>NC_077234.1:228887621-229217248 GCF_027887165.1 Monodelphis domestica | reverse complement strand
GTGAGACATAATAGCAAGGAAATTCCCATCGAACCAGCACCCCACCTCCGACGTGTAGGCATTTTGCTAGACTATGATAATGGCTCCATTGCCTTTTATGATGCTTTGAACTCCCTTCACCTTTATACCTTTGACATTACATTTGCACAGCCAGTGTGCCCTACCTTCACTGTGTGGAACAAATGTTTGACAATTATAACAGGCCTTCCCATCCCAGATCACTTGGACTGCCTTGAGCAGCTACCTTGATTTTTGAAACTTGGATGGACCAGATATAATACAGAAAATTCAGAAGATTGACGGCGAACGTGCAGTATACAAGAGCCTGCCATAGTCTCTTCAACTGTGTGCCGTAAAAATTGTCCATAAATTGGCTGAGACGGGGCTGGAAATGAGTCTCCCTCTACTTTAACTGTGTGTTTTGTATTAAAGTGCAGGAAATGGCTTTAATAATTTCTTGGAACATTTTTTGTATTTACGGGAAGATTTATAGATTATTTATAAAAGAAACATGATCTGGATTACAACTCTTAGGAATTATTTGGTTTTGCACATTAAGAGGGCCCATTTACTAACATTTACCAGCTCTTTACACACTTATTTCATCACAGTGCATGGGCTCAAAAGAAAAAAAAGTTTTGTAAGTTTTTATCCACCTTCTCGCTCTATAAAAATACATACTCACCCCATGCAAGGTCCTGTCATCTCAACATTGCATATAAGAATGTGCAACTAAAAGTAAAAATACTCTAGAGCCAAGTTAAGAAGTAAAAAAAGAAGATGGAGGTCCTTCTTGCTATGCTTTTTTAAATGGGTAGCACATTTCCATTTCTAAGGAGGGGAAATTACAATGTTTTAACTGTGAACTAAAAGGCCAAGGCACTAGTGGTAATGGAATTAGATGGCTAATTCTAAGTGTCTCAATTTGTCATAATGAATTGTCAATAGATTTGCATCCAAGTGGAAGCAATTGTTTTTGAAACTCCCCAGACATGCCATCCATCCCCTTCCTGCCTACAATTTCTCTCAAAAAGAATGCCATTTTGGGAATTTTTCTTTTTGGGGAATTCTGGGTGAGCAGATTATTATATTAGGCCTTAGAAGAGCAGTCTCAAAACCATACCAGCTACATAAAATCAAGAGTAATTTGAGTTAGATCAAGAATTGCATTTTCATTTTCTATAAATATTACAATGAAATCTTTCTCATCTTGAGTTTTAATGGCTTACCATGGGTCCATAAAGCATTTCCCCTCACATTTTATAGTGCTTTCTTAGTCTCTTGAGAAAAGAAAATGAACACATTCTATAGCAAATGGAAATAGCAATTTGGACAGCTTTTGACTTTGAGAGATGTGAGTACATAATGCGGATTCGAAACATCAAGTACAGTGAAGTGCACCCAAAGGATACATTAGGAAATTATGATGATGATAATGGTTATATAAGGTACTATCCACTCTAACACATACCCCAAAGTATGGTAGAAGTGGGCTTTATGACACCACCCCTCTCTTATAAATGAAATAAAAAAACTAAAAGCTCATTATTCTTAGGAGCTGCCGTATAATTTGAAAAGAAAGAAATCAAGCTTGTTACTCACACACTTGGTGTAAAATGACCAACCCCATCATTATTGTTGTTTGTTTTTGACACTCTGGAATGAGTCACTTAATCTTCTCTCAAGTTCCTCTAAAATAGGAGAGAGATCCAACACTGGCATCACTTAGATTCAGTCCTTCTCTGAAAAAAGGGAGATGACCTCTTTAAATTTCTCCTGTCTCTGAGATGCACGTTGTGTCTACTCCAGATTCCTGGCTAATATTTTCTCCAGAACTGACCAAGAAGTTCAGATTTTAATAGTTTCTTTTTCCACTGAACTGATCAATTATTTTACTGAACCAAAATCAGCCAGTTGTATTTGCTTCATGAAGGCAAGATGCCCATTTGAATCTATTTGTTTTTGAATCAGGCTCACAAGGCTATGTCATTTCATCTTCTTCTGTCTCTATTACTGGCACACCCTCTCCTTTTCTTAACAAAAAGGTTCTATATATTTACTATAAGATTTATACCTAAAGGATTATTTTACTAGATAATGGAAAATAATGACTTTTAACAGACTGTTTTCTGAAGAAAAAATAATAAGGGTTTTTTTTCCTCATAATAAACAATGTGAATTTTCTTTCACTGAATAAATTGAAAGGTCGCCTCTGTAATTTTTAATGTTGCTTTGGGAATTCAATATTAAAGGATATTTTGATGCACTTTGTTCACCAAAAGGCTCAAAATAAAAGGGCCTCCAGCTCAGCTTCTGAGTTTCTAAATGCTCAGTATTCTGGTACTATGATAAGCTTTCTAGTTTGCCTTATGATGCCAATTCTAAAGAATAATGATGTTTCCATACAGAGAGTTGTTTTCCAACATTAAAAAAATCTGTTTAAATCTCTACTTTAGCAGTTTTTAGTATGTTCTGGCTATTTTTGTATAATAAGAGAGGTTGAGTACAAGTTGGTCATGGAAACACCAATGTTTCCATCATGGAAACCTTGTGGCCAAGAAATGAGTCAGCAACAATTTCAGAGTTGATATACTTAAAGGAAAAACATGTATCTACTCTATTGCTACCATGTTTCTTTTAATGACTATAAAATATAGAAAGAAATTCCACCAGGATTTTTTTTGAAAGCCAAAAAAGGCCTATTCTATAAACATGCTACAGTACAGAGCAGTGTGCTTTGTTGAGATGACTGAACCACAGCCTGGACAGTCCTCAAATCACAGGGAAATAATATCAATGAAGAGACATGGGAAAAAGGAAGGCGGGTCCAAGACAAGTAACACCAATGAAGCAGAAATGACACAGTCCCAAGAGCGAAGGTGACTGCAACATGCGCTTCTCCCTGGTGGATGAATAGGGAAATAAAGCTAGAAGTGCAGATGAAAGACTGGTGGTACCATACAACAGAATCCAATTGGGTTCGAATGAAAACCTGATGATATCTATTTGGGGGGAGGGGGGGGCTCTGGTCCCTTTAAAAAAAGTCACCTCCAATAGAGACATCAACTACAAGTATTGACAATGGTTTCAGCTGGGAAAGAGAAAAAGACACGCTATCTCCAAGTCTCATTATGGTGTTGCTCTTTGAACTTCATAGTCAAGCCATGTTGCTTAAATGAGCTTTTAATCCAATACATTCTCGGTGTATATATGTATGTGCCTATATGTGTGCATGTATAGACACAGACACACGTGTATATGCACACATAAGTATGGATTTGTTGTTGAAAATTTCAGTATTTGGCCTTTCCCTTACAACTTGTTTATGTATGAATTAGCTGAGAGGGCAATGATGGAAGAAAGGAAAAGTTATTTACATGCTCTATTTTTTTTTTCTTAAACAAAGGTCGGTTTATTTTACAGGATTTCATTCAATACAATAAAAGCATCATTTTAAAACTTTGGTTCTTGTGCTTCCTGCATATTTTAAAATTCCTTTGAAGAATAAAATTTAGAAAATAAAACCTGCATGAATTTAACATAATAATAAGAGCATTGAATGTGGAGTCAGGGGAATCAAGTACAAATCTCATTAATGAAAGGTGGGTAGCGTGCTGGACCTGGAGTCAGGAAGAGGAAGGAGTCTTCCTGAATTCAAATCTGGCCTCACACTTACTAGCAGCTGTGGGACCCTGGGTAAGTCACTGAGCCCTGTTTGCCTCTGTTTCCTCATCTATAAAATGAGCTGGAGAAGGAAATGGCAAACCACTTGGGTATCTTAGCCAGGAATGACTTTTATCCATGGGAGCTGGACAGGACTAGACGACAATGAACTTTTCAGTGTGCCAGGTACTGTGCTAAGTACTTTATTTGAACCTCAAAACAGCCCAGGAGATACCTCTATTTTCTAGATGAAGATTTGCTACTCTATCTACTACCACATTAAAGTGCATCTTGGTGTAGTGACTACAGTATTAGATGTGGACCACAGAAGACCTCAGTTTAAATCTTGTCCCAGACAATTTCTAGCTTGTGTGATTTGGACAACTCACTTTAGGCCTTAGCGTCTAATATTTGGAGTTTTCTTGGTAAAGAGAGGTTTGCCATTTCCTTTTCCAGTTAATTTGAACTTGGATCTTCCTGATGCCAAACCAGGTGTTCTACCCACTGACCTATCTAGCTGCCCATATAAATGTTAGCTATTATTAATATTATCTGAATAGCAGAGCTCTAAGCAGGACATGACCACATAAATTTTAGAGGCCACTAATGCCTCTAATTACCACCCCTACAGTCAAGTTTCCCATTGCCTGTCTCCACCTATAGCTGCAATATCAATCTGGGCCTCACTTCCTTACCAATGGGCACTAGAAAATTTGGAGGGCATGGACGATACCAACCCTAGCTTCTTTCCCTATCCTCCACAGTGAATGTAACAGCCTCTTCTCAAGGCACTCTACACACCACACACTACCATTATCATCCTTTACCTTATTAGTGGCTTCCTTCAGGAGTGCAGAAACCGTAAGACCATGTTGGCAAACCTATGGCACGTGCCTGAGTGGGCTGTTCCCTTCCCCCTGGACACTGTGCCTGAAGACATTCCTCACTTCCCCCATGCCTCTGCCCAGCAGCACAATGGGAGCACTTCCTCCCCTGTGGGGCAGTATGAGGGTACAGTTGAGGCACTTGGTCTCTAAAAGTTTAACCATCACTACCCTAAGGTATCCAAAGTTGTTCTTCCTTCTGCTCTCAGACCAGATCAGCCACCCTTACCACTTGCCACAGGAGCAAAAATTGCAAGTGAAATCTCTCAAGGATGCCAAGAACATATGGAGCTAAATTTTTCGTGCATTACTTAGCTTTGAACAAGTACCTTGTTCAGGCTATGTTAGACCCAATCACAGATTAAACAGAAAAATAATAATGTGGGGGGTAGTAAGTAACTCAGTGGATTGATAGCTAGGCCTAGAGATGAGAGATCCTGTGTTCAAATCTGGCCTCAGATACTTCCCTAGTGTGTATGACCCTGGACAAATCTAACCCTGTTCTTCCAGCCTGAACCAATACACATTATTGATTCCAAGATGGAAGGTAAGGGTTTTAAAATAATAATAATAATAATAATAATAATAATAATAATAATAATGGGTATGGGTAATTGGAGAGTTAGGGGGTTTGCAAAGAAATTTATAAAAATTATCTCATTTTCACCACATCTCTGGAAGACAGAGGTAATTATTATCTCCATTCATAGATGAGGAAACTGAGGCAGGTAGTGGTTAAGTGACTTGGTCAGGGGTAATAAAGCTAGTGTCTCAGGGAGAATTTGAACTCAGTAATTCCTGATTCTAGAGTCCAGCATTACCTTTACAAATACAGTTTACCCAAATTAAGGTAGGGCCTATTTTCTGTTTGAGAAGTACTTTGGACCACATATTCCACACAATCAATGAAACTTGTTTGTATATATCACAATTGTATAATCACAATGTGCATGGATGGGCTCTCTCTGAAGATACAGGACTGAATTAATCTTCCAAAATGAAGTACCAAAGGATTTTGAAATGGAACAGACCCAAGAGTAAAAGTCTTCTCAATCTCCAAAAACTTCCTCATACTGCTTATGACTGAAGCAAATCTTACCACCAACTAAGGTCCCAACAATACGGGCCCTACTTGTATATTGCATATCCTTTCCAGGTCCAGAAGCTTCTGCTCCTTTGAGACATAGTAGGAAAGAAAAGGAGGAACCATCACTAGATCACACCCACTCTTTATATTTCCCAACTCATTCCCTTTTGCTTTCCAACTTGAATTCAGTGACATCTGATATGATTATGGTCTCTCCTGCTTTTTTAAACTTACCAATGCATGATAGATTTTAAACCTATATCACCTTTAGTCTATCCACATCGAATAAATTTATTTCACATATGCAATAGATTTTTGCTTTTGATACACTTTTTTTGTATATAGAAGGGTTCTATTAAGCACGCAAGTGTAATGTTACACATGTTCATTTTGATCAGCCATCTGCCATTCCCTCCCTCCTTTGTTTTTGTTCTGTATGTTCTAAATGGAGGATATGGAAATTATTTTAAAATGTTCTACTTATAAAGTTACTTAACAGATCAAGTTCATTATTTGTTTTTTTATTTTAACCAACTAAAATGTGATGGCTCCCTGGATTGTGAAGCAATTCTGATTTTGAAGACCGAAAGTATAGCCAGCCTCTCTGGGCTATACTTTCCTTGTCTGTAAATGATGGGGGAGGGCTTTTGAGGCTACCAAAATCCTTCCCAGGTCCGACTCTACCAGAGTAGCTCTGCTTATCTAAATCCTTATTGTCATCATCCCCTGATTTCCCTTTCTATCACTTTTTCTTATGAAATTATTTTCATCAAACAAACATTAACATTTAAATATGCAAAGAAGAGGCCCAAATAAGAACTTGTGAACTATTGCATATGGTTTGATTTTTAAGTAAAACTATATGTGTATGTATGTATACATATATGTAAACAGAGAGAAAGAGACAGAGATCGAGTCATACCGAGAGTGGAGCTAGGGCAAGAATACACAGGAAGTATGTATAATTTAACAAGGTAGTAACAAAACGTGTATGTCTTCTAATGGAAGCTTTTGTTTTCTCCTGAAGAGTTTAAAAAACTATTTCATTGGTGCTATCTCATAGCACAAAATGGGCTTTCTATCTACTTCAACACATGCCCGTACACTTTTGGACTTCAGTATTCATATTTGTTTCTTATCAAGCGTCCTAATCTTCATTCTACCATAGCAATGTCTGTTCCTCAGAAGTATCAATTCTAACACAGAAGGTATGGGTTTAAAAAAAAGAGGAAAAAAGAACTAACATAATCTTCAAAACTGGGGAATAGGACAACAAACAAGGGGAGGCAGATTGACAGTGAGAAGTAAGCCCGTGGGAATAGGGTCTAAATAAGCTAAAATAACTGAAAAGACATATAAATTTTATAATGGAAGAAGAGGAAAAATACTAATTTGGATTTAAAAAAAAACAACATTAGTGGCAAATAAAGAAATTTAATCCTACCTCTCATAAATTTAAATGTGAATAGATGAAATAATCTAATAAAAAAAGAGAGTGACAGATTCAATAAGAAAACAAAACCTAGTAATAGTTTGCTTATCAGAAACATACTTAAAAACAAAGACATGCATAAAATAAAATTGAGGGGACATTATAAATTTTTACAATGCATCAAATAAATTTAAAAAAAAAACAGGAGTTTCCTTCATGGTATCAGACAAGCAAAAACATGCAGAAAATTAAAGGGAACAAATAAGAAAACTGCATTATGCTGAAAGGAAACATAGACAAACCAACATCAGTAATAAATATGATGCCTTAGCATCCAAATTCATAAAATAAACATTATCTAAGCTTTAAGAAGACATAGATGATAACACAAATAGGGGTAAGAGACTTCAATATACCTCTTTCAGATAAATCTAAAAGAAAGGTAAATACAATGAAGGGAAAATATTGAATTGAACAGGTTTCTGGAGAAACAAAGGTTACGCATCTTCTAAATGAAATGGTGATATATACATATATATTTAAACCAGGGAAAAATAAAATCCAGAAAAAATATACATCAATATCTTTATTGAGCAGTGACTGAAAACTTTTAAACAAAATTCTATTAAACAGACTATAGCAAATTAGTCAAGATATCATTCATTATGATCAAATGGGAACACAAGGATGACTCAATGTTAGGAAAATAATCATCAGGCTAATAGCTAGTAGTTGGTGACATGACACTGAAGTGCAGGAGATTAGGGTTGAATGAGTAAATAGGACAGTTATTTCCATGGACATCATACTTAAACCCATAGGAGCATATGAAACCAATGAGAGAGTTAGAGAAAGAAGAGCAGGAAGCCAAGGATATGCCTCTTAGGAATGCCCAAATTTAGGGACTAGGAGATGGATTATGATGTAGCAAAAAAAAAACAAAACTAGAGGATAGTCATGTTAGAAGTGAATGAGGTAAGAGCCTATCAATCAATCAATAAGCTTTTTTTTTTAATGTACCTACTATGTGACAAGTGCTGTGCTAGATATTGGAGATAGAAAGACAAAAAAGAAACCTTTCTTGTCCTCAGGTAGCTTCCATTGGAAGAAACAACCCAGACAAGGAGGGAAGAGCATTCAAAATAAATAAAGAATTTAGAGTATTCAAACCTAGAGATAGCAAAGTAATGTTTACTGAGAAAATGTCTCTGAATTTAACATTTGATATCCAAGTCAAACTGAAAGAAGATAAGGAGTGTACAAAGCCTTTTCTAGAAGTTAGACCATTCCTGAGAAAAGAGATATAAAAAGATAGCTTGAGGGGAAGGTAGGGTGAAGAGAAGATTTCTTAAGCATGCTTGTAGGCAGCAGGAATGGGCAGAGACAATAAAAGACTGCAAGAGAGGGGGGAGGGAGGGGAAAGACTGAGAAAGAAACATGTGACATCTGAAGCCTTGGTTGGACAAATTCAAGAAGTCATTCCTCTATTTTTAAAATTAAAATAAATTGTATTTGGGGCTAAATGCAACAACTGGCTCATTAAGATGTTGCTACTCTGAGAAAAAATTCATAATCACACCTTCCTATGTGACTATCATCCTTTATCAGAAACTATCTATGAGTCTAAAGAGAAAGTAAGAGTTATTGTTTTATTAAAACCCTTTCCTTCCATCTTTGAATCAATACTGTGTATTTGTTCTGAGGAAGAAGAGTCTTAAAAGATAGGCAATGGGAGTTAAGTGACTTGACCAGGGTCACATAGCTGGGAAATTGCTGAAGTAATAGTTTTGATAGTAATTCTAAATATTATTATAATAGTGGAGCAGTGGGATAGAGTGCAGAGTGAGACATACACTACTTTATTTCCTCCAAGAATTTTTCTCCAGTGTAAGCAATATGTGTCTTGTTTCACAACATGATAAACATGGAAATATGTATTGTATAATAATATATAATCTAATATATGGCCTGCCTTTTGGGGAGGAAGAGAATATGGACTACAAGATGTTGGGAAATGAGTTTTTAAAATTTTATCAACACATAATTTGGAAAAATAAAAAGAATAATTTTTTTTAAAGATGAAAGGGTCATAAGGGTTGCCTCTTTCTCTCTTCCAGCATTCTGTTTGGCCATGTGACTCCAAGTAATAGGCCTAGAGCTTTGGTCTTCTGCTTCGGGCTTGCTGGTCTACTAGAGGAACAAGGAGTGGCTGCTCTGACCTAGCCTAGGAAGTGAGACATGGGGATCTAAGAGTAGAGGAATTCAGGTTTCAGATGGCAGCCAGTCCAGCAGATGGACCCTGAAGAGCACAGAATCCAGTTCTGCTCTCTTTGGACATGAACTTGGTGAGACTAATGTTATGCAGAAATGGAGCCTAATTTCCCTCCTCTAACCTCAGAGAAGCTGTGAAGGGGAGCTGTATCCCCCAGCTATGGCAGAAAATGTTTGTATGTTTTCTCTTGTCTTATCTTTGAAATAAACATCTTTTTGTAAGAGCTAATTTGATGATCTCAATTATTCTTGTTCCTGGGCCAGAGGGAAAGCCCCTCTTCCTGATCCCACAATGGAAAAGCACAAATGAAAATCTAATCAATGCTTGTTGAGTTGCCTTATTGAATGCTTAAATGGAACTGAGATGACAGGCACAAATCTCTAAAATGGTGATGATAAAGGGGAGGAGGGAGAACTATAATCAGTGGGAGCTCTTGCTAATATGACAGAAAAGAAAGACTCTCCAACCCCCTCCGAGTACCAGAAAAATCTGGGGGTTTAAAATGCAACAGGCTTAGCCCTGAGGCAGTGGGGACAGAAAAATCATGTTACGCATGTACTAACACCCTTGTTAAAGCAAGCAAGAAAGCGAAAAAGAAAAGAATTAGTTCAAGATTAGAAATCCACACAAAAGCACAGCAGATAAATCTGCTACTTATTCTTCCCTGCTGTGGAATGGAACTAGGACTCACATACATGTGCTGGAGCACCCAGATTCACAAGCTGGTGATTTACTTTTCCATTTGTTAGATCTTTACTTTTCAACAGGACAAGTTACTTTTTGTTATATTTTGTACTTTCTGATCTCATTTTGCTTTCACTATTTCCCTCGAAAAGACACCAGAATCCTTTCAGTCAAGCAAGGATTCTTAGTGTTTCCTGAATGGCTGTAAAATCTTTAAGGAAGAGCCCTATGGTGCTTCCAACAATGCCTATACTTAGGTCAGCCAACAGAATTTGTATGGGTTCTTCTGATCAAAGTCTAGCAAATATGTCCCCAGACCCAATGAGAATCGGTTAACAGGAGGGATGGCAATACCTATTTCTAATTTCTATATCTAATTTTTTGGTTGAGAATTTCCTTTCTCTGTCTCTTTCTGTCTTTATAACAGGAATAACAAAATAGCTAGCAGTTATATAATGTTTTAAAATTTCCAATGCTTCATATACGCTATCTCATTTAGTCTTCAACCAAACCCTGTGACCTGTGACGTAGGTACTAATATTATCCCTATTTTACAGATGAAGAACTGGGACAGAGAGGTTAAGTGAATTAACCAAGTTTACACAGCTACTAAATTTCAAACTCGGGTATCCCTGACACCAAGTTTAGCCCACTATCCACTATACCACTTATCTGCTTACATGTCTTTGTCTCTTTCTTCCTCCTCTTTGTATGCCTTTGTCTTTCTTTGTCTCTGCCTGTTTCTCTGTCCTTTTCTCTCTTAGTTGTTCTTGTAAGCAGGACATAAAAATCACAAATTTCTGTCTCTCCACTGAAGTCCGTCTCTGAAGCCTGACCACAGTATGAAGGCAGTCCTAAACTCTTAAAGCCTCAGCCAGTAGGATTTAATCTCAGAGGCTGTGGTTGTCAATCAGGAGCAGTCATGGGTCTGGTGGTCAAGTCAGCTTTATAAGAACCAATCCAGGGCATCAGATCAGGGAAGCTCGCTGCCATGTAATTAATTCTTTGCCACAATTCATGAAGATTATAAACTGAGTCATGAAAAGGTTGAGATCTACCTCATCAAGAATAGTATCTTCTTAAAGAAATGGTTTGGTAATCTCCATACTGCCCCCTTCCTGATTTTGTTCAGTTATTCTGCCATATCCAGTTCTTCTTAAACCCATATTTTCTTGGCAAAGATACTAGAATGGTTTGCCATTTCCTTCTCCAGTGGATTAGGCAAACGGTGGTTAAGTGACTTGCTCAGTGACATATAGCTAGTGAGGGTCTGGGGTTGAATTCAAACACAGACTTTTCTAACTCTGAGCCCAGGGTTCTAGTCACCGAGCCACCTAACTGCCAATAGCCACCATTTATTCGTTGGCATTTAACTTTATGGATTCCTTTATAAGACTTATGAGCCTAAAACACTTAAGGGAATCAACTCTAATGTTAGAATTGAAGTTCGAACCAGTTGCTACATGTACAGACCTTCCTGACTCATCTCATTGGTCTCATTATATATCTTGCAATTAAACAATTTCATTCGTGTCCTGGATTTATGCTACAGACAATATTCAAAGGTGAAAATTTCACTGTCACATTTATACATTCCGGCAAGCAGCTGGTGTAATGGCCTACCTGCCTCACCAACGCTGAATTCCTTCTCCTTGCCAAACTGGGTCTCTGCCATTCAATCAACCAGTCATGAGGAATACAGGCCAGACATTGTGCTAGGTGCTGGGGATATAAACACAAAAGATGAATCATTTCCTACCTTCAAGTAGTTTACTCTCTGCAGGGTGAGAATTTCCCAGCTGCACATTCATCTTTGTCTTAGATCAACTTGATACGTGAGCTAAAGATGGGAGAGTATGAGTCCCATGTCCATTTCTTATAGACTCCATCAACTCTCTGTCTCTGACTTCAACACTCCCTTTTCTCTGCCATGCTTATAGCCTGTAGCCCAGCTTCTAACTGATTGGACTTTCCATTCTCATTCCCTATCTCCCTGACTAGTATCTTCTTTTTTTAAACTCTTGTTTTCTGTCTTGGACACAGAAAGTATCAGATGCCAGATCTGAATCCAAGACCTTCTATCTCCAGGTCTGATTCTCTATTCACTAAGCCACCTTAAAAGACATTTTTAATGGACTACCTGGATCCTTTCTCACCTGTAATCCTCAAGAAACTGCCACCCCCATGTTCAAGATACTTTGTGGTTCTTCATCCACTCAAATCCAGAGTTTAGAGTTTACAAAACCTCAATAATGTGTTCAGAAGTCAATCAACAAGCATATATTAAGGACCTAATATGTGGAGCCAGCTAGGTGGTTCAGTGGATAAAGAGACAAGACTGGAGATGGAGAGGTTCAAATCGGACCTCAGACACTTCAAAGCCGTGGGATACTGGGCAAATCATTTAATTCCCATGGCCTAGCCCTTACTACTCTTTTACCTTGGAATTGATACTCAGAATCAATTCCAAGCAGAAGATAAGAACTTTTTTTAATTCAAAAATTTTGAAAGAACCTATTATGTACAGGCACAGTACACTTTATGAATATCATATCATTTGATCTTCATAATTACCTATACTATATATAACCCAGATGGAATTGCTTGCCAGCTCTGGAAAGGGTAAGTGATTGGATGGAGGGAAACAATTTGAAACACATAACTTCAGAAAACTTATGTGGAAATTTATTACATATATTTTATAAAAATTAAACTGCTCATCATTCCTTACTGTGTAGTAGTATTTCATCTCAATCGTATCACAACTTTTTAGCCATTTCTCAACTGAGGGACATCCCCTTGATTTCCAGTTCTTTGGTACCACAAAGAGAGCAAAGAGAACATAGAGATTCTTTTCCTTCTTCCCTGATCTCTTCAGGAAAGAGACCTAGCAATAATATGGCAGAGTCAAAGGTCAACCATGATTTTATAGTTCTCTGTGTGTAATTCAAATATGCTCATTAATTTTTTTCTAAACCCTTACCTTTTGTCTTGGAATCAATACTGTATATTGGTTCCAAGGCAGAAGAGTGGTAAGGGCTAGGCAATGGGGGTCAAGTGACTTGCCCAGGGTGACACAGCTAGGACATATCTGAAGCCAGATTTGAACCAAGGACCTCCCATCTCTGGGCTTGGCTTTCAATTCACTGAGCTTCCCATCTGCCCCCCAAATATGCACATTATTAAATGAATTCAGGTAGTCTATAAACATCCATAGGAGACTGGCCTCAAGGTGGAGTCCTCTTAAGATATTAAATAGCTCAGGAGAGGGGAGTTAGGGGGGAATTAATTAAATGGTAATTCTCTTCTTCCTAGTCAGAAGATAGAAAGGTAGCCAGGAGGAATTAGTTCAAATAAATTAATAAAATAGAATAGAAAGAAAAATAGTAATAAAATATTCTATATCATCCATAAAACTAAGAAACACTTACCAACAAATATGTAAACTAACAATGAAAATAGCATACCCATATGCAAAGAAATGCATGTATAGTACATATATGTGACCAGCATGCAAAAATATAAAAAGACACATACTTAGGGAATATATGCTGCCAGAAAATAAGTGTAAATGGAGCCCTGCTTCCCAAGGCTACAGAGTCACCAAAATCTTCCAGTGATGAGATTGTAGTGTTCTCCACTGGGTCTGCTCCCCAATGGACATTCTGTATTAGGTCTGCTTCCTACCAGGTACTATATGTATACTACTCCTTGTTGCAAATATATCAGTGGTTGGATTTCCTTTCTTTCTTTCTTTCTTTCTTTCTTTCTTTCTTTCTTTCTTTCTTTCTTTCTTTCTTTCTTTCTTTCTTTCTTTCTTTCTTTCTTTCTTTCTTTCTTTCCTTCTTTCTTTCTTTCTTTCGGTTCTCTATGCATGATTTATGTCTTTCTGTCTTGCCCTCTGTCTGTCTCTGTATCTGTCTTTCATGGTCTCTCCCTCTGTCTGTCTCTGTGTCTGTCTGTCTGTTATGATCTCTCTCTTTCCTCTCTCTATTATTGCTGCTGCAACCTTCTGTTCCTTTGATGGAGTAATTAGCTGAGATGCTCTATCTAACTCCTCTCTCTCTCTCTCTCTCTCTCTCTCTCTCTCTCTCTCTCTCTCTCTCTCTCTCTCTCTATCTATCTATCTATCTATCTCTATCTCTTCACAGCCCAGACACTGTCATATGTATTTTTTTAAACCCTTACCTTCTGTCTTAGAATCAATACTATGGTTAAGTGACCAGCCCAGGATCACACAGTGTCTGAGGTCAGTTTTGATGTCATATGTATTTTCAACCAAATGACTTAACTACTCTCTGACCAAATCACCACACCAACTTCCATCTATATGACCTTTTGACTCTAAATGTTAAAGTGTATATGAAACCTGGAGATGCAATTGGTTGAATAGATTGAACTAGACCCAGGGATATTCTGGGGAAAGTTTATTAATCAGTTTTCTGAAAAAAATGAAAGTGCACAACAATTTAAAAAATTTAATCAATATTATTCAACATTTCCTCACCACTTTCTTAAATCTAAAAGATCAACAAAACAATAAATCAAGTGAGTGCTTGATAGTTTGCCAACTGCCTTGGTTTAAATGCTCACAATGAAAAAATTTTCTTTATCCACATTATTTTATTTACTTTTAGAATATTTTTCCATGGTTCCATGATTCATGTTCTCTCTCTCCACTCTTTCCTCCCCCCTCCCAGAGCTGACAAGCAATTCTACTGGTTTATACATGTCTTATTACTCAAAATCCATTTCCATATTATTAATATTTGTAATAGAGTAATCTATAAAAAACCATAACCCCAAATCATATACCCATATAACCAAGTGATAAATCATATGTTTTTCTTCTGTGTTTCTACTTCCATAGTTCTTTCTCTAGCTGTGGATAGCATTCTTTTTCACAAGTTCTATGGGATTGTTCTTGATCATTGCATTGCTATTAGTAGTAGTCTATTACATTTGATTGTTCCACAATGTTTCACTTTCTGTGTACAATGTTCTCTTGGTTCTGCTCATTTTGCTCTGCATCAGATCATGGAGGTCTTTCCAGATCACATGCAATTTCTCCAGTTCATTATTCCTTTCAGCACAATAGTATTCCATCACCATCAGATATCACAATTTGTTCAGCCATTCCCCAGTCAAGGGACACCCCATTGTCTTCCAATTTGTTGCCATTTCAAAAAAAGCTGTTATAAATATTTTTGTACAAACATTTTTTTTTCATCTCTCTGAGTTACAAACCCAATGGTGGTATGGCTGGATCAAAGGGCATGCAATCCTTTAAAGTCCTTTGGGCATAATTCCAAATTGCCTTCCAGAATGGTTATATCAATTCACAACTCCACCAGTAATGTGTTATTGTCCCAATTTTGCCACATCCCCTCCAACATTTATTATTTTCCTTTATTGTCATATTGGTCGATCTGCTAGATGCAAAGTGGTACCTCAGAGTTGTTTTGATTTTCATTCCTCTAATCAGGAGGGATTTAGAACAATTTTTCATGTGATTATTTATAGTTTTGATTTCTTCACCTGAACATTGCCTATTCACATCCCTTGTCCATTTGTCAATTAGGGAGAGGTTTGGTTTCTTGTAAATATGACTTAGTTCCTTGTATAGTTGGGAAATTAGACCTTTGTCAGAGAATTTTGTTATAAATTTGTTTTCCTAGTTTTTTGCTTCCCTTCTAATTTTGGTCACATTAGTTTTGTCTGTACAAAAAATATTTAATTTAATATAATCAAAACTATTCATTTTTTATCTTATAATTTTTTCTATCTCTTGTTTAGTCTTAAATTCCTTCCTTTCCCATAGATCTGACAAGTATACTATTTGTTTCACTCTTTATATTTAAGTCATTTAGTCATTTTGAATTTATCTTGGTATAGGATGTGAGATGTTGATCTAAGCCTAATTTTTCCCATACCACTTTCCAATTTTCCCTGCAGTTTTTGTCAAAAAAAAATTCTCAAACTCTCTGATAGTTTGCCAATTGACTTAGTTTAAAATGCTCACAATGAAAATAGATTTTTTCAACAAATTAAATTTAATAGATAATAATGTCTCTACAAAGCATTGTGTCTATTCTGGGAGATACTATATAAAAAATATGCCACTGCCTCTTGAAGGAGGGGATGCTAAGATAAGATACAGCAAAGCTTCAGCTCTCATTATAATCTTTTTTTAATTGAAAATTTTCATTTAATTAAGAATATTTTTCCATGGTTACATGATTCATGTTCTTCCCCTCCTCTGCCCCCCCATCCCTCTATATCTGACACACATTCCACTGGGCTTTACATGTGTCATTGATCAAGATCTATTTCCATATTATTGATATTTGCACTGGGGTGATTGTTTAGAATATACATCCCCAGTCATATCCCCATCAGCCCATGTGATCAAGCAGCACAACAAAAAAATTTTAATGGCTCCTGTGAACTGGCTAAGCCAATTCAGATAGTGTCCACTGTATTGAGTTTTTAATAGAACATATTGTGTCTGATGACTTCTGTTCTACAGCTAATTAAGCTTATATACTCTGCTAGGTGATAGGAAAACAAAAATGGGGGGGGGGGGTTCTTTGTCCCTGGAGAGAATTCAGTGAAATGAGAAATATATGAAATTAAAGGTGATACAAACTCAAATGGGACAAGGACAACAGACTCATTCAGATAAAGTGTATTTATTAAGGAAGAAAAGATCACTTCCTGCTGCAAAGATTGATCACGGAAACTTTCATGGAAGAAGTGATATCTGAACTTAAGATTGAAGGAGAAAAGGGATTTTAATAGGTTAAGATATAGATAGAATGGATTCCAGGCATGAAGGCTGTCTTAAACAAATGCTTAGAGGTGATAGGGAGACTAAATAACTAGTGGTCTAATATACCCAGAAAATAAGATGAGAAAAGAGCTAGAAAAGTAGGTTGTAGTCCTATTAATCTTTTAGAAAAATAGGGAGCCCATGAAGATTCTAGAGCAGGAGAATGACTGTCAGACCTTGCAAAAAATTTCAGATGCCATATGGTATATGAGTTAATGGTGATGATGATAACGGTGAAGATTCTCGGGTGAATTATGACAGAGGCTGTGGAATCCCCCCATGTTGGGGCCAGGGGACAGAGAACCATAGGAGGGAAACAAAGAACAAAACAAAACGCTGAACTGACAGCTTGGAATGATCAGGCCAATAAGAGACTTCTGAACCTCCTGGATCCCTTGGGGAAAGATAAGAGCATGGAGAGGAGAAGAGGTTGTCCAAATAACTGCATCTGTTGTTGGTTCCTATTTGATACCTTGCCACATTCCAGCATCCACATTCAAGACATCCTGAAACAGAGAAGTTTGCTGTTTGGGATATGTTTGAAATCCTAAACTGATTGACTGAAACCAGGAGTGCTAGGATGTGAACTCCCAACCTCAGGGTTCAGGGGGGTCAACCAGCCCACAGAGCCTGAGCCCTTGATGCTTCCAGACAGGCAAATTGCATTAAGTCATGTCTCTGGACTCACTGCCAAAAAAAAAAAAAGTCTGTATATTTACTCGGGATCTAGATTTCAGTCCAGTCACAGGTGTTTAAAAAATTTATTCTTTAAAAGAACTTCTTGGCTGACTAGTTTGGGTCATGCTAGCATGTCCTGAGTGCATTCAAGTAGGACAATTGTCTAAGCAGATGGTATATGGCCATTCATGCAGACATGAAAACCCCAGTGGAAAAGATGGAGAGTGGCGACATTGGCTGCACATTCTTCTCAGGGAGGATTCTGGCCTAAGGAAAACCTTTATGGGCAAACATCAGAGTTGCTCCAATTGTTGGTCTGAAAAGCTTCACGGAGCTGCTGCAGATGCCCAGAGAGGCTGTCTTTCAAAGAGATTTGATTCTTCCTGAGGTTTTTGCCATTGAAATCAGGAAATCCTCAGGGATCATAGGCTGCAATCCAATCAGCACAACTTGTTACAACATCCGGAACACAAATGTGAACAATTTTCATGCATTCTGTTCCTGGGTACCCACTGAAAGTCACTCCTCCTGGAAAAGACTGTGACAGCCACATTCTGGTTTGCAGAGACCTCTACTGAAGGCATTCCTCTTTAATGAGGTGCTTGGATCAGATAGTTGGAAAACATGACACCTTAAGGCTGGGGAAGGAAATTGAGTAACTGTATTATTATGCCCTGGTGATTTGGGTCAAATCAAGGAAGTTGTTCACTTTGTTGATTAATTTTCATGTAAGGGCAGAGTTTCATCTTTAAATGGATTTCCGTATGTTGTAGCAAACAGAAAGAGTCACTTTGGGCCAGTAGATTAAAGTTTGGAGTCAGGTGGACCTGGGTTCAAAACCAACTTCCATCACTTATTGGATTTATGACCCTGGTTAAGTAATTTAACCCTGCTGTGCCTCAGGCAACTTCCCAGGACTTATTTACTAAATTATAGTTGGGCATAGTTCTCCTAATGAGATGAAGTGACAAGATTCCAAAAGAAATTAATTTTTCTTTTTTTTTTCAAACCCTTCCCTTCCATCTTTGAGTCACTACTGTGTATTGGTTCCAAGGCAGAAGAGTGGTAAGGGCCAGGCAGGCAATATGAGTTAAATGACTTGCCCAGGGCCACGCTAGTAGGAGGTATCTGAACCCAGGCTCTTAACCCACTGAGCTACTCAGCTGCCACCTTCCCTTAAAGGAATTTCTATAGCAAATATAGTGGGACATTTTGTTTTCAGGCCAAGTTAAGTGCCAGCAATTCCGTTCTTTATTTTTTTATTGTTATTAATTTTTTTTATTTTCCTATCACCTTTATGTTGTCCCTTCTGCTCCTTTATAAACGAGAATTTTAAAAGAGGAAAAAGAAGTTCAGCATCCGACATAGGAACAAGGCAAACATTATAAGAAGTGTTCTATGTGCAAAGTCCACCCTTCTGTAGCCCTGGCCAGTGGAGGGAGAGAAGTGCATTCTCAGATCACTTCTTTGGCGCCGAGCTGGATCCTTTTGACTTCACTGCATTCAGTTCCCATTGTTGCTCTTGTGGTGTTTTTTTACATTTACATTATTATAATGCTGGCATATGTCATTTTCCTGATGTTTACCTCACTTTGCAACAGTGTATATGGCATCCCATGTTCCTCTGTCTTCTTCATATCCACCAAAGCTCAGTAATATCCATGACCCATTTGAGTACCCCAATGTACTTAGCCATTCAATCATCGATGAGTATCGTTTCTAGTTCCTGGCTAGTCTTACCACAAATATTGTGGCATCAAGGCGACTTTTCTTTCTTTCATCATCCTCTTTGGCTAATGAGTGTATCAGGGCTCAAAGGTTATTGACTTTTTATTGTTTTATTTTTTCTATTGAGATTTTAGTCATGTTCCTTGAATAATTCACAACTGCTTTCCAGGATGATCAGATAACATACATCTCCAGCCTGACCTTCCCCAGCCCCTTCATATGGACCATTCCTATCTTTTGCATGTGTGTCCAATTGCTTCTGGGAAGCAAAGCCTCAAAGGGAATCTTTTCTTTGGAGAACAAGAAAGTGTCTTCCACATCGCAGGAACTTAATGAGAACTTATTAAATTGGATCTGCTTCGTATGCTGGCCTCAATGTTAGCGCCTCCCTTATTCCCTTTTTTTCCCATGGAAAACAACTCTTTTTCTCTTCCTTCATTTCCTGAAATGCCTCAAGCTTAGAATTAATATCAGCTATTGCCTCTGTGAATAGAGCCCCTCTCTACTCACCATCTAGCCCTTCTGAGCATTGTCTGCAATATTGTTCTGTCTGCTCTCCACGTTTGTGCTGGGACCTCCAGAAATCATTGCCCTCTCTGACTTCTGTTCCCAGATACCAAAGCACCAGTGGGGCTTCCCCAACACACAATACAGAGCCTGTCCCACTCACAGAGGTCAGTGTTCTGGGAGTCTCTGTTTCTACATGGGAGGCTGTTATCGAGAAGATCAGGAAAGCTTGAGGGATGAATGCCTGAAGAATAAACACCTCCGTATTCTCACTGGTCTTGGAAACTGCAAATAAGCAAATATTGCAGAGCAATGTTTGAGTCCCTGAATATATTAAGCGCAGATAAAGGAGTTCTTTTTGGTACAGATTTCTGGATGGTTTAAATTTTACTTCAAAAATAGATTGAATTTACAATGCTGTTCTTTGACTAAAAGTGAACAGAGCTCTCTTGGATTCTCAAAATATTTCCAGAGTACAGATGATCTGTGGGAAGTCTTTCAGCACAGTAAATACTGGCACCCACATCTTGTAATTGAGATCCTAAAGCCGGGACATTGTATCCAGTCGTTGCATTTTCCATCATGTTACTTCTCTGGAATAAGAATTAACTCTCACATCCCGAACCTAACATTGAGAATATGCAATGTATTACATGTAATGTTACAATAATTACAGTAATACAGTAGCAAGAGTACTGCTTCTCAGGCTAGAAGACTTGGGTTCAGATCTCACCTCTGAAACTTAAACTAGCAGGAATCTAAGGAGTCATGATGACATGGAAGAGTGGAAAAAGTACTACATGTGAGAGTTAAAATAAACAAATTGACCTTAAGTCCCAGCTTTGTCACTCATGAATTGTGTGACCCTGGACAAGTCATTTAGCTTGAATGTCAAATTCCCCATTTGTAGAATGAAGGGATTACTGTAGATTAGGGGTACTTAACCTTTTGTTGAAGGGTATGGACTATGGAATAATATTTTGAAATGCATAAAAATATATAAACTTATAAAGGCAACTAATTATAATTAAATGTAATTATAAAAAAATTTTAACAGGATCATGGACCCTATTTTAAGACCTATATCATCTCTGAGATCCCTTCTAGTTCTAGAATTTTCTGACTTTAATCATAGCATCAAATGGCTCTATAGCACATAGTATTTAAAATAAATATATATATATATATATATACATATATATCTAACACTTTGAGATATATAGACCATTTGGTTCACAACATGCCTATGAGAAAGTGATAGGTTTTTCCCCCCCTTTTACAAAAGAGGAAATCAATTTGTTCTTCAGTAGACATATAAAATCTGTGATATAGGTAGTTTTAACCTGATGATCCCTATCTTATAAATGAGGAAACTGATACTTAGGCAAAGTGACTTGACCAGGTTCACACAGTCCATTTGTGATGAAGTTGAGACTTGAAGCCAATTGTTGGTTTGTTTTTTAACTCTTGTGCCCTATATTTCCTGCTGTCCCAGACATCCTGACTTCCTAAACAGGCTCAGATTTTCCGGAAACAAGCCCTTCTAACTACTCAACTATTGTTTAGATTATAATTAACAAAGGTCAAAGGTGATCATTCTGTATGTTTTGTTGAGTATCCCGGTGGTAAGAACTATGGTGTTAATCATTCCATTTTGCTCATTTTCTCAGTAAAGCACAAAGTGATTTTCCATACCTCGCCCCATTGTTGGTCCGTGTATCCCTCTAGGCTCTCCTAGATTTATAAAAAGAGCTCATTAAGTTTGTACATTTTATAATTGTTCCCAGTTGGTCCCCATTTTCCCACCCTCCAAGCTACAGTTTAGGCATCCATTTGGAACTTGTAATAGCTCTGGCTCTAACTGGCATCAGGATGGAATCATAGAGACAAAATATCTCTTCAGATGGTCCAGAAGATAGGTCCCCTGAAGGAGAGGCATACAACTAAGGAAATCCCAGCCAGTCACTGGACTGCTTACTTAATTCAGACAACACATCTTCCCATCAGCTCAGTTTTCACAGATACTACATGGAAAAACCAAAGGTTTGAATGAGCATAGAATCATAGGATCATAAAAATAGAACTAGAAAGGACCAAAGCGATCATCTCATCAAATTTCTTCATTTTAGCAATGGGTAAAATGAGTCACAAGAGATGACATGACTAGATTGAATTATACAGGTTCTAATGGAAGAGGTAAGAGCAAACCTAAGTCTTTTGACTCCAGCTCCAATAGATTCTTGGATTTGGAGAGATGAGGACATCTTAAAGGAAAGAGAACCCCCCCCCTTAGGGTAAGTCAACATGCTCTTAATCAAAGTAGCATCTCTCCTATAGGATAACTTTGGGGGAAGCATGTTTCTGGTATTTGGAAGTTCATTCTCTCTCATTTAAATCTTTCATCCCTCTTCACAAGTCCATTTCCTTTTGTTTTGTCTTCAAGGTAGCCATATGTCTAGTGAATATTTTTACTGAGGACTCCATGAATCATTCAGCCACTAAAATTTTTCTTTTCTGTAATCTATTTCTTCATGAATCATTCTGACTTTACATTGTGATTTCACATCTAAAGATTTAGCCCCTGTTAATGAGGAGTGCCGCACACTTTTTGAAGTGTATTTAACAGTCTTATTTTAGGAAGGATGCCAAGGAGGCAAGGTTATCCCACACATTAACCTGCTACATAAACTTTATATCAATATTTCCTCTGGGAAAGGAAACTGACCTGAAACTAGAATTACCCATTTTAATTCTTTCCTACCAATTCTTTCAAGTCCAGTTTATCCTTCTTTAATTAGAATAAAAGTTTCTAGAGAAAGTTTTACCCTTGGGTATAATGGAGAAGGTACAGCTCAAAAACTTTAATTCTGGCTAAGAACTCTGACTGCTTGTGTTTATCAAGGAAACTGGGTCTAAATCAGAATTTAGCACCAAGTTAAATCTATAGCGATGGCTTCTAAAGCCCGGAGGAACTTTCAGCCAATCAGAGAGACAATTTGGGTGAACATTCCTAACCCTGTCATTCTGAATAATGTGGGCCTCATGGCACCAGTCTGCTCCAAAGAAAAACCATAGCCCTAACTGAAGGATTCATCAAAAAACCACACACTCATCCACTTCCTTTCATGTGCGGAAAGGGAATTGTTCATTTCAGTTCCTATAAAATGGATTTGTTTTTCCATTCCAGGTGTTTTATGAATGTTCTGTGCTTGGCAATTAGAGGGAAATGCAGCGTTCAGAGCTTTCGGCCTGGAGCTGAATTGCTCAGCTTCACAATTGTGAGATGGCCCAGTAACCGGTGTTCAAGCCAACATCCTCCCGCTGCCCTGTGGCACAAGCAGAGATCAGGGCTTCCTATTTTGCTGAGCAAAAGAGAGGCGAAGCTCAGCAGTCAAATGCCCTCCTGATCATGAGCTTTTAAACTCACGAAGAGCTTTCTGCTGCCTGGTTCCACCTTGGCCTTTGAACTCTGGGCCACTATTCCAGACTATGTCATGACCATTGCCATTTTTGCTCTACCATGTGGTCTGACCTGGTGCAAAACAAGTAAAAGGCATAGTTCCAATCTCCGAGACCTTCTGTCCGGAGAAGCTGGTAAGCACATGGAAATACAAATGTCCAAAACAAGTTAGAGAAAAACATCTGAAGTCTGGTAAAATCTTGTTAATCCAATATTGCTTTATTCAAAATAGCATGTAATTCAAAACAACTGCCATTTCCCCCATGCTGTTGTTCTTTAATAAAAAAAAAATCGAATCGAATCATCTGATCCAGGTTGATTCCAAGTCTTCCCCCCACCCCCCACCAGTATCCTGCATTTCAAATGAACAAGATTTTTCTGTAATTCTCCTTTTGTGAGTTAGATAATAAACATGTTATCTAACTTTGATACTCCAGTCCAGTTTTTCCTAAGCATAATTTGATATATTTCACTTTACCGGAGGAAAACTTTATTCTAAATGGAAAAAAATTCTTGTGAGTAAATGAACTTTTGTCAGATTGACTTATTACACTTGGATTTTCCATCATCATTCTCGTCATCATGGAGCAGCATGGAACCTGTGTAGGTCAGGATCACAGGAATTCATTCCTTTTGGAGGCATTTTGAGAAGTCTTTTTTCACATGATATCAGGAAAGGATGTTTTCTAGACGAGAAAGAAGTTCAAATAATAGGCTTTTGTGTAGTGCCATAATGCCTGAAACTACACAGGAATCAGAGGGTGGGAAGGAAAGGAAGGAAGAGAGGAAAAGAGGAAGAAAGGAAAGGGAAAAGAAAGGAAAAGGAAGCCAAACAAAACATTCCCTGATTTTAAGTTTGAAAGGAACTTAAAAACAATAGGATTAAATATTTGGTCATCAAATGGGTCTTGGGATATATATGACACTCTCGTTTTACAGTTAAAGAAAATGGTCTTGGAAAGGTGACATGTTCAGGGCCACATTGGCAGATTTGAACCCAGGTTTTCTAACTCCATTTCTGATTATCTGTCTCTTGTTTCTATGACTGACAAGTACTACACAGAATGTTAGTTAATCATTATAAACTGATCAGTTAGATGGCACAGTGGATTGCATGTCAGGCCTGAAGTTTGAATCTTGCCTCAGACACTTAATAGCTCCGTGATCTTGGGCCACTCACTTACCTCTGTTTGCCTCCAAATGAGGTCACAAAGAGTCAGATACAACTGAAATAAATGAACAACAATAATCCCTGCTCTGCCAGTTTTACAGATCTAAAATAGGTGCCAGTGATGTCTGAATGTTTAGGTTATAGAGATCTTCTCTAGTTCAAAATAGGCTATTCTAAAAAACCCTCTGAAGAATTGGATTTTTTTTTTTTAGAAATCATTTGAATTCAATCCAAGAAAAATGCATTTCATAAACAAAAGCCTCGAATGCCATAACCAGGATACTGTAATCATCTAATGATCAACTATCCTTTGAGAGTGTTCAAGTTATAGGTCACCACCCTGAACTCCAGGAACATTCTAATGACAAATGCTCAGTGAATTTGTGGTAAATGTAGAAATGGTATTTTCTAGAACAATTTTCTGGCCTCTTCTTGCTTTTGCTTTAGAGTTGCAGCCAGCTATCATCTGGTCATCCTTTCCAGCATTAACTAATCACCAGTGAAAAATACAAGTGTCATTCACAAATCATATCAAAGGCTGGAACAGCTGGAATCAAATTCATGTGCCTGCATCATTTTATCATCTTGACGTTAATCATTCTACATAGATACCACAGGCAATCTGGAGCAAGGAATAATTTATGGTGCAATATGAAAATTAACTGTTTGTTGCCAATAGCCTAGCTTTCCCCTCCAGCTCTCATAACATCTTAGACCCAAGGATTACATGGAAATATTTTGTAGAATGTTATCTCTAGAGAAACAATAGAAGACAGGTGGAAAAAATAAAAGGGAATCTAATTCCCACCACCAAGTTGTCAGGATACTCGTTAAGCTATGATAGTATCTTTCTTTGGGACATTTTAATTAGAAGCCTTTCAGGGAGGCACTAGGTCATCTCCCAAATTTTGTACATAATTAAATAATATCATACTAGCCTAATCCACTAGGTTATTGCTCTTACACCTAGCAGGAGTATCAGGAACAAATGCTACCTGGGATTCTGGCTGTTTAATGGTAAAGAAATGAGTCCATGGATATGGAGGGCCAGACTGACCTGTGACCAAAACTCCTCAAAATGTTTTCACTCCTTCCTATCTCCTATTAGAAGTTCCTCTCCTTTTGGCAGGGGCCACTAGGTGGAGCAATGAAGAGAGTACCCAGCCTTGAGTCAGGAAGACTCATCTTCCTAAGTTCAAATATGGCTTCAGACATTTTACTTAGCTGTATGTCCTTGGGCAAGTCATGTGACACTTTTTGCCTTAGTTTCCTTAACTATAAAATAAACTGGAAAAGGAAATGGCAATTCGGCAGTATCTTTGCCATGAAAACTCCCAATGGGATCCTGAAAGAGTCAGACACAATTGAAAAAAAACCTCCTTTTGGCAAGGACTACACACACACTTACACTTACACACACACACACACAAACACACACACACACACACACACACACACACACACACACACACGACTGTGATCTAATTCTCTCTTGTCTCCTTCCAAATTAAACTCCAGTCATATCTGTGTCCTATCTCACATGCCTTTTCAAACTTTCTTTTTTTTAAAACATTAGTTTATTTGGTTATTTTCATGCATTATTCATTGGAAACAGAGATAATTTTCTTTCCCCATCCCCCCCCGCCACCCTTCCCCTAGCTGACACACGATTCCACTGGGTATCACATGTGTCCTTGCCCCGAACCCATTTCCTTGTTGTTGGTATTTGCATTAGGATGTTCATTTAGCTTCTCTCCTTGATCATGTCCCCTCAACCTCTGTAGTCAAGCAGTTGCTTTTCCTTGGTGTTCTTACTCCCACAGTTTATCCTCTGTTTGAGGATAGTGTTTTTTCTTATAGATCCCTGCAGATTGTTCAGGGAAACTGCATTGCCTTTAATGGAGAAGTACATTACCTTCGATTGTACCACAGTGTATCAGTCTCTGTGTACAATGTTTTCCTGGTTCTGCTCCTTTTGCTCTGCATCACTTCCTGGAGGTTGTTCCAGTCTCCATGGAATTCCTGCACTTTATTATTCCTTTTAGCACAATAGTATCGCATCACCAACATATACCACCATTTGTTCAGCCATTCCTCAATTGAAGGGCATCCAATTTTTGGCCACCACAAAGAGTGCAGCTATGAATATTCTTGTACAAGTCTTTTTCCTTATTATCTCTTTGGGGTACAAACCCAGCAGTGCTATGTCTGGATCAAAGGGCAGACAGTCTTTTATTGCCCTTTTGGCATAGTTCCAAATTGCCCTCAAGAATGGTTGGATCAATTCACAACTCCACCAGCAATGAATTAGTGTCCCTACTTTGCCGCATCCCCTCCAGCATTCATTACTTTCCATAGCTGTCATGTTAGCCAATCTGCTAGGTGTGAGGTGATACCTCAGAGTTGTTTTGATTTGAATCTCTCTGATTATAAGAGATTTAGAACACTTTTTCATGTGCTTATTAATAGTTTTGATTTCTTTATCTGAAAACTGCCTATTCATGTCCCTTGCCCATTTTTCAATTGGAGAATGGCTTGATTTTTTGTTTAGCTCTTTATAAATTTATAAATTTGATTAATTAGACCATTGTCAGAGGTTTTTGTTATGAAGATTGTTTCCCAATTTGTTGCTTCCCTTCTGATTTTAGTTACATTGGTTTTGTTTGTACAAAAACTTTTTAATTTGATGTAGTAGAAATTATTTATTTTACATTTTGTGACTCTTTCTATGTCTTGCTTGGTTTTAAAATCTTTCCCTTCCCAAAGGTCTGACATGTATACTATTCTGTGTTCACCTAATTTACTTATAGTTTCCTTCTTTATATTCAAGTCATTCGCCCATTTTGAGTTTATGTTGCTGTAGGGTGTGAGATGTTGATCCAAACCTAATCTCTCCCATAACTGTCTTCCAATTTTCCCAGCAATTTTTATCAAATAATGGATTTTTATCCCAAAAGCTGGGGTCTTTCGGTTTGTCATAGACTGTCTTTCTGAGGTCATTTACCCCAAGTCTATTCCACTGATCCTCCTTTCTCTCTCTTATCCAGTACCAAATTGTTTTCATGACCGCTGCTTTGTAATATAGTTTGAGATCTGGGACGGCAAGGCAACCTTCCTTTGTATTTTTTTTTCATTACTTCCCTGGATATCCTTGATCCTTTGTTCTTCAAAATGAACTTTGTTATGGTTTTCTCTAATTCAGTAAAAAAAGGTTTTTGGTAGTTCAATGGGCATGGCACTAAATAGATAGATGAGTTTGGGTAGGATGGTCATTTTTATTATGTTAACTTGTCCCACCCATGAGCAAAAAAATGTTTTTCCAATTGTTTAGATCTAGTTTTAATTGCGTGGAGAGTATTTTGTAGTTGTGTTCATATAGTTCCTGTGTTTGTCTCAGCAGATAAATTCCTAAGTATTTTATATTGTCTCAGGTGACTTCAAATGGAATTTCTCTTTCTAATTCTTGCTGCTGAACTGGGTTGGATACATATAAAAATGCTGATGACTTATGCAGGTTTATTTTGTATCCTGCAACTTTGCTAAAGTTGTTGATTATTTCCACTAGCTTTTTGGTTGATTCTCTAGGATTCTTTAAGTAAATCATCATATCATCCGCAAAGAGTAACAGCTTGGTCTTCTCATTGTCAATTTTAATACCTTCAATTTCTTTTTCATCTCTAATTGCTACTGCTAGTGTTTCTAGTACAATATTAAATAATAAAGGTGATAAAGGGCATCCTTGTTTGACTCCTGATCTTATTGGGAAGGCTTCGAGTTTATACCCATTGCAGATGATGTTTGCTGATGGTTTTAGATATATACTGTTTATTATTTTTAGGAAAGGCCCTTCTATTGCTATACTTTCTAGTGTTTTCAGTAGGAATGGGTATTGTATTTTATCAAAGGCTTTTTCTGCAACTATTGAGATAATCATGTGATTTTTGTCGGTTTGCTTGTTAATATGGCCAATTATGTGGATGGTTTTCCTAATATTGATCCATCCTTGCATTCCTGGTATGAATCCTGCCTGGTCATAGTGGATAATCCTTGTGATGACTTGCTGGAGTCTTTTTGCTAGTATCCTATTTAAGATTTTTGCATCTATATTCATTAGGGAGATTGGCCTATAGTTTTCTTTCTCTGTTTTTAACCTGCCTGGCTTTGGGATCAGTAACATGTTTGTGTTGTAAAAAGAATTTGGTAGAACCCCTTCTTGGCTTATTCTGTCAAATAGTTTGTATAATATTGGGATTAGTTGTTCTTTGAATATTTGATAGAATTCATTTGTGAATCTGTCTGACCTGGGGATTTTTTCTTAGGGAGTTCTTTGATGACTTGTTCAATTTCTTTTTCTGATATGGGGTTGTTTGGGTAATTTATTTCTTCTTCTTTTAGTCTATGCAATTTATATTTTTGTAAGTATTCATCCATATCACCTAGATTGCCATATTTGTTGCCATATAATTGGGCATAGTAGTTTTTAATGATTGCCTTGATTTCCTCTTCATTAGAGGTGAGGTCTCCCTTTTCATCTTGGATACTGTCAATTTGGTTTTTTTCTTTCCTTTTTTTAATTAGACTGACTAGTACTTTGTCAATTTTATTTGTTTTTTTCAGAGTACCTGCTTCTAGTCTTATTTATTAAATCAATAGTTCTTTGACTTTCAATTTTATTAATTTCTCCTTTGATTTTTAGGATCTCTAATTCTTCTGAAGATTTTTAATTTGTTCACTTTCTAGTTTTTTAATTTGCATGCCCAATTCATTGACCTCTGCCCTTCTTAATTTGTTTATATATGAACTCAAGGATATAAATTTCCCCTTGAGTACTGTTTTGGCTGCATCTCATAGGTTTTGAAAGGATGCCTCACCATTGTCATTTTCTTCAATGAAGTTATTAATTATTTCTACAATTTGTTCTTTAACTAGCCAGTTTGGGAGAATCATATTGTTTAATTTCCAATTAATTTTTGATTTATCTATCCATGTAACCTTACTAATTATTATTTTTATTGCATTGTGGTCTAAGAAGGTTGCCTTTATTATTTCTGCCCTTTTGCACTTGTTTGCAATGATTTTGTGCCCTAATACATGGTCAATTTTTGTGAATGTACCATGTGCTGCTGAAAAGAAGGTATATTCCTTTTTGTTCTTATTTATTTTTCTCCATATGTCTACTAACTCTAATTTTTCTAAGATTTCATTTGCTTCTCTTGCCTCTTTCTTATTTATTTCTTGGTTTGATTTATCTAGTTTGGATAGAGGAAGGTTCCGATCTCCCACTAGTATAGTTTTGCTATCTATTTCATCCTTGAGCTCCTCTAGTTTCTCCTTTAGAAATTTGGATGCTATGCCATTTGGTGCATACATATTGAGTACAGATATTTCCTCGTTGTCTATACTGCCTTTTATCGGGATGTAATTATCTTCCCTATCTATTTTAACTAGATTTATTTTTACTTTGGCTTTGTCAGGTATCATGATTACAACTCCTGCCTTCATTTTATCAGTTGATGCCCAATAGATTTGGTTCTATCCTCTTACTTTCACCCTATGTGTATCTACCTTCCTCATGTGTGTTTCTTGCAGAAAGCATATGGTAGGGTTTTGGATTCTAATCCACTCTGCTATTTGCTTGCATTTTATGGGTGAGTTCATTCCATTCACATTCAGAGTTATGATTACTAGCTGTGTATTTCCCAGCATTTTGATTTCTACTTCTGGTCTTTGGAGTGGCATAATAACCCAAACTCTGCTCCTAAAAAGGACAGATTCAAGTCTCTCCAAGCCACGGCGCAACGTGAGATCAGGAAGTTGCAAGACCGATGGTGGGAAAAAAAGGCAGAGGAAACCCAGCGGTTTGCTGATATGAAAAACTACAAACAATTTTTCAGTGCCCTCAAGACTGTCTATGGACCATCAAAACCCACCACCACTCCCTTGCTATCCTCTGATGGTGACACTCTCATAAAAGATAAAAAAGGCATCAGCAGCAGGTGGAAAGAACACTTCAGTCAGCTTCTCAACCGACTCTCTTCAGTCAACCAAAGCGCCCTTGACCAGATCCCCCAAAACCACTCCATTGAACAACTTGATGTCCCTCCTTCAATAGAGGAAGTCCAAAAAGCCATTAAACAAATGAGTGCAGGCAAGACACCCGGTAAAGACGGGATCCCAACCGAGGTGTACAAGGCCTTAAATGGAAAGGCGCTCCAGGCATTCCACATAGTGCTGACCAGCATATGGGAAGAGGAAGACATGCCCCCAGAACTCAGAGATGCCTCCATCGTAGCCCTATACAAGAACAAAGGCTCACGAGTAGCCTGTGACAACTACAGAGGCATCTCACTACTCTCCACTGCCGGAAAGATCCTCGCCCGTGTTATACTCAACAGACTCCTATCATCTGTTTCAGAGCAGAACCTGCCTGAATCACAATGTGGCTTCTGACCAGATCACAGCACCATCAACATGGTCTTCACAGTGAGGCAAATGCAGGAAAAATGCCTTGAGCAGAACCTGAGTCTCTACATTGGCTTCATAGACCTGACAAAGGCGTTCGACACAGTGAACAGGGACGCATTGTGGGTGATCCTCAGCAAGCTCGGTTGCCCAGCAAAATTTGTCAAACTGATCCAGCTCTTTCATGTCGACATGACAGGGGAAGTCCTATCTGGTGGAGAGACTTTCGATCGCTTCAACATCTCCAATGGCGTGAAACAAGGCTGTGTCCTTGCTCCAGTGCTATTCAAGCTGTACTTCACCCAAGTATTACGACATGCTGTGATGGATCTAGACCTGGGAGTCTACATCAAATATTGACTAGATGGCTCACTATTTGACCTTCGCCTCCTGACTGCAAAAACAAAGACAACAGAGAGACTCATCCTAGAAGCTCTCTTCACAGATGACTGTGCTCTCATGGCCCACCAAGAAAATCATCTCCAAACCATTGTGGACAGGTTCTCCACTGCAACAAAACTGTTTGGCCTGACTATCAGCCTCAGCAAAACAGAGGTGCTGTTCCAACCTGCACCAGGGAGGCCAACTAACCAGCTGTGCATTACAATTGATGGCACGCAGCTTTCTAATGTCAACAACCTTAAGTACCTGGGCAGCACCATCACCAATGATGGGTCCCTAGACCACGAGATTAATGCCAGGATCCAAAATGCCAGCCAGGCACTCAGGCAGCTGTGCTGCAAAGTCCTCCAACACAGAGGTGTAAGCACTGCGACAAAGCTCAAAGTGTACAACGCAGTGGTCCTCAGCTCGCTCCTGTACAGTTGTGAGACATAGACACTGTACCGGAAGCACATGAAACAGCTGGAGCAATTCCACCAACTCTCCCTCCAGTCAATCATGAGGATCCTATGGCAGGACCAAATCACCAATCAGGAAGTCCTCGACAGAGCCAACTCCACCAGCATCGAAGTAATGGTCCTCAAAACCCAGCTACGATGCTCTGGACACGTCATCCGCATGGACCCACAGCGAATACCAAGACAGGTATTCTATGGTGAACTGTCAACTGGACTCAGGAAACAAGGTCGACCAAAGAAAAGATTCAAGGATCAGCTAAAGTCCAACTTGAAGTGGGCTGGCATTACACCAAAGCAACTAGAACTCGCTGCCTCTGACAGAAGCAGCTGGCGAACCCACATTAACCATGCCGCCACCACCTTTGAAGATGAGTGACGTTGACGTCTTGCCGCTGCACGTGAAAGCCGACACCAGGCCACAACCGCACCTTCCATAACAACTGGAGTCCCATGCCCCATGTGCCACAAACTCTGCGCCTCAGCCTTTGGACTCCAAAGCCACATGAGAGTACACCGTAGATGAAACTGCACAAAGACAATAGTCATTCTTGATCACCGAGAGACTACTATATATATATATTTTTTTTTTCCTTATATACCAATGTTTGTTTATAGTCAGTCCCCCCAGTTCCCACCCTTATTTTACTTCCCCTTCTACCTCCTCCATTCTTATCCCCCCCTTATTTGCCTTGCAGACTTTCTAAAACTACCCCCACCCTTTCCCTCCCTTGTACTGCTTCCCTCCCCACCAGTCCATTTTTTACCCTTCTACTCCCCTATAGGGCGCAAATCTATTCTCTTCCCCAATGGATTGGGTTGTTCTTCCCTCTTTAGGTCAGTTTCAAAGCACATAAAAGTTGAATATTTCCTATCTCTAACCTCTTTACCCTTCCAATATATTGATGTTCTCCCTCCTCCTGCCATGAGCTTCTTTGTGACATATAAATTTCCCCCCATTTCTTTCTCTTCCCATTTCTTTTAGTATTAACCTCTTTTTTTAGCTCTGGTTTTATATATATATATATATACACATACATGTATATGTATTTATGCATGCATATATCTATATACCTATTTATGTCTTGTCTTTTCATCCTATACAATTTGTCACTGTTCCCTCTAAGTGTAATTCTTCTAGCTGTCCAGGTGATAGCAACAGTTTTTAAGAGTTACCAATGACCTTTTTTCTTATAGGGATACATATCATTTTAACTTATTGAGTCTCTTAAAAAATTTTTGTTGTTGTTTTGTTTGTTTTTCTTTTTCCCCTCTTTTCTAATTACCTTTTGATGATTCTCTTGAGTTCTGTGCTTGGACATCAAATTTTCTGTTCAGGTCTGGTCTTTTCTTCATGAATGCTTGGAATTCTTCTATTGTGTTGAATGACCATACTTTTCCCTGTAAGAATATAGTCAGTTTTGCTGGGTATTTTATTCTTGGTTGTAGACCTAGTTCCCTTGCTTTCCGGAATATCATATTCCATGCCTTTTGGTCCTTCTGTGTGGATGCAGCCAGATCCTGTGTTATCCTCACCATGTTTCTGTGGTATCTGAATGGTTTCTTCTTGGCAGCTTGTAATATCTTTTCTTTGGTCTGATAGTTCTTGAATTTGGCTATAACATTTCTGGATGTTGTCAGTTGAGGATTAAATACAGGAGGTGATCTGTGGATTCTTTCAATCTCCACTTTCCCCTCTTTTTCTAGGATATCAGGACAATTTTCCTGAATAATTTCCTGTAGTATTATGTCCAGGCTTTTCTTTTGTCATGGTCTTCTGGTAGTCTGATGATTCTTAAATTGTCTCTTCTTGAACAATTTTCTAAATCATCTGTTTTGTGAATGAGACGCTTCACATTTTCCTCAATTTTTTTTCATCCTTTTCATTTTGTTTTATAGTGCCCTGCTGTCTTGTGAGGTTACTTAATTCCAGTTGTTGTATTATGGTTTTTAAATACTGGATTTCATCCCTGACTTTTTGGTCATCCTTTTCCTTCTGATCTGATTTTCTTTGAAGGTCATCTTTCATCCTCTTTACCTCGTCTTTCATCTCCTTTGTCTCATTTTCCAGCTGGTTGATTTTGGCTTTCAAGACACTATTTTCTCATTTTAGTTCAAGTGCTTCTGTTTCCAGGTGACTTATCTTAATTTTTAAGTTCTTTCCCCAGTTGTCTTCAGCCTCTCTTAGTTGTGTTTTGAGTTCTTCCATAGCCTGTATCCGATTCGCTGGGATTTCTGATTTATTGTTTCCTGCTCTCTCCCCCTCTGTTCCATTTGCTGAGTAGAAGTGGCCTATTGTATTTTCTTTCTTCTTTTTCTGTTGTTTGCTCAAATTCACCCCTTCTTTACTCCCAATATTTGTCTATACTCTTGCTCCTCTCATTTTTGGGGGGCTTCTATCAGTCTCCCCTCTTGGAGCTTTAACAGAGGATCTCTCGGTGTAGTCTCTGGGAGAGGGTTATTGGGGATTTGAGCTTCCCTGTCCTCTGGAGGTTTTTGATTGGCTTAAAGTCCAGTAGTCAATGAGGATGGGTGTGGAGCCTGGGCTTCCCTGAGTTCTGGAGACTTTTGATGGAATTAAGTTCAGTTTAGTTGGGCTGGGTGTACTCTGAGTCCTAGACTTCCTGGAAGGCTGGAGCAAATATGGAGGATCTCCACAGTTCTGGCCAGGCTGCCAGGTGTATGCTCCCTCTCTAGCTCCTTCCCCGCCATCTGTGTTGGACGCTCTGAACTTGGCACAGTCCTGCTTTCAAGCTTTGCCCTTCAGACCAGCACCTTTGCCCGCCCAGAAGTTCCTGCTGCTGCTGGAATCTCAGCGCTCTGGATGGGAGGAGGGATAGGTCCTGGGACCTTCCTTCTGTCTTCCCCTTAAACCCGAGTGTTCTCGGATTCTGGCTTTTCAGGGGGCATACCTTTTGAATTAAGTCCAGCAGGAGGGTTCCTTGGCTCTGTCTTGTTGTTAAGTTTGTTTTTCAGTTCCCTGGGAGCATTCAGTTTGTGATCGGTAAGGAAGGGTTTTCAGAGGTCTGAACTTTTGCTCCTTCTAGGCCGCCATCTTGACTCTGCCTCCGAAAGGCCTCAAACTTTCTTAATACCTATAGGCTTTTCCCTTGACCCTTCAAAGTAGGAAGGGAAGCAGCAACCTCCTCCCCTTTTTTTTTAAACCCTACTTTCCATCTTAGAACCAACACTGTGTATTGGTTCAAAAGCAGAAGAGTGGTAAGAGCTAGGCAATGGGGATCAAGTGACTTGCCCAGGGTCACACAGCTAGGAAGTGTCTGAGGCTAGATTGGAACCCAAGACCTCCCATCTCTGGAATTGGATCTCAATCCACTAACCAGCTGTTCCCTCTTTTTTTTCTAACTTTTGCAGAGTATAATCAGGAGGTTGTGCAAAATATTGAGCTTGAACTACAAAAGACCAAGGTTTGATACCACATGAAATATTTAGTAAGTGCGTGATTATAGGTATATCTGTTAATCTTTCCAAAATGATCTACAAAAGGTCAAGAAAGAAAAGTATTTAAAAAAGCGCACTGGATCTGATTATTTGGGAAGTTATTGGCACACCTCATCTGAGAACTGCAATTGAGTATCTATCTGTAAAATGGGAATGATAATTGTCAATTATCAACATCCCAAAGTTGTTATGAGGGTCAAATGAGATCAGGTAAGTAAAGCACTTTGAAAATCTTTCATTGTAGTCAACTTGTGAAAACTAGTTTGACTGGTATAGCTCCAGCTTCCAAAGTGCAAGAATGCCAAAGGTAATAAAACCAGAGCCTGGACATTAACCCTTTTCATCCTCTTGCTGGAATGGTGCCATTAGGTTCCATTCCCTATATTCCCCATTCCAATCTCCCTGCTCCTCATTCCTCACTTCTTATTAGGCAATTTAGGAAACATCATCATCACTTTACTGATCCTGTAAATAAGAGAGAATCTTCCATCAATATCATACTGGTTCTTTATTTCAAAAAGATAGAAACAATAAAACCTGGCAAGCAACTTCACCTCCATCTATGGCTTTTCTAGCCTCCTTCAAGACTCATATGAAACCCCTCCTTCTACAGAACGATATTCTTAGTACTTTACCGTCTCATCCCATCCTACACTCAGCATTTAGCACAGTGTTGTTATTTAGTCATGTCCAACTCTTTGTGACCTCATCTGAGGTTTTCTTTACAAAGATGCCAGAGTGGTTTGCCATTTCCTTCTCTAGCTGCTTTTACAGATGAAGATGAAGAAACTGAGGGAAACAGGATTAAGCCACTTGACAAATTAAACTCAGGTCCTGCCAGCACTAGAGTCTGGAAGACCTGAGTTCAAATCTGGTTTAGTGTTTTATCAATCTTCCTCCTCTTTGTCTACATGAGCTACTTGGATGATTGCACCTACCAATGGCTCCCAAGTCTATATTGCTCCCTTAAGTGTAAATCTACATTTGCAAATACCTTCCTGGTAGGTTTTGGGATTTGGATATCCTGACTTGATCTCAAATTTAACACACTATTATTGAAATTGAACTTGTATTTCTCCTCAAACGGTTTCCTCTCTGAATTTCCCAAAATTTCTCATCTTTGTACATGTTTTTCCTATTCTTTGTTTAAAATGCCTCCCCCATCCAGGTTCTGTTTATTGAAATCCTGCCCATTTTTCCATTTCTACCAGGTGGTCTGTTACCATTTCACAATAAGAGTGGCTTGGGTTTGTATATAGATAATGATTTAACTTCGATATTCTTCAAGATATCAATTTAATTAAGTTTAACAAGCCCTATTGAGCATCTACTCTACTTAGGACTTTGAAATATTACTTTCATACTACTTGTTTTGAATTTAGTTGAGAAATCAGAAGGGCAAGAAAAACAGAACTCATGATTCACAAATGGAATGTGGCTTTGTCAGTCCATGAGAAAAGGGGAGATCTGAGCAAAATATACAAATCATAAATTCGAAATTTGCATATTTTGTAGACTGTGTGAATTGCTCAAGGGAAAGAAAAGGAATCATGTGTTTGGCTCCTCTTTTGCTTCTCATCTTCAACATGCTGATATTCTTCAAGAATCTATTTTGGGCCCTCTTTTCTTCCCTCTATGCTAAGTGATCCCAGTAGCAAAGGAGATGTGACTTCAGGCAAATAGTGGAAAGAAGAAAGTGTGGCTTGCCTTGAATATTTTAGAAACACCAAGGAATATGAGAGCAAAGGATCATGGGCTAAGATTAAAAAAATATAAGTTGTAGTCCCATTTCTGAAGCTGACTGATTGTATGACTGTGGTCATATTTTACTTCTCTGAGCTCCCTAATATGAGAGAATTAAACCAAATAATCCCCAATGTCCTTCCTAGCTTTAGAATTTTATGACTCCTTGGAATATAAACTGTATTTAACCAATATTACACACAACCACAGAATGGGAAGGAAGCTTAAAAGGCATTCAACTAGTACCCAGATGGGATGCCTTCTACACTATCCCTAGCAAACTTCCAGTAGGAGACTTCCAATAAATTTAAATTTGCTACTTCCCAAAGTAACCTATTCCACTTCTGGACAACTTAGTTTTTCCATCACTGAGGTTAAACTTTCCTCTCTGTTGAACTTTTTCTTCCAGTTATGCCTTCTGGGGCCAAGCAGAACAAAATATTTTTCTTCCATGAAACTACTATTTGGAGAATATTTCCTACCTATCAAATAAAATTATTTTGGAGAATATTTCCTATCAATATTTCTGGAATTAATATGAAATTAGATTATAGTATCTTGTCTATGAGAAATATCTAGATTAGCAATGTCATCCAAATTATACTTTATACAATTATTCTGATAATTTTCATCATCTGTTTTTTCATATGTTTTTATTTAATATTTTGGTGAAGAGGATAATTTATCTGTCTGTCGGCATCTATGATTTTGTTGGGATAGGGAATTCCCAGTGAGGAAATTTCATTTACTAATGCTGATAAACACCTTTTCCTCTTCAATTTATCCGTTTCATAGAATAGTCTGGGGCACTAGGGGGTGTGTGATATAATGGATCACGGTTATATGTGAAAGGAAGGAATTGAACCAATGCCCTTAAATCTGGGCAAGCAGAGGGTCTGACATGGATCCTGTACTCCAAGGGGGCTCATGCTTTGGAGAATCCCATCCATCACAGGTACAAAAGAAATAGTAGGATAAAAACAAAATATGTAGAATAAAACAAAATAACTATAAATGACCTGCACAACCAAATGAATTTCCTTATTTGTATTAGATATATTGTACAGGAGAGGGTTACATCTGAATAAACCTAGATTCAGTCCACCATTCATTCTGGATTATGAGGTGTGCTAGGAAGCACAGTGGATAGAGTACCAGAAGTACTCAGGAAGACTTATCTTCTTGAGTTCAAATCTGGCCTCAGACATTTACTAGCTGGTTATTTAACCCTGTTTACCTCAGTTTCTTCATCTGTAAAATAAGCTGAGAAAGGAAATGGTGCCCACTCCAATATCTTTGATGAGAACATTCCAAATGTAATTCCGCTGCTCATGACTGAAAAAGGACTGAATGAAGAACATGTGTGTACAAGATCACAAAAGGTAGGGACATAATTGTAATTTGTGTATGTATTGTAATTTGGACATGAGGTTTCTTCTGTTTGTCAAGTCTATGCCTGAGGTAAGCTTGGCTCTGCAATGGTTCATCTCTGCTCCATTATAATGAGCATTTAGGGCTTGTATAAGTTTCCTTTGATGCTTTTTACATTTGCCAGACTTAAGGTATGAATGATAAGGAAAGTGACGAAGCCTTCATCCTGCCTAGTACTCCTTGCATTAGACCAGACTTCAGTATCCAGCTAGATCATGGACCAACCCTAAGAGCAAGGGATGTACACCTGACAGGGTCAACCAATGGTCTCCATGCAGTTTGGGGACTTTTAGACTGCAGAACCACTCCCTGGACCAAGACACTATGGAAGTAACCTTCAGGATTCTCAAAGTCTTCTGCATGTTGGAGAAAATGATATCTTTCCAAAAAAAAAAAAACCACATATGACAGATCTCCATCAGCAACAGGAGGAGATCAAGGCAAGTAGCCTGTCAATGTCAATGGCCATCTCTATAGTATTTCAAAGCTTGCAAATCAATCATTATCACTGCAATAATAAATTTAGATTTGAAAACTCTAATAAACAGTTTAAAATTCTGTTTAAAAGGGGGAAGATTGATGATTGTCTTCATAGAGAAAACACTTGTTACCTTTTAATTTTTTGGATAGTGTCTTCTGTTATGTATTATTTGAGGCTAAAGAATTTGGTAGAGACCAGAATATTTTAATTTTCTCCTGTTTTTGTCTGTCTTAAGCAATAGTGCAAAAAAAATTAACATTTTATTTTAAATTAAATTTTATTTTTATATTGTTTATAATTATATTTTATTTTAAATTAAAGTTTAACATTAAAATGTTACTTTTAATATTATGTAACTTTAATATTAAAATATTGTTATAAGTTTGTACCAAGTGAAATATCAGTTCCAATTATTAAATTATAATTTTCATCCATGTCACATGCAGAGATTATTTTAATTCAAGAATTATTTTATCTGGGTTTCCCTTTTTAAGATTCCTTATTTTTTACTTTTAAAAAATGTTTGTTTAGGGGCACTTAGATGGCTCAGTGGATTGAGAGTCAGGTCTAGAGATGGGAGGTCCTAGATTCAAATCTGGATTCAGATTCTTCCTACCTGTGTGACCCTGGGCAAGTCACTTAACACCCACTGCCTAGCCCTTACCACTCTTCTGACTTAGAACCAACATACAGTATTGATTCTAAGATGGAAGTAAAGTCTTTTTAAAAAATGTTTATTTGTAGTATTCTTTTTAAAATTTTAAATTCCAAATCCTTCCCTTCTCTCTATTCTCTTGCCCACCAATTGAGAAGGCAAGCAATATAATAATAATTATATCTGAGATTTCAAACATTTATTCAACATTGCATTTTCTGGTTAATCTATGTTACTAAAAATAAATGACATTTTAAAATAATAATTTATGCATTTGTGGGAGATGTAACAAAAATTATTTTTAAAAAGAGAATACCTTTATCAGTGCCTTTCTTGGAAGGACCATTCTCTCCCACACAAAATGTGCTGAACAAGGGTTCCAATTTACCATGAAGATTTTATCCACTTTGTTTTATGTTTTTGACACATGCTATTGCAAAAAAGGCAATATTGTCTATTTTTCTTGGAATTTGGAGTGTGATCATGGATGTTTTTACTTATTCTAACTCCCAGGTATCTGCTACTGTGTAGTACAGAATGGTAAGGGCTAGACAATGGAGGTTAAGTGATTTGCTCAGGGTCACACAGCTAGGAAGTGTCTGAGGCCAAATTTGAACCCAGGATCTCCCATCTTTGTGCCCGACTCTCAAACAACTGAACCACCCAGGTGTGCCCTAATACATTTTCAACAAATTGTTTAAATACACAAGGACCCCTGAAAGTTATTTGCCTGGAGCCTACAGTTGTGACAGGGGACAGGACCCTCTGACATGTGTTGTCATCAAGCCATGTTACTGCTCAAGGAATCAAACTCAGAGCCCTCATAGGGCTATAGGACTGCTGGTGCAGTCCAAAGGCAAAAGGGTGAATGTATATATATATGGATTCAGCTTATGCCTTTGGAATTTTATTTGCCATGGGATAAACTTGGAATAATAGGGGATTTGTCACAACATCTGGAAAAGGCTAGCATATGAGAACCTCATAAACCAACTCTTAGAAGCAGTGAACTTGTCAAAGGAAGGGGCAGTGATCCATTGCAAGGCTCACTCCTCCGGCAAGGACGAGGTATCCCTAGGAAATCACAGGGCAGATATAACAGCAAGATTCACAGCCAGATTTGGTCCTATCTGTGTTCTGAATTTCTCTCTGGTAGATAAGCATGATCTCAAACAAGCATACTGCCAAGATGAGATTCAGCCATGGCAAGAATATCTAGGAGCCAGATTAGTCAAAGGAATCTGGTTATCCCGAGGAGGAAAGTCCATCTTGCCCAAAAGGCTGTAGCAACATCTATGCAATGTGATTCACTCCAGAGGTCATTATGAAGTACATTCCATGCTGGATGAGGTCCACTGGTTTGGGGAAGCTCCAGGGCTATCAACAATTGCTATAAGAGTATGTTAGACATGTGACATCTGTAGGAAGTTTAATCAAGGTCATTTCAAATGCAAGGCATTGTGAGGGTGACCCCTAGCTTATACGCCTTTTCAATGTCTGCAGATTGATTTTATTAACATGCCTGAGGACCGAGTATGTAAATATGTTTTAGTCATAGTGGACAGACTCACTTGATGGACAGAAGCATCTCCATCAAAGAAAAACAACACTGGCATGGTAGTGGAAAACATTACTTAAAGAAATAGTTCCTAGATACAGCATTCCAGACGTCATAGACTCAGTCAAGGGAAGTCACTATACATCTAGCATTTTACAACAAGTGTATAAGTCTCTGGGAATAAAGGGTAATTTCCATAATGTGTATATACCAGAAAGTTCAGGACAGGTGGAAAGAATGAATAAGGAGTTAAAAATCACAATAGCTAAACTCTGTGCCCAAACTCATCTTAAATGGGCAGAGGTTCTTCCACTTGCACTGTTCTATCTGAGGACAAAACCCAAAGGAGACTTACATATTTCCCCATATGAGATATAGTACAGACAGTCAGTATGGATAGGAAGGACCACTAAACTATCTTATCTTTCCATGCTGGGAGGAAGGCCAGGGAACAAAGTATATGTAAAAATTTTTGCCAAAGACAAACCCACAGAGCCCAGATGAATTGGTCCATACAATGTAGCTCTCACCACTCCTACATCGATCAAAGTAATAGGAAAAGATTCTTGGCTTCATTCATCTCACATTAAGCGTCACTATGCTCCTGATAACATGCCAAAAGACAACTTAATGGAAACCGAAGAAACCATTCAAACACAGATGCCCCAAAACCAACCCTTGATAAATAAACATAGAGGCCATGAATCCAACAAAATAACACAAGAAGAAATAGAAATACTAAACAGAGACAGTGAAACTGAAACAGAATAATGCCCAAGACAGATAGTATAAATTTGGGTAAGTTAGATCAGAGAGGATTAGCATAGACTGTGAAACACAGGAGAAGCAGTTCCTTGCAGAACCTAGGAGTTTATTTGGGTGGATTTAGAATCCTTTAGAATTAGTAAACATATATACAAATTTCAATCTCAAGCCTAGACTAAAATATCATTAACCTCTACAATGAACCACATGGGAATAGAATAATGGCCTTATAATCACACATTATGAAAGTTACCTTCATTCATTACATTAAAAAAAATCTCACTTGCACACATGAGGATGGCACAAACATCCTGTATAAAGTTTCACTCATATGCATCAAAATATTCACTCTTACATGCACACACACATTAATCTTAAACACATGCATGGCCTTGTATTTCCGGATACCTGAGATTATGTTTCAAGGTGAGATGACAGGCAAGTATATATCCTGTAAAAGAGAAAACACCCAGGATCTATGACAAACTTCAAGCAACACCAAAGGATGGAAGATACACGGACAACTGGAAAGAACTTTGAATCAAAGACATTATGAGGAATGAACTTCAGGAAAATGGATGATGTAAGATTAATCACCGATCACCTTAACTTCACCTATAGGAAAGTACATCCACATATACATTGGAATAAATATGCATCCACCACGACATATTTAGAGCATGAACAAATTTCACACTGACATTAGGGACTGTGCCATAAATAAGGACAACCCATAAATTGGATATCTGTAAATAGATCTCTAGTACCAGAGGATATATATGTATTGTAAAAATGGAGATTTGAACTCCAGACTTCAATCCCCATAAGTCCTTGGCAATTCCCTGAATGCCCTATAATCTCACCTGAGATCCCCACCTGGGCCAAGAACAAAATTTGTATTTAAACTGACTGTACCACCTACTTGGGTCTCTCTTCTTCCGCTTCTAAGCACATGCAGGCAAGATGTAAGTGACTGTGAATGAGATATGTGCCTAGACACATGCTTTCTTATTTTGTATTTTCTTTATCCTTGATTTCTAATAATCTTTAATAAACCTCTGAAAATATAATACTTTTAGTAGAGAAACTAATTTAACCATTATAGTACATATGTATATAAATAACATGTGACATATGTAAATGTGTACAAGTAACAGACATGTATATATATATATCATAATAATGATTTAATCAACTAATATAGATAGAAAGGAGAGAATTAAAATACTAACCATTAATAGACAGGGGCAGAATAGGCTAGGATGGAAAAGGGAATGTTGTAACTAGAGAAGTAATATAGGGACAGAGTGAATCAGATTTCATTAGATACAAGTTAATATATTATATATATATAAATGTTATGAATTGTTATATTGGAATTAGCATTACATAAGGCATAGGATAGTTCAATTTTACTTAAGATTTAAATTTTATATTGATTGCAATAGGAATGACCTTTGTATTAAGAAATTGTTATATTGTAAAAATTTTGTTGGTACATAATCCTAACCCTCTTCCCACAACCGATTTTTAGCACAAGATAGGAACTTAGATTAGCAAATAGACAGATTAGGATAAGATTTTATTATTTTGGGAGGGGGGAGGTTAGATGAAAACGATAAGTAACATAGATAGATTAGAATAGACATAGAAGGTAAGTAACTACCATGGGCCAACGTGGCACCATGTGAACAACAGGAAATAGAGGATTTGTGACAGAACCTGGCACTAGAGAAAAAGTGCCAAGCTGAAGAGTATGTGAAATTGATCACCTCGATGGGGGAGGAACCCAGGAGTTGGGAATCTGGGAGGAGGAGAAAACTCTGGCAGGAGAGAGCAGTGAGGGTCTCTCGGTCTTGAGGAGCTGAAGACAGAAGGTGGGAAAAGACTTTCTCCTGAGGGTTACCCACTTTTCCTGCTGGTGACTGGAAATCTTTCCCCCAACACTTCCCAACTGAAGGGACTTTCTGAAGAGAAACCTGAGCAGACTTTACCTCAGCTCCTGTTGCCCAGGGGTGAGTCAACCTGACTTTCTTTCAGGGTGCTCAGGCTGCCAGGGCTTGAGATCCCACAAACTCAAGGAGGGAGGAAAAGGGGTTTAGATAGAGACAGGGACCCCCCCTTTTCCCACTTTACTTTTCCCATTCTTCCCTATCTGTTATTCCTTTTATATTACCTGATTGAGTTGACATTAAAAGTTATCTGTTCCCCAAGCTAAATGTGAGTGAACAGATCAAGGGGAGACCTTTTGGTCTTGAGTAGTGGAGGGGGGACAAGAGGGACAAGAGTGAATTGGGGAGAGTAGTTTTAGCTAAGGAGGGAAGACAGAAGGGGGAAAATCTTCAAACCCCCTCTCCTCTCTCTGAACCAACTCATTACATCTGCTGTCTCCACTGTACCCCGCTTTATGGAAGGGGGCATCTCCTCTCTTTTCCCCTCCTCTCAATATCAAAAGTCTTAATCTTTTTTAATACAAGCCCCACATACCTAGGGATGGCTCTGAATTGAACCCATGTCTTCTTCACTCAAAGACTTTCTCTCCTTCCTCTATAACTATATTAAGATATTTGGTATTTTTAGATAAATACTTCTCCCATAAAGTAGGAGGAAGAAATAGTAACATGCTTAATAAGTTGGTTCCCTATAACACTTTTCCTAATATTTTGGAATAGTTCTATACCAACTAATGAGATCTATTCTTTTTTGTTTTTTTAACCTTTTTATTATTGTTTTACTTTTTTGTCATTTTGGCTCAAATAGGAAATTCTTCTATGTAATCCAATATGCCTCTAACATAATGTTCGTCAGAAATTCCTGTCAATTATAAAAATAACTCACTCCATTAGATGAACAAGGAAAGGTCAAATAAACAGAAAACAAAGTCCAAATAACATATTTTACATATTTTAAGAGTATATCTTTGTTGCTCAACTGGAAAAATTTTTTTCTTTCATTTGGAAAAAAAGTCATATTGATTTATCTTTGTAATTTATCTTTTATCTTTATCTTTATATACATTTATATTTATCTTATAAATGTGAACACAAATTCTTGTCATAAAATTTTCACTCATCTACCTTTAATTTTGCATCATATAATATAATAATAATAGCCTTTTCAGAGTAGTTTTTCACGAGTAAAATTCAGCAAAAGGTAGACTGAGTCATATTCTCTTCAAGTAAGAAAGTAGTAAAGAATGAACCTAGTAAAAAAGTACATCAATGACTGCCTCAGTTTAGCCAAAGACCCTGGGAGTAGACAGAGCTCCTTCTTACAAGATTAAAACAAAGAATAGAACAATGTAGGTGAGGGAAAAATACACTTGGCTATAGGATTGGCAGCATCACAGAGTGAAGACAATCTGATTGGTTACATAGCTGAGGCATGGGGAATAAATAATAAGATCTGTTGAAGTTGGGAAAGAGAAGCTAGCAACAACTCCCTATTTTTCTCCTGTGACTAAGAAATGTTCTTTGTTTGAATCCACCTCTAGATGATGGACCTGACTTCTTTGGGGAGCAAACCAGACATCCTTAAATGTATAGCATAAAATACTAAATGAACAACAACAACAAAATTCCCTAGTGTCCATCCACATCCGCAAAGGATAGCAGATTTCCTTGTGGCAAGAATAGAACAATGATTAGTAGAACTGGATTTCTAAAGTTAACTCATTACAGACCAGCTGAATTTCTGAAGTTCAGAGACAAAGAACCTTGACTTGAGCAATTATGGGACAAAATCAAGTAATTATAAATAGGATCAATAAAAAATGATACAAAATCAATTTAATCTTCTCAAGTTTAAGGTTTGCAAAGTATTTTATAGAAATTATTTCATTTGATCCTCAAAAGAAATCTGTATGGTATTATTGTTATTCAGTCATTTCAACCATGTCCAATTTTTTGATTCCATATAGGGTTTTTTTTTAAAGCAAAGAAACTAGAGTGGTTTGCTGTTTCCTTCTCTGGCTCATTCTACAGATGAGGAAACTGATTCAAAAGGGTTAAGTGACTTGCCCAGGGTCCCAAAAGTATTAAGTGTCTGAGGCCAGATTTAAACTCATGAAGATGTCTTCCTGATTCCAAGTCCAGTGCTCTATCCACTCTACTATCTAGCTGTCCCTATGAGCATCTCCATTTTACAGATAAAAAAAACTGAAGCTGAAAAAGGTTAAATGACTTGCCTCAGGTCACACAGCTAGTCAGATTGATGCAGCATGTGACCTGAGGTCTTCTTGACTTGAAGTCCAGCCCACTGTTCAAAGTACCACCCAGTCAGAAGGACAAGAATAGAAGAATTGGTCTAAAAGAAAAGCATGTGGATAATGATTAATTTAAAATCACATTGTGACCCTTTGATTTATGGAGTGCAAAAGAATAAATACCATCACAGGCTCTACAATAGAGTACAACAGAAAGTGATATTTCCCTCTTTGTGCCCACTGCTGTCTTTGGTGCCAAATATAATTTTGAAGTAACAGAGGATAACTAAATTGGTGTTATGAGTCTGCTCTGGGCTAACTGGCTCACCAGAACCTAGTATAAAGCATTTCTCAATTCCTTGTCAACAAAGGTGGCAGAAATCTGTCAGGATGCCAAGTGGAAAAATTAAACACTCTTAGTCATATCCCAGGAATCCTCAAGAAAAGAGAGACCCCCATACACCCTCTCATAGCCCTAGCTCATTCATCTCTCTTTCATCCCTCAGTTCTTTGAAGATCCCAATGGACTACCAAACATAAAGCAATGTTCCTTGAGAAGACTGGCTAAAAGAAATATATCTCCAGGTCAGTTATATTGATAGTTTGGAACACTTTATTTTATTTCATGTCCTTGGGGAAGAATAATAGGAATAACTCACACTTACTGAGAATTTTTAAGTTTGGGAAAGTTTTCTCTTACTAAAATCCTTTGAAGTACTTAGTGCAAGTATTAAACTGTTGTCAGTTTATAGAGGAGTATAAACTAAAGTTCAGAGAGGTTATGAGTTGTCCAATATCACATACTACACAGAGGTTAAGAGAAAGAGAATTCAAACCCAGATCTTCAGACTCCAAATTTAGTGTTGTCGTTGTTTTACGATTCACTTTGCTCTGAGCATTCAGTTCAACAAATAAATAAGAATTTAGGTTTGGCCACAGACTTCTAGATTTAGACCTAGTAAGGTCTGTAGAGGGGCAACTGAGTGGCATAGTGGATGGAGAACTGGTGTTGGGGTCAGAAAGACTTGAATTCAAATCTGGTCCAAGACATTTGCTAGCTGTGTAACCCTGGGCAAATCACTTAATCCTGTCTACCTCAGTTTCCTCATCTGTAAAATGAGCTGGAAAAGGAAATGGCAAACCACTCGAGTATCTTTGACAAGAAAATCCCAAATGGGGTCGTAAACAGTCAGATTGAAATCAACTAAACAAGAACCTTAAAAGATGATCTAGTCAAGAACCTCTCATTTTATAGGTATCCAGTGAGGTTAACAGACTTACTCAACTTCTAACAGATAGTAAGCAGCAGTCAGAATTTCAACCTGGGCCCTTTGACTACAATTCTAGAATTCATCTTTCTCTACCAAGCCTACTATATGCACAATACTGTGCTGCACTCTGAGTATACAAAAAACAAAAATGGAGCATTCTCTAACCTCAAAAAGTTTATATTCTACTGGGGAATATCACTGTGCTATAAGAAATTAGGAAATCAATGATTTTAAAAAGACACGAAAAGATTCTTATGAACTGATGCAAAGTGAAGTGAGCAGATCCAGGAAGACAATTTATAGTATAACAATATTATTAAAAAGAATAATTTTGAATACTGATGAAGAAAGAAATGAGCAAAATCAGGAGAAAAATTTTCATAACAACATAGCAAAGAATGATTTTGAAAACCTTAAGTACTATGATTAATACAAGGTCCATCCATTATTCCAAAGATCCTCCAGAGGAAGTGAATCCTATCCATTTCCTGACAAAGAGTATATATTTATGGGGCAGAATGAGGTTTATTCATGTGTGTGTCTACATGTTGTTCTTACCGTTCAGTCATTTTCAGTCCTGTCTGACTTTTCCTGAACCCATTTGGGATTTTCTTGGCAAACATTCTGGAGAGAGTTGTCATTTCCTTCTCCAGCTCATTTTACATATGAGGAAACCAAGACAAACTGGGTTAAGTGACTTGCCCAAGGTCACACAGCTAGCAACTATCTAACGTCATATTTTAATTCAAGTCTTCCTGATTCCAGGTCTGGTACTCTGTCCACTGTGCCACAGTTATCCATTCCACATCACAACTGTTCTCATTACAGTTTTGATTCATTGTTGGTACATAAGAAATTAAATAGGAATGTGGAGGGGGGGGTTGTTGAAGAAGTCACAGATGACAGTAGAAACTCAAAAATGTGTACTTAATCCCAAATTTACAATAGAATATTGTAAATACCCTATAAGAAAAAAAGAAAAAATTTAGGCTTTTTCTCTGATTCATAGGATGGCCAAAAAAAATTTTATGAGGATTTTCCAGTTCACAGGGGCACAAGCCCCTAAGGCTAGCAATAATGTGAAGGGGATAACTGTATATACATATATATGTATATGTACATATACATAACTACGTGTATATACATATATATTTATGAGTGTATATATATATATATATACATATTTGCATGTAGATCCTGACAGAATTTCTTTTCTTTTGACCATGCATATCTGTTACATTAAATACATTTTTCTTTTCTCTTTTTAATTCAATGTAACAGGAACTAGGAGGAAGAGAAATGTATTCATATTGGTTACTTTTTGAGAAATGAGGAGGTGGAGCTACAGATGTGTACTGTCCCGTGCCCTTAAGGTTATTGTAACTTAGTTTTATTTAATTGTTTTTCTCTATAACAAGAGACTGCTCACATTAAGTTGTAGTGATCTGGAAATCCTGGTCATATAAAAAGAATAAAACTTTCTTTTTAAATCATTCATGCTTGGACTGTGCAAGATTCCTGTTCTAATAGTGTAAAACAAATGTTTCTCCATTAGTGAATTCATGGTATGGAATTTTGTACTTTTTGTAAAGTGGCCTTTTATGCTGCTTGATTATTTTTAGGACTTTGGTTCTAAATGTCATTGGGAATAAACCTTAGAAAAGATCATATGTCAATTTATTTTTAGAAACTGAGAATTTTTAGTCAGATCATACTTACTGCAGGTCAAGCAAAGCACAATGCCTTTTTATTGGTTATAAAACATCCACTGATGCTTTCATCAGAAACAAGTGGCCTTTTGAGCTCAATTCAACTTTTGAAAATGGGGAAAGGAGAGGAGGGGGGTCAGGATGGTGTTTGTAAAAATAGCCTTTGGTCATGTCTACATAACACAAGGGTTCTCAAATATTCTGGGATTGTTCGACTTCAAAACTTTCTTTTCTTTCCTTTTTTTGCTTTCTTATTTGTCTACACAGATGAGATGCAATGAAACCAGAGCAGTGTTATATGGTCTTGAGTAATCCACGTAATCTCTCTGAGACTTATTTTCCCCATCTATAAAACAGAAGGTTGAATTATATGATCTCTAAGGTCCTTTCCATCTTGAACATTCCAAGATCCCATGACTATGATTCCTTGAAAGGGCCTGTGATTGGATTCTTATTGAATAAGCATAGTGAATGAACTTTCTTCCTTAGCCTGGGTGGCTAGATTTTTAAACAAGGTGGTAAAAATAGAAGTACAAATAAATAGAATAAATAGGAAGTTTTAACCACGAAGTTAGCTGATCTGTAACGAAGTTGTAGGCAGATACAAACACACTTAATATTGACTTCAATATCATGCTTAGTACCCTTTCTTAAATGCTAGGGTTGAACTCAAAGATACCCATATGACATAGGCTATAAGATTAGGTATATACAACAGCCATTTGCTAGAAATATCAGGACTTGATATGTACATAAACAACCTCTTACATCCCTTCAATATTGGAACTCATTCTCTCCTTTACTCCAGAATCAGAAAAAAACAAAAAATATGGTCCTGATTCTTGTCTTGCCTGCATCCTTGATCCCACCTTTATTATTCTCTCTTGGAAGCTTGCCTTTTATATAATATTGAAGATAAAATATTAATACTATATATTTTAGGCACAAGTTTTAAATATATGTCCTCTTCCAGAAACTGTTTTTATTCAGTTGTCATTTAAGCACTCATCTACTTGAGAAGTGTCCAAATGGGCAGAATCCCCTCAATGTTGTGGACATGTCTCTCACACAAAAATGGGGCAGCTAGGTGGTGAAATGGATAGAGTGCTAGACCTGAAGACAGGAAAACTCATTTTCATGAGTTCAAATCTTGCCTCAGACACTTCCTAGCTGTGTGACCCTCCTGGGCAAGTCATTTAACCTCCATGGCCTAGCCCTTAGCATTCTTCTGCCTTGAAACCAATATACAGTATTGATTCTGAGGCAGAAAGTAAGGGAGATGGATAGATTGAATAGATCAGACATATTGGATACAGGGATGGATGGATGAGTAGATAGATGGAAGGATGGATCAATAAATATGCCACTCTTCTTGCCTTTCTATTTCTGTCAAGTGCATCATTATCCTTCTAGTCATCCAGGTTTGTCATTTTGGATTCATGTTTCATATTTTGCTTTTCTTCATCCCCATATCAGGTTCCAGGTCTTGCCAATTCTACCTCTGCAATATCTGTCACATCCATTCCCTTATCACTAGTCACACATCCATCACTTTGGTTCAGGCTTCTTCATCTATTCTCTAAACTAGTGGTTCTCCAACTTATTGGTCTCGAGTACCCTTTATACTCTTAAAAATTAATAATGATGATAATGATGGTGGTGGTGGTGCTAATGATAAGAGCTAACATTTATATAGCACCTACTATATGCTAGGCACTGTGGTAAGCACTTTATAAATATTATTTTGTTTGACTCTCACAACAACTTGGACCTTAAACTGTAGGTGTTATCATTATCCCCATTTTATAGTTGAGGAAATGGAGACAAATCAAGGTTAAATGACTTGCCCAAGATCATACAGCTTTCATGTATTTCAGACCAAATCTGATTTTGTGTTTTCCTAATTCCAAGTCCAACATGCTATCCACTGGGCCACCTAATAATCACTAAGCATTCTCCAAAAAACTTTTGTTTTTGTGGACTCTATAAATTTATATTGACAAAATAAGAAATGTACATATCTTAGTATAATTATGAAAATAGTCTTGACCTCACAGACTCCCTGAAATGGTCTCAGGAACCACACTTTGAGAACTGCTAATCTAGACTATTATAATAGCATCTTTAAAAAAAACAACTTACCTTCATTCTCAGAAGTAATACTATATGTTGATTCTAATGTAGAAGAGTGGTAAGGGCTAGGCCAAGGGGGTTGTTAAAATAATTTGCCCAGGATCACTCAGCTAGGATTGGTTGAGGTCATATTTGAATCCAAGACCTCCCATCTCTAGGCATGGCTCTTAATCCACAGAGCTACCCAGCTGCCCCTTATAATAGCTTCTTAATTGGTCTCTCTGTCTCTATAGCTTTCCTCTCTAAATCATCCTCCACCCAACCACCATATTGGAGGCTAAAATGAAGGTCTAGCTGAGGTATCACCTCACACTTTGCAGATTAGTCAATATGACAGTAAAGGAAACTAATAAATATTGGAGGGGATGTGGCAAAATTGGGACACTAATGCATTGATGGTAGAGTTGTGAATTAATCCAGTCATTCTGGCAGACAATTTGGAATTATACACAAAGGGCTTTAAAAGAATGCATACCCTTTGATCCAACAATACCACTACTAGGATTTTACCCCAAAGAGATAATAAGGAAAAAGACTTATATGAAAATATTCATAGTTGCATTTTATTTGTGGTAGCAAAATATTGGAAAATGAAGGTTGTCCCTCAATTGGGGAAGGGCTGAACAAATTGTGGTATCTGATGTTGATGAAATATTATTGTGCTGAAAGGAATGACAAGATTTCTTGGAATGGAAGATTTCTATATGAACTGATGCAGAGTGAAATGAGCAGAACCAGGAAAAAGTACAGAGAAAGTAAAACATTGTGTAACAATCCAATGTAATGGACTTTGCTACTAGTAGTAATGCAACAAGCCAGGACTCTTCTAAAGGACTTATGGGAAAGGATGCTAACCACATTGAGAAAAAGAACTATGGGAGTAAAAATACAAAAGAAAAACTTATGACCTATCAGTTATCCCTTGTTTATATGTATATATGATTTGGGATTTCAATTCTATGGCAAAAATGAATAATATGGAAATGGGTATCAAGTGATAACATTTGTACATCCCAGTGGAACTTCTTGTTGGCTTCTGGGAGTGCAGAGAGATGAGGGGAGGGAAAGAAAATGAACCATGGAAACATGGGAAAATATTTTAAAATAAAACATTTAAAAATAAAATAAAACAAAGGTCTATTCAAGCGACCCTCTTGCCCAAGAAGTTTCCATGACTCCTTATTTCCTCTAAACTAAAAAATTAAAATTAAGCTTCCTCTAATGGCCTTTTAGATCCCTTCACAGTTTGACTCCAAACTATCTTTCCAGACCAATGGCACACTTCATGATATGTTAGCATCAGTTCTTCACTGGTGCTCATAACCAGGAAACCTTTCAGCCTGATGTACATGGACCTCTATCAATTGCACCACCACTTGAATAAAACATTCTTTCTTGGTAGTCACTGCTCTTGCCAGCAAGACTCTGAAAATGACAGAAATACACCCACTCCACCAGCTTTTCTAACTTGCTTAAACTCCTTTGGAGAGTCTTCAAGAATTCCAAATCAAGGCTAAGACCCCGAGTATGCCTTTGTAGACTTTTATGTCCTTCATTTTATAAAAAAAATCTTTTGTTCTGTGCCCAGAAGCCACTCAATGCATTGTTATAATTGTTGATGAAAATAATGATGATGGAAAAACCTAATTTTGAGGTTGATATTTGGGACCCGTGGGAGCATAGACTGAGTGGAGGATGAAGACCACGGATCAAGGATGCTGGTTACAAGGATGCTGGCTGTCATGTTACTCATCAACATGATGGCAGCTGAAAGGAATTTTATTCATCATTATAGGGAGCTCACAGAGCTTGAGACCTAGTCAAGAGGAATAAAACCTGTTCCAAACTAATTGAATGAGGCTTTAGAAATCTTTGGGCTTTTAATCTGATAGGAGGGAGAAAGGAAATTGAATAAAAATATTGTACCTACTATGTGATGGTGCCATGCTAAGCACTTTACAGATCTCATTGGATCCACATAGAAACTCCTCCAGGTAGGTGCTGTTATTATCACCATGTTATAGTTGGAGAAACTAAGGCAAATGCATGTTAAGTGATTTGGTGAAGAGTCACAGTTAGTAAGTGTTTGAGTCTTCATTTGAACTCAGGTCTTCCTGACTCCAAGCTCAGCCACTCTAGTCACTCTACCACCTACCTACAGCCTGTCTGAAGTAGAATGTGGCACTTGAACTAAGCCTTGAAAGAAACCAGAAAAACCAAGACATTGTGGTAAGAAGAGAGTGTTGCTTGTGAGGAATGCCAAGAAGGCAAGTTATAGAATTGTGGTGTGGAATGATGCAAATAAGGCTGGAAAGACAAGATAAGAGTTTACAATGCCAAATAGCAGAGATTGTATTTAATATGGAAAGAAAAGGCAATCCTTTGAGTTTATTAAATATATAGACAGATCTGTGCTTTAAGAAAATCACCTCGAGAGCTGAATAGGGAGAAACCAGGCAAAGGAAGGAATTATCTATCAGGTGAGAGGAGAGCCAAGCAAGAATAATATCACAAAAACCCAGAAAGGAAAGAGTATGTATCATCAGTAATTTCTAGGGCTGTAGAGAGGTCAAATATGATAGACCATTTGATTGAACAATTAAAAAATCCATTAGTTCTGAGCTTAAATTGGACCTCAGATACTTCCTACCTGTGTGACCCTGGACAAGTTACTGAACCTCAATTGACTAGCCCAGTGATGGCAAAACTTTTAGAGACCAAGTGCCCAAACTACAACCCTTATGCTACAAATTGAAACAACTCTAAACTTTGAAAACATACTTGACAAATTGACGCCCCAAAATGACTAAAGGAGGAATTAATGAATATCAGAGAGGCTTTAGATATTACAGTGGTTAGGTCCCTGGGCCTCTAGTCAGAACTGAGCTCAAATCGTGCTTTGGGCACTTACTAACTCTGTGACCTTGGACTACTCACTTAACCTTGCTTGCCTCAGTTTCCTCATTTGAAAAATGAACTAGAGAAGGAAATGGAGCACCATTCCATTATCTTTGCCAAGAAAACCACAAATGGGGTTTCTGACAAAAGAGTCAGACATGACTGAAATGACATCAACAAAAACAATAAGAGATTTTGTGAAGGTATGTAGACAATATTTTATTTCAGCTTTGTCTGCTACATTGCCCAGGGCAGGGTTTCAAGCCTAGACTATTTGTGAGCACAGTGGGAATAGAAAAGAAAGACTTATCAAAGGGAAAGAATGAGAGAGCATTGCCTAGGCAGGTTTCTGAGTCGAAAATCTTTGTAAGCCCAAGGAATGAGAATGAAAGTGTCATTCAACTAGTCAGGAACAGTTTGGAATCCTAAATTTTTCCTCCTCCTGACTGACGAGTCTCAAGCTCTCAGTGAACTCTCTATAATGATGAATAAAATTCCTGTCGACTGTCAGCTTGTTAAAGATGAGTAATATGACAGCCTAAGGACGACTGAAGTCCTAATTCTTCCACACACAGCTCCCCAGATCCTAAATGTAGACCTCAACATTAGGTTTTCCATCATCATTATCTTCGACAAGAAGTAAAATTGATTGAGTGGCTGTTGGGCATGGAAGAAAAGATTTCTATAATTGTTGTCAGTGGAATTGTGAATTGGTCCCGCCATTTTGGAAAGCAATTGAATTGGTCTGAAGAAGTTAAGGGAAATGTTCACAGCCTTGGGTCCTTGAATGCCACTGCTAATCTTATACCCCTAAGGAGGTCACAGAAAGGACCTGTGTATACCATACTATTCATAGTATCACTTTTTGTGATCACAACAAAGCAAGTGCCCCTCGAATGGGGAACAATTAAACAAACTTTAGTACAAGGATGTAATAAAATAATACTATGCTTTAAGAAACAACCAATATGAGGAGGAATCATGGAAAGAAAGAACTGACACTGATTAAAGGCAGCAAAAGCATGAAAAGAATATAGACCACTAAAACAATATGAACAATAAAGAATGAAAAATCTGAGAGTAAATAATTATAGTGAGCCAAGCTTGTTTCTAGAGCAAAAGTTGAGAAAACACACTTTGCCCTTTCTCCCTCTCTCTCTCTTTCCCTCTCTGCCCCCCCTCTCTATTGCATCTCCCCCCTCCCCAATTGCAGACTTGGAGACTCTATGTATATAAATTTATCATATATATAGTTTTGCTAAATTACTTCTTTCCCACTTTTAAAAAATATTCATTACTAGTAATAACTCACCATCTAAAGGAACAAAAAGACATTTTTGGAAGTGAATGTGATATTAAAAGATTACAATAAAAATAGATTTAGGAAAAAACCCACCTTCCATCTTAAAATCAATACTATGTGGTTCCAAGGCAGAAGAAAAGTAAGGGCTAGGCAATGGAGGTTAAGTGACTTGTCCAGGGTCACACAGTTAAGAAGTGTCTGAGGTCAAATTTGAACCCAGGACCTCCTGTCTCTAGGTCTGGCTTTCAATCCACAGAGCCACCTAGCTGCCCCTCAAAATGCTTTTAAAAAGTGAAATTTTAAAAAGTGAAACTCCAACCCCCACCTTGTGCTTGTTCTATCCCCAAATGGATATGTATAGGTGTACATGTGTGAATATACATATAGGTCCATATATGTATGAACATGTGTTATAAAATTATACATATATGATTTAAGAAAAGTGATTGTGTATTATTTAATAATATTAATTTTTCATAGCAATAACACACATATCTTTCTTACGTGATGTTTCAATGGATATATTTGTACCATTGAGACTGTGGAGTATAAGAGAGGAATGCTGGGCTTTGACTCAGATTTGTTTCTTCCCTCTAACATAGCTGGATGTCCTCTTGCAAGTCACAATCTCCGTGAACCTCACGTAACTCTCTAGGACTTCTCGCATGAGTCAGCAATATGGCCTGCCTTGGTAGAGAGAGTCCCCACATTCAAAGTTCTCCCTGCTGACGAAACCATAGCTTGCTCACGTTATTGAATCAATTTTATTTTGTTTTCCTCTAATTACTACCAAATCCTAATGCCCTCCCTTATTCCTACCGACCTCTCTGATGAACATTTGAGCAAATATGCCCATTACCATGGTTAATTATTGACAACAATTTCTCCAGATGACTTACTCAAAAAACAAAGTCCCAGAGATTTTCAGGGCAATTTAAATCTTTACCTCCAGCATAAAACTTCCAGATTTTCAGCAGGATTGAATGTCTCCAAATCTGACTTCTTAATTAGGTGTGCAGATACCAGTATTGAATCTGTAGAACCATTTGTGATGACTGAGTCTTTCAAAGACCCCCTGTTTGCTTTTAGTTGAAAATGATCTTTTTCCTTCTTTTTATACAGCACGTTCTTTTTTTTAAACCCTTACCTTCTGTCTTAGAATCAATACTGTGTATTGGTTCCAAGGCAGAAGAGCAGGAAAGGCTAGGCAATGGGGGTTAAGTGACTTGTTCAGAGTCATATAATTAGGAAGTGTCTGAGATCAAATTTGAACCCAGGACCTCCCATCTCTAGGTCTGGCTCTCTATCCATGGAGCTACCCAGCTGCCTTTTCTTCTGAAGGATTTTATATCTCTTCTCTAGACTTCTATATACTTCCAATCCATATCGTCTGAGTCCCAATCATAGATACAAAGAAGTTAAATGACTTGAATAAATTTAAACATGCCAACAAGAGAGGTCATCTTCCAAAGACTATGTCAGGTCACTTGCCCCTTCTTCTTGCAGTGGAGGCTGGAATTCTAATACAAAACAACAGAGAACTCAGTGAAAGACATGCATTTTCCAGAATTGCCAAAGTAGGAATCTGTTTTCCTAGATTATGGGGTTTATATGGTGATGGTTTTGTTTGGGGGGGGGGGAGTTGTTATTCAACTTGAGGAAAGGAGAAGGAGAGAGCAGATTATATAAATGCATGCAAAAATTAACTTATTTTTTAAAATCTCAGTTGAAAGAGTAATAATTCAGTTAATTCATTTAGTTTTTCATAATTGTTTTAGGGGCAATATCCAAACCCATGAGGCTAGGCTAGTATTTTCTTTAAAATATATAGAGGGAACAGCTGGGTGGCTCAGTGGATTGAGAGCCAGACCTTGAGAGGTCCTGGGTTCAAATTTGGCCATGACACTTCCTAGCTGTGTGACCCTGGGCAAGTCACTTAACCCCCATTGCCTAGCCTGTACCACTTTTCTACCTTAGAACCAATACATGGTATTGATTCTAAGGTGGAAGGTAAGGGTTTAAAATATATATATATAGATATATGTATATATAAATCATATTCAAGATTGAATTCTTCTAAGTGATGAAGGTTTGAACCAAGGGGTCAGAAAGTAATCCCTCAGACTTGATATATGCTTCTGACCAAGCAGGGCATCAAGGCAGGTCCAGAGACAAGGAAGCTGCACCCAAACGAATCACTGCTGTACCCTCACTTAATATTCTTTCCACAATATTATTGCTAGGTAAACTTGCTTTTTTAATTATTGTATTATTAGTTTTAATTATTAGCTTTATTTTGTTTCAGTCTCAAGCCTGAGTCCCTTAGACCAGCTTGAATCAGGTCTGATCCAGAACAACAATTTTGTTGCCATTCAGTTGTTTCAGTCATGTCTGAATTTGTGACTCCATTCAGGGTTTCCATAGCAAAGATACTGGAGTGGTTTGCCATTTCCTTCTCCAGCTCATCTTACAAATGTGGAAACTGAGACAAACAGGTTTAAGAGTATGCCCAGAATCACACAGGCAGTCTCTGAGGTCAGATTTGAACTCAGGTCTTCCTGAATCCAGACCCAGCATTCTATTCATTGCACCACCTAGATGTCCTAGAACAATATTAACCAATATTTGGGGTGCTGTAGGGGGATGAGCAGCTGGGTGTCTGGGCAGCTAGCTGGCTCAGTGGATAGAATGCTGGGCTTGGAGTCAGGAAGACCCAAGTTCAAGTATGATCTCACACACTTTTGCCTTAATCCATTGGAGAAGGAAATGGCAAATTACTCCAGTGTCTTTGCCATGAAAATTTCATGGAAAGTATTGGTGTACTATGTATGGTCCATAGGGTCACAAAGAGTCAGACATGACCAAAAAACAACAAAGGAGATGGCCATAACTGAACTTAATGGAAGTTTGGGGCTTTTGTCAACAGAGGCAAAGATGACTTTATTTCCTTTTCCTCTTTACACGTCTGAGACATCTAAATTGACCATGAACCAGAGAAAATTTTAAGAATTGTAAAATAAGATTTTCCTTTTTGATTTTTTAAGCCTAAATCTCTCTGAACATGAACTTTGTCTAGGTTATCTTTAAAGGTACTACCGAACAGTTAAGATGAAAATAGATCTTGTGCAAACTCTCACTTGACCTCAATTGTCTGCTAACACTCTCTTCCAACATACCATTGGAGTGGGCCAGTAACCCAGCACCCTCAAAGATTACTCCAAGACTATTAACCAATAATATTGTTTTGTTTGCTTGGTTTTTTGCAAAATGGATAGAGCACTATACATTGAAGTCAGAAAGACCTGAGGTCCAATTTAAGCTCAGATATTTTTAGAGGTTTTTAATAAAATTTCCATATATCAAGATATACTGAATTTAATTTTCTGAAAGCTGAAGAAGAACTCAGATGTCTTCAAGACCAAACTGTACTTTGACTAATTCTCCATTACATCCCCAGTGGTTAAACAGATTGGTTTAAGGAATGCCAATGACAGACAGCTCTGATTTTTAAAAATATTCTGTCGTTTTTAGCAAATTTTTGCAAAATCTTTGCAACTTTTCCCCATTAATCTTGCAACTCGCCTATGTCTTCTAGGTTTACTTACTGTAAAGATGTCAGAACAGCTGTGACTCAGATCCAACAGGCATCCTTAAGAGCTACACAAGTCTTAGTGTTCTCTGCTTGCTATATTAACATTCTATAGCCATTGCTAGAATATTTTTAGGCAGAAAAGACTCACACAAACTGAGATGGTTTTTGGTTTGGGGGTTTTTTGCTTGTCATTTCCATGAGTATTATAGCCAAACAAATATGATATCCTCATCTCATCTGGTGGCAGGTTCTGATAAGCTTCTTTGAACTTAATTGGGGAATAGACTCCAAGTCTTTCCAACTTGATAAGAATTGAAAGAATTTATGCTCTGATATGAGAGAACCCAAGGGTCACTTCTATACCAGAATAAAAGGAAGTTTTTAAGTAAAATATTAGGATAATCACCCCTCCAACAGTACTTTAAACAAATTTCCTGAAAAAGTAACGGTTTTCTTTTATTACACCAACCAATTCCAAATCATTTTTAAGACTTAACTGAAATCATGCTTGTGAGAATTTTGTGTTACCTCAAACCCTTTTTTAAATCACTTTCAGAAAAGATTAGGCAAGAATCTTATTAGATATTTGACCAAAGTTTGACCCTAACCACTCATCTAAATTGGAAGTGAATGGGCAATGGGCAATAATATATGGCACCATGAGTGAGAGAAAATACAAGAGGGAAAAACTTGTACAGAAAGTAGGGCTAGGAGTAAAGATTAGATCTGTGGTTCCATTGGTATTTTGACTTCCAAAATGAGGGAACTCCCTCCACTGATGAAGGTCAACACCTCCTCTGTGAATTAGTCTTAAGAGGGTTGCCAATAGCATTAAGACATTAAGTCAAGTTGAGCCAAGAAACTTGAAGCACCCACTGTGTGCCAGACACTGTACCAAATGCTACATAAGTGATTTCTCCAGGGTTACATGAACAGTATTTATCAGAGATGTGACTTAAACCAAGGTCTACCAGTCTTTGAAGCCAATCCTATTCATTACATCATACTGTTTCTCCAGTTACCAAAAGTAAGTGTAGAAACTCAAAAGGAGACATTAACCAAAATGAGTCATATTTGTGATTGAAATCTTCTTTCACCTTCTTCTCCCCTTCTCTATCTTACTCCTTCCTTGCCTTGAAAGTTTATTTCCCTCCCACTAAGGCACTGTGAAAAGTTAATATTGAATTGGGACTAATTTTGTGAAATATTTTTTCTTTTTAGCCATCCCCCTCCCAAGAATAGCCTGATTCTTAGATTTCTACTCCAGGCTATGGAACTGGAGTTGGGCTCTCCCTTCTTTTATTTATATCTGTTAAGATTGTATCTTAATTTTATAATTATTTATTAAATAGCAAAAACAGGCCAGCAAAAGAATGAAGCATGAACCACACGAGACCAGCTAGCTCTTTTCAGCCATCTCCTCTGTAAGCCAGCTGAGCTTGCCTCAAGCCAGATCACATAGCCTCTCCAGTCTGTGATTCCAAGGGAAAAGAGTAACTTCCTCCCCTCCACCAATTTATGTTTTTCATAATGTCTCCCTAGCTTTTCTGATTGGTAGACTCAGACCTCAGTCTGGACAAGAAGCAGGTCTTCTGGATGTCAGGAGTAACTGTGGTATTTAGAAGAGCTGCATAGTGTATTTACAAGCATCTCCTATCAAGATAAGCAACAGGAGGGAGGACTCTACTCATGGCTTCTGAGAGATATGGTTCAGAGCTTTACACTAAAGATTTTTTGCCTTAAAATCAAAAGGTTGTGTTGGGGGCCACAAAAGAGTTCTAGAATAATGTTAACTTTCCACAGATCTTAAAAAGAATAACAAGATTAAAGGCAGGGCTGGGATCCATGTTAAACCCTAATTAAAAGCATACTCTGCAGCCATGTTGGACTGAAGGGTATGATGGTTTTCTCATTCTATGGACAAAGAACCACCTCTTCCTGTGATGAAGTAATGAGGGAGGAGTTGGGGGTCTCTAAGTCTACCTCCTCAGTGGTAGATCAGTAGATCTGATTGGTAGACCAATCAGATATGTCGTGGGATGTTCAGGGGAGGGATTGAGTGATGAGATCACAAATGTTCTATGAGCTCAGCCTTGGGGGAGAAGGGGGTGTTAGGTCTCTTTTGTCCTGTTCTCTCTTTCCATGCCCATTCATCTGAATGGAGGGAGTCAACTGGCCGTTTTAGATTGTTTTGAGCAGTTGATTAATAAATAAACTTAAAATTTTTTAGATGCTGACTCTAGAATTTCAGTCATCATAGAACCTAGACACATACCTATTTACCCAATGTGGCTATCAATTTATAGCCTGAAGCAATCAGAACAACCAATTATGAACACCTAGATGAGAGTCACACTACAACGATGGGTAGGAAGGAAGGATTGGGATGAAAGAGAAAGGAAGGGAAAAGGACATGGGATTCTGAGTCGGGGAAGGCTTCAGCAGAGTACCAAAATGAGGACCTTGGAGTCAGCAGAGAATAATATGGGACTGTGAGGTGTCACAGTGGCTAGAGTGCCAGACCTGGAGTCAGTTCAAAACTAGCCTCAGACACTTTACTAGCAGTGTGACCCTGGGCAAATCATTTAACCCTCTTTACTTCAGGTTCCTTTTCTATAAAATGATCTGGGGAAGGAAATGGCAAACCACTCCCATGTCTTTGCCAAGAAAATCCTAAAAGAGATCAGGAAGAATTAGACACAACTAAAACAACTGAACAAGAAAGGAGAAGATGAAGGTCCTAGACTTCCAGAGAACAGTATGTGCCCCATGATCAGTTCTGATTGTACACAATGATTCTGGTGTCCTGTGTGGAGCTGCTGTGAATATTTAACTCCCACAGTTTTATGCTTTAAACTTTACTGACTGCACACTGAAAATCAAAAGTAAAATATTGCCTTCTCACATTTGGGGGCTGTTGTAAATTCAAATGTTAAAAATATGAATCTACATTAAGCTCTGGGTCCCCACACAGTACGATTAGCCTTTATGGCAGATGCTGGAAATATGTCAAGCCAGAATATTTCTCTTCCATATCCTGTCAAGATCTAACTCATTTTGCTTTTTAAAGCTTTATGTCTTCATGAGGTTACTCTTAAAACTTCTCGTATTTCCTAAGTACCAAGTGCATTTCTTCCGTCGGCAGAGCTTTTGATTGTCAGTACCCTGTCGGCATACAACAAGATAACCTCATCTTATTTTCCCTCTGCTCCCATGAATTCCCATTGGAATTTGATTGTGGACATCTATTCCCAAGGAAAATTTGTGCCTGTGAGGATTACCAAACCAAAATTGTTGAGTAGACCTTAAATGTGACTGTCCATAAGAAGGGTGGGTCTAATTCTCAGGAGAACTGTTAAGCTAAATATGAAACATATGATGACTCAGTGGTTGGTTGGTAAATACCTTTTTCTTTTGCAAACCATCCTAAATCAGGAGAGAAACTTTCTGGTCCTTGGTTAGCTGCCCACAACATTGGCCGGAGGTCTTCCTTGATTCTTATTTAACCAATTATCAGCAACTAGAAGCAGGGTCCTATATTCCACTTTTGTTTATATTTACTTAGGGGCTCTCAGATTCTCCCCAAAGTGAGTATTTTGGGGCAATCTGGGTTCCCAAATGAATTATGTCAGCCAGAGCTGAGGGAATACCCACCCACCTACTTCTTGGATGGCCTCAAGAAAATAACTCAAACTGAAGAAGATATAAGGGACTTTTGGAACCTAATGATTTATAGTTTAGAGTTGGCTGCACATATTTCTAAAGTTATATCAGTGAATAAACCACACTGTAAATGTATCCAGACTCACAGAACTTTTAATTTTTTTCATGCAAACCTTCAAATCTAAATATGTTTTGGTCATTATCATAAAACCCAATTGATTTTAATAACAAAATGATCCAAAATGGTTTCCTTAATGAATACCACAGCTCCTCCCAAATGGCACAGTTCTATACTTCAGGGCCTTATGAATATCTATGTATATTATTTAATCATTTTAATGTAAATAATGCTCCTTAAGCTTCAGTAATCTGTCATTTCCATAATAAATGTATTTACTTTTTAGTGAAACCACATTTTCCCATTAGGAATTTTTTCTTTTAAATGAAGTTTTACCCCCAAAAGAAGAGATAAGAATCTAATTGAAGATTGCTGAAAATTCCCACATGGCATTTGATCGGGTGGCTTATTATCTACTCTTTAGCTCAACATGCCTGGGAATCCATGAATGAAAATAGGACTTCTCTTTGCTTCTCACGTTTTCAATTTTAATCTCTGCTTTTAAAAAAAAAAAAGTATTGCTAGTCCTTAAAAGCTTCCATTGTGAAGAAGAAATATAATAAGCTTTCCTGCTTCTGTACCAGGTGTTCTCTCCTAACAAGCCATGGTGATAGAGTGGTGTGTCATCTTTGACAGTAATGCCCTTGCAATATTATAGGGTTGCAGCAAAGACACTTACAGACTCAGATTATAAAACGTATGGGCAAACCATATGAGTTCACACAATGGATGGTACTGTGGAGTCTTTGGAAATAGAATAAGCTTGATCCTGCATGTGGGAAAATCCATGGTGTTTAATAGCTTCATAAAGGGCCATGGTTTTGTCCCTATGCATACAGTCAACAGTAAATTCTTGCATTACCGCCATTATAAAACGAAAAAACGGAAACTCAATGTTATGCTATGTGATCTCTCATGGCAAGGATTAGTGATGGTTCTTTTTCATTGCCATTCAAGGAGAGGGAGTATCCACATTCAGAGTGATGTTTGTTGAAGAAAACACAATTAGAATGAAATTTTAAAATGGACTTTTTGTCTGTGATTTCTGGGGATGTGCAGAACATGCTTTTCATATGCTACACACCCAGACCATTATTGTAACACTTCAAATAGAAAAATGAAAGGAAGGGAAGGATGAAAGGTTAGTGGCGAAATGAGCAGTGTAATCACTTATGTTTATTGGCTCCATGGCACTACTTCAAGAAAGGAAACCATATGTTGTTGCATATGATTATATGATAATGAGAAATGCTCAATTCACCATTCTGAAAGACTGTCATTCTCCTTATAACTATAATTCAGGCCCATCCCTTGCAGCCTATGATTTGAGGTGGGTATGGTCATTTCATTTAATTACCCTGACAATTAATCACAGTAGCCACTGTCATTGATCTGGAGCAGTGCAAGTCGGTCGCCCATTTTCCAAGCACTCCCAGTGTGCAGAATGATTACATGGCTGGATGAGGCATTGTATTAAAGTGATTACCTGGGACATTTCTGGTGCAGTTCCCAGTCCCATCACTGGCTTCCACTGTTACCTGGTCAGACTGCTTAATTTCTCTGTCTCGGTTTATAATTAATGAAGACTGTTAATTACGGTGATAATAGACTATCTTACAAAGGGTTTGGGGAGGAGTTAGTTCGTCCAAGAAGCTATTATTATCCATAGTCAAACAATGGGGTGCTGTGGTTAAGCAAAGAGCAGATTGATCTGAAAGTTACCACATGTGCCATCATTAAAGGTTTGGATGTTATAAAACATACTTAATACTAAAACTATGTGGAGAATAATTTCATATTTCTTTGATGATTCAGAAAACACGTCTGGATTGTCTACTGCCTCAGGGTCATCATTAGAAACATCAAATGTTACTGAGGGGATAAAACTCAAAATTTCTGCTTGTTTTTAGTTGAAAGAGACGTTTACTGCAATTATAAAGCTTTGGGGAAAAAGACTAGACATGTGAAAAACATTTTGCTTTTAAAATAAATACTTTGCACTTTGATGAAACTTTATTATTTTGTAGTGAAATGCTAGACTTGTTCTCTCAAAGCAAGATTGGATATATCTCCCCTTTGGGGCTCCTGGGGCACCTCTGGGTAGTTGGACTGCTTTTCTCTAAAGCTCTCAATTTGAGCTTCTATTCTGATATGTTCCCTTTCCCTGTCCAGGATGTACTGACAGCATTCAGTGCCCGAGATCAATTTGACCAATTAATATAAATTAGCCTTATAAAGGGATATTTAATATGAAGATATAACAGGAATAGGAATTACAAACACTTTCCCCTAACATCTGAGGGAGTACTCTTTCCTAGACTATTCTCAGTCTTAGGGAGAGTGAGCTCAAACTGAATGAAATTTCCACATAGCCTTTATCCCAAACAAGTCTACTTCCAGATATGGCATGACCCATAAGTGGATGATGAATTAATTTGCTACTTCTGGACTGGACCAAGGAGAGTGCAAAATAAATATAACCCTCATTGTCTGGTTGATGCAAAATCTCAGAATAAATTCCACTTCCAGACTTCTGATGGCTTGCATTCTGACCTTTAAAAAAAGCACACAAGATTACAATTCTCCCTAATCTCTTTTGACTAAAATAGGAAAAAATGAAGGCAAGGAAGCAAAGATCAGAGGCATGCACCCGATGGCCACACACCTGTAGTCTCTCCTCTTATATCACTGTCTCTGTCATGGAACATAGTCAACTAAGGAAAAGACTAACAAAGGATCAAGACACAGCTAACTGATGTGTTTTTGGTGTTCCCCAGGCTGCATTCCATAATCAAAGATACTTCTCTTCAACTCATGGTTAGGAGAATGTATTTGTGCGTTCCAAACTCCATCTGAGCACTTTTACTTCATACTTGCTCATTAGTCATACCCATCAGAGTTATAAGTAGATCACTATTTTTAAAATATGATTTTATTTCTTGAATTAACAAAATATATATTTTCTCTCCCTCTTGCCTAGCCCCCATTCAAGGGGACACTGAGCTTGTCAAACTGGAATAAGAATGGAAAAGAAGATTGGGGTCAAACTACAAAGAAATATAAATATAAGAATAAGAAGTCTAAATCCCTCAAGGGTTGTTGTGTTGTTGTTTTATTATTGTTGCTCTGACTGGGGTTGTGTGTTTTGCTTTTTGAAGAAAATAGCACAGTGAGAATGGTATTCTAAGCAGTTTACTCAATGGTCTGAAATGAGGAAAAATTGGAGGCCAAGAGAAAAGTTAGGAAGATACTATTCATAATTAAGGTATGAAATCATGAGCCAGAACAGTGGCAACAAAAAGGAAGAAAGAGATGAAATAGACATTTTTAATACATAGAACTTGTCCAAGAAGGAAATATCCTTTGAGAAAACTCAAGAGATTTAAGGCAGGATGAACAGGAGAATAATGGAATCATTAATAGAAATGATGACATCAGAAAAAGGAGGCAGTTTGGAGGGAAATAAAATTAATAGTTTTTTGTCTGCTTGTTTTTTAAACCCTTACCTTCCATATTAGAATTAATGTTGTGTATTGGTCCCAAGGTAGAAGAGTGGTAAGGGCTAGGCAATGGGGGTTAAGTGACTTACTATGGGTCATACAGTTAAGAAGTGTCTGAGGCCAGATTTAAACCCTTTTGTCTCTAGGCTTGGCTCTCAATCCATTGAGTCTTCTGGATTCCCCCAAATAAATAGAATTTTAGATGTCCTGAATTTGAATACACTGGGACATCCAAATGAAAATGTTCACCAGATAACTGAAGTATAATTAGAGCTGAAAAGAAAGAATTGAGTACATGAATCGAGTAGTAATCAGGACAGAGTTTATAGTTGAATTCCTGTAAAGTATAACATTGATAAAGGGAAAAGCAGAACCCCATAGCTCTTCAGAACACTGAGAGTTGAGAAAAAAAGCCCTACTGAAGAAACAGGGAGAAAATAGTTAACAAATTTAAAAATAAATCAAAAAAAGAAGGGAAATATTTTAAGAAAGGAGCAGTCAATGGTGTGAAAAGCTCTAGAAAAGTAAGAGAGAGTTAAAGAATGAAAAAGGGATATAGTAATATTAGGCAAGCTATTAGAAAGAAAGAAAAACTTACATTCTGTCTTAGAATTGATGTTATCAATTCCAAGGCAGAAGAACAGTAAAGGTTAGACAATTGGAGTTAAGTGACTTGTGCAGGGTCATATAGCTAGGACATCTCCAAGGCCAAATTTGAACCCATGAAGAAGGGAGAGGAAAGAAAGGGAAGATCTACACTCTATCAATGACTAAGCTGAGTGAAAGAAGAACTAGTCCAGAGAGGAGACGTATTGGCAGACCATCATCAGCAAGCACATTTTGGAACTTGGTGGTGGAAAGAAAAGGATTCTTTGTCTTCTCTTTCATCCCAGATTCAGGGAGGTTTAGATTAGTGTGATAATGGAACCACAGAAAGATTTGTGTGAGCATGGTGGTCTTTGGAAGAACAACATCCATGGCAAGAAGAGTCAGAAGTAGAATTGATGATTTGTATTAATTGTATTAAATATTTAAAAGGATAGAAATAAGATAGTAGATAGCTAAGGAGACAAGAGAATTTTTTTTCCAGAAAATGGAGACAACACATACATAAAGGAAAAGGTTAATTATCCTCTCCATTAAGAAATTGAAGATACCAGGGAGAGGAAATCTTTTATTTTGTCATTATAATCCCAAGGGCCACAAGATCCCTCAATTATGACATAATTAAAAGTGATAGATCAGAGGAAGGTGACAGCCATATCAGATCTCAAACTGTGTTACCAAGCAGTAATCATTAAAGCAATATAGTATTGGCTAAAAAATAGAGTAGTGGATTAGTGGAATAGATTAGGTTCACAAAACACAGTAAATGACCAAAGTATTCTAGAATTTGATAAACACAAAGGCCCAAGATTTGGGGACAAAACCTCTCTGACAAAAATAGCTGGGAAAACTGAAAAGCAGTTTGGCAAAAACTAGGTCTAGACTAACATCTTACACTGTAGACTGTAAATCTTGAAATTTCTCAGACTTGTGAATGTCAAAAATTTCCACATTGAGGAATCCTCCATTGGAACAAATTCCCTACTGGGAAACATTCCCCATTTTGATGTGAGAACTCGCCAGGATCAGAAATGGGAGGACCTCTACTCCACCCGTACTTAAGACTGCTTTAGGGGAGAAAACTCCTTGCTAAACAATGAAAGTACTTGGACCCATGCTTATAATAAGGCAAGGAGTTCTTTGAGCCATGCCTGTTTTTTAGAATTGATACAATGAGATGCTAGGTACCTAAAAGGGTTGGGCAAGTTTTCTCTTAATGAGATTAGTTGACTCAGCTGTGTTTTCACTGGTTCAGACTTACTGAGGAGATTAGTCGACTTAGCAGGAATTCAGATGGGCAGTCCTTTGGAAAACGTCTACAGTGATTGGTAGATGTAAGGACTTAGGGGAGGTGACATAGGAGAAAAACCCCTATATAAGAAAAAGCAGAATCTCTTGAGAAAAAAATCCTTTTGGAGGATCTCTGATGAGGATCGCTTGGGAAGAATCTCTTGAGAGAGGCTCTGGAGAAGGGAAGCTCTTGGAGGACAATCTCTAAGGAGGTCTCGCTGGAGCTCCTCTGAGGGGACTCTGTCCCTCTGGAGGCTCTGGAGAGAGGCCCTTTGGAACAGTCTCTGGCTGGAGGGCTCTTTAAGGAGGACTCTGGCTGGAACTCTCTCTGGTGAAGTCAGCTGAGATGGAGCTGGCCTGGTGCCACTAGAATCCTTGCTTAGACAGACATTGTGGTGAGTGTTGAAAGACTGACTGACTGATCTCTCTCTCTTAAGACTCAGGTCTAGGCCATGTTGGCTTAAGGCCCTTTATACTTATTTCCTTTTTCTCTCTTTCTCTCTTTAATTCCACATTTGTATTAATTAAAATCTTTATAAAACCCAGTTGACTTGGGTATTTGAATAATTGGGAATATTTCCCTGGCAACCAGCTTGCATTTGATTTAAAAACCAAGACACTGTAGTGAAACATAATTTCTGCGGTCAATTTACTCACCCTCTCTTATATCTATCACAATTTATATCTTCCACCATTTTAACTCACTACAGTTTACAACATCACTCTTTTAACTGTTACAGTTTAAGGCCTTCAACCATTTTAAATCTAACAAGACCAAGATAATGTCAAAATGGGTACCTGATTTAGACATATAGGGTTATATCATAAACAAATTAAGAAAGCATGGTATAGTTTACCTATCAGATCTATGGAAAAGAGAAGAATTTTTGACCAAACAAGAGACAGAGAGGATTACAGGATATAAAATGGATAATTTAATTTACATTAATACATCTCATAATTCTTAAAGAAAAGATAGCTATCTAGATGATAAAACAATTAAAACATTTGGAACTCATTGAATGACTAGGTTCAAAAGTAAACATTAATGATTCCATGTTCAATTTGGCTAAGCTTCCTAGTAGAGTACCCCAGAAATCTGTGCTTGTCTTTCTGCTATTTAACATTTCAATCAATCATTTATATAAAAGAATGGATGACATGATTATCAAATTTATAAATAATATAATTGGGAAAAATTAAAATATGTAAAAACATTTTTTTAATTTTTTAAGTTCTAAATTCTCTCCCTCTGCTTCCTCCTCCTCAGATGGTAATAAATCTGACATAAATTTTTCATTATGCAGTCAGAAATAATTTTTCCATATTAGTCATGTTTTTAAATGGTAGTAGTCTCTCGGTAACCGAGGATAACGATTGTCTTTGTGAGTTTTTGTGCACAAAGACACTTGTGCATGAAGATTTAAGTGGAAAAGTCGATGCACAGAGACAGACCCACTCTCTCAGCGTTGGAAGCCTGGGTCCAGTGGCACGAAAAGTCGTTACACCTGGAGACTTCCTCAGCTGCAATGGATGGCCGTGTTGTCTTTTGTGCTCCAACACGCCCTAAGCACTCCACAGTGCCTTGCTGCGTCGCCATCTCAGCCGTTGAAACTTCTTGTTGGTTTCTTCCGCCTATTCCGCCAAAACAGTCTTCACATGCTGGGTGAACAAAGCCCTGGTTCACCAGGGGTCCACGACGACCCGATGGCTACCTTCACAAGGTTTAGCCAGCCTGTCGAAGCCGTTGCCCGGGGTGTGGCCGCTTCCGCATGCTAGCAGCTACTGGGAGCCACAAGTGAGAGCTGGGTGTCAGGTGAGGATCAGAGGCTGGAGAGCTGCCCTAAGAGGGCAGGACAAGCCCTCCATACCAGAGATATTACTCCTCCCTGAGCACCCCATGCACCCCTGTTTTTAAATAATATTTTATTTATTCCCCAATTATGTGTAAAACAATTTTAATATTCTTTTTTTTAATGATCATCAAATTTAAAAGTGCCACAAGACTAGAAAGGAGAGCTAATACCCTGGATGGCAAAACCAGGATACAAAATATCTTGACTGGCTAAAGCAATGGGCTGTATATTACATGGTACAATTCAATTGAGATAAATTGAAAGACTTACACTTGAAAATCAAATTCATTAGTATAAAATAAAGGAAGCATGTTTAGAAAGAGAACAAGAGGACAAATATATTAAACAATTACTCTGTAGCAAGTACTATGCTAAGTGCTTCACAAAAAAATAGCTCATTTGATCCTTACAACATAGTCTAGCCCTTAACAGTCTTCTGCTTTAGAACCAATATTTAGTATTGATTCTAAAACAGAAGGTAAGGGTTTTTTGATTGATTTGTTTTACAGGAAGATTAATGTCATGTCTGTATAATCCAGACTACACAATTCTCAGGAAAGGGATTATTTCTTTTATGTCCTTCATATCTAGTATAATAGTTAGAATACAGCAAATATGTGATAAAAAGTTTTCATTGAATTGGATTAAACAATAAAAAATTAATATATGGAGGGAAGCTAGCTAACTAAGTGGATAGAGAGCCTGGAGGCAGGAGTTCATGGTTTCACATCTGGCCTTAGACACTTCTTACCTGTGGGACCCTGGGCAAGTCACTTAATCCCAATTTTCTAGCCCTGGCCACTCTTCTACCTTAGAACCGATAACTTAGCATTGAATCTAAAGATGAAGGTAAGAGGTTGTTGTTGTTTTTTATTAATAGATGCAAATAGGCAAAAGATTTCTTTTTTGGTAGTGTCCTCATTTCATTTCTTTTTTTCCCCTTATGATTATGAAGAGTTTGAATGATGACTGACAGCACAAATGCTTCTTTACATTTGGGCGAAAGGCTTCTAAAGAAGATCCCCTAAATATAATGGCAGTTTATTTACCAGCATCTGTTACAAAGAATTAAAGGATGCAGACAAGATCTTCCAAACAAAGCTACTATTTCTTAATCAACAAAAATGGATTAAATGCCTCCTGTGTGTCAGGCAGTGAGGCTACGATTATAAAAGTGAGACAGCTTTTGCTCTCAGGGAACTCACATACTATTAGATGGATGCAACATGTGCAAATACAGGAATGTATTCCAGGCATGGGGAAGACAATAGAAGAGTACAGAGACAAAAGATGGAGCATCATGTGTGCGGAACAGCAAGTAGGTTAATATAACTGGAATGTAAAGAATATGTAGGGGATAATATACTAAAAGACTAAAAAGGAAGAAAAGGTCCAGGTTATGAAAAGCTTTAAACATCAAACAGAGCAGTTAATTTTTTTTATCCCAGAAGTAACAGGCAGCCACTGGAGTTCATTGGGGGAGACTGAGTGAAATGATCAAACCTGTCCTTTTGAAAAATCACTTTGGCAGCTCTAAGTATGATGGATTGGAAGAGATAGGAACCTGAGACAGGGGGACCATTTAGAAAGCTACTGTAATTGCCCAGGCAAGAAGGAGGTGGCTTATGAGTGAATCGATGGGTACAGACACACACATACACATATGTTATAGATAGACAGAAATAGCAACCTCAAAACTTAACATGAAATCCAAATGAGTGACATTATTTGATTCATTCAGAGATGAAACTTTTCAGAGAATAAGAAACAGGCATAAAACTCAACAACATTTTTATAATGACCTGTTTTCATCATCAATGACAGAGGAATCAACACATTTATCCTCTCACATGTCAATTCCCAAAGTATTACCCAAAGAAGAAATTGTAGTACCAGATTTCAAACTATATTATATTCATCAAAACAATCTATTACTGGCTAAGAAATAGAGTGGTGGATCAGTAAAATAGATTAGGAACATAATACATTGGAGTTAATGACCCTAGTAATCTAATGTTTCATAAACCTAAAGATCAAGTTTTTGGAGTAAGAAACTCACTATTTGCCAAAAAATTCTGGGAAAAGTGAAAAGCAAAAACTAAGTATATACCGATTTATATCGGTAGAGATATAGAAGGTCATAGGAAGTAAAATAGATAATTGCATTAAATTTTAAGGGTATCATATAAACAAAACCAATGCAGACAAGATTAGAAGAAAAGTAAGAAACTGTGGAAAACTTTTAATAGCAAGTGTCTCTGATGAAGACCTAACTTTTCAAATATACAGAGAACTGAGTCAAATTTATAAAAATGAGCCATTTTCCAATTGATAAATGGTCATGGAAATGAACAGGCAGTCTTCAAAAATACTATTATCACATAAAAATATTCTAAATCATTATTGATTAGAGAAATACAAACTCTGTGCCATTTCACACCTATCTGATTTGCTAACATAACAGAAAAAGAAAATGACAAATGCTAGAGGCACTTTGGAAAAATTAGGACACTAATGCACTGAAGTTAGTGGATTTGAGAACTGGTCCTACCATTCAGGAGAACAATTTGCAACTACGCTCAAAGGGCTTTAAAACTTTGTATGCTTTTTGACATGATGCTGTGACTAGGAATGTATATAAAAATATTTATAGGAGCTCTTTTTGAGGTGGCAAAGTTGAGGAAATACCCATCAATTGGGGAATGACTAAATAAGCTGCAGTATATGTTTGTGATGAAATACTGTTTTACTGTAAGAAATGATGAGGCATTTTCAAAAATACTCAGGAAGGATTATATGAAGTGATGCAAAGTGAATTGAGCAGAACCAGGAGAATAGTCTACATAGTAAGAGCAATCCCATACAATGATCCACCATGAATGACTTGGCTCCTCTGAGCAATACCATTCCAAATGATTCATGATAAAACACCCTATCCACCTCTACAGCGAGAATTAATTAACTTGAGCACAAATTGAACCATAATTTTTTTACTTTATTTTTCTTGCTTTTTCTTTGAAACAGAGCTAATATGGAAATATATTTTGTATGATTTCACATGCATAATTGATATCACATTGCCAGCCTTCTCATCAAGTGGGGAAAGGGTAAGACAGAGAGAGAGAATTGGGAACTCAATTAAAAAAAATAAATGTTAAAAATAATTTGTTGTGGTTCAGTCATTCTAGTCATGTCTGACTCTTCACAACCCTATTTGGGGTTTTCTTGGCAAAGATACTTCAGTGATTGCTCTTTCTTTCTCCAGTTCATTTGACAGATGAAGAAATTGAGGCAAACAGCAATAAGTGACTTGGAGGCTAATTTCTAACTCAATTCTTCCTGATTCCAGTTCTAGCATTCTATCCACTGTGACATCTATCCATGATTACAAATAATACATTTATTTAAAAATAAAGAAAAAATGGTACTTTAGAAAGACAACAAAGATGAGAAAAGTGGTTGGACTAGCCCAAAGACACATTGAGGAAATCTGTGCTGAAGGCAATACAATCTTTAAAACACTGAGTCTCTTTACAAGACATAGCTGGGATAGGAAGACAGTAAAAAATAGGAAGCCAAGGACTATATCAATGTAACAACATACCAAAACAATTAGTAGACAGATGTATATATAGCTGTGTGACCAAAAATTATTCCTCTGTAAAAAAGTGTTCTGGGAATATTAATAGTTCATATTGAAAGTCTTGTTCAAAGAATAGCAAGGAAATCAGTATCAATGCTTCTCCAAGAACTCAGATGGGAGGTAAGGAATGAAATGACAGCAAAGGTAGGAAGGGGCCATGGTACCAAGTGTTTTGAATGGCAAACTGTATTTTATATTTACTTTGGTGGTGATAGGAAATCTCTGGAGCTCATTGAATGGAGAGGAGCTAGATTTGCACCTCAGGAGGATCACTGACAATTAAGTAGAGGCTGGACTGGAGTAGGGAGAGACTTAAGACAAGGCTATTAGACAGTTTGCATCAAGGCAATGGCCTTGTCTAGCCTTTTGCAACAAATACACAGTATTGATTCTAAGGGGTTTTTAAAAATTATTTTCTAAGAGTGTTTTTAAAAATTATTTATCTTGGAAGGGAAAATTGAATTATAGAGTTGATTAACTCTGCCTTCTTTCTTTCATCTATATCACTATTCCATCTCCATTAGCAAGTCATAAGATATCAGGTTCATAGATATAGAGCTAGAAAGGACCTTAAAAGACTTAGAATCTAACCTCTCTCAAACCTTCTTCCTCCCATTTGCCCCAACATACTATAACTAACAACACCCTGTTGTTGTTGTTGTTGTTGTTAATATCACTTGACTTCATTTAATCCCAACACAAGTCTGTAGTGGAAACAAAGATTTGAGAATCATTGATGCCCACTTAAGAGCTGGGATCAGAAACAGAGAATACAAGAATCCACAATGGGGTTGGAGAAGGAAACAACAATGAGATCCAAATTTCACCATTCACCATTCATTCCTGTCTCTAAATACATATACATGTCAGTCTGCATCCAAAGGATCCATATGTGTATGATTACGCTACATTGACTGCAAAAATACCACTGTTGTTTCAAGTTTTCCTTTTTCTTGTCTGATTATAATTTGTTTTGAGCTTTTTCTGTAGCGGTTACCGGGTGGCTTTTTTGCATTGCCATTGGAAATAAAGAAACACGGAACTCAAAAGCTTTTTCTAAAATAGTCTGGTCTTTTTGTCTTTTTACAGGAACACCATCAATAGTCACTCTGGAACATTTGCTTAACTTCAAAAGTTATAATTATGTGAGGAATGTTTTCTAAAAACTCAAAATGACTCATAACATTCAGAATGAGGAGGAAAGTAGGAAAACTCTCCCTTTGTGGTCCCAGGATCTAGCCCAACTTAGGTCCAGAGTAATAAATTTGATTGAATTCTAAAGGGATTCAATGAATCATTCATTCATTCATTCACTTATTCATTCAGCAAACATATGTTAACTCACTGCTATATTTAGTGCTGAGAGAGAAGAAAAAGATAAACAAAACAGGGACATTGGCATTGGGGTCCTTAAAATGTGACACTTTTACCCCCTAACTGCTTCCTTTTATGTCATATTCCATTATTTTGTTTATAAGAAACCTTCTTAAATTTCATGTAATAGAAATTATTTTATTTCTAATGATGATCTATATTCCTTGTTTGATTATGAATTCACTCCCCTTGCCCTAGCTGTAAAAACATACCTGAAGGACTTTTTCCTATGTCTATTTACTTCTCTTATGTGGTTTGAGATGTTTCTGTTTTGATATCAATATGCAGTTATATTCATATTAAATATGATTCCTATATAAAAGTCAAATATAGAGAGACAGAGAGACAGTCTTTTTAATGCTTTGCCATCTTGGTATCCCTAGTATAAATTCCATTTGATCACAATGAATGGTTTTTAAAATAATAATGCTTAACATTTATTTAATGGTTACCAAATACTAGGCATTGTGCTAACCACTTTTAGAATTATTACTTTATTTGATCCTTACAATAACCCCAGGAGAAAAGTGCTATTTGTGTTGCCATAATATGTCTTTTACTCTAGTCTTTTCACTAGGATTTTATTTTAAAGTTTTGAATATTCGTTAATGATATTGAGACTAGAGCATTTTTTAAAAATTATTTTATAGCTAGTTCCATTTTCTTTCTGAAATTTAGAAGTTTAAGATTTCCCTTTGGTATTCTCATTAATTAGGGCATTTTATATTTTGGTAGATAATCCCCTTTCCTTTGAATTCTCAGTTTTGTTTGCAAGTAACTTTGGATAGAAAGTTTTGATCATTTTCTGTGATTTCAAACTGTTCATTTTTTAATTAGATTTTCTTGTCTTATTTGTCATAAGGTTGGTTCTAGGTTTATTGATATTTGTTTTTAGTTTTTTTATTACTTAACAGTACCACCAACCAAAAAATTTAAATAAGCAAATGCAAAAAAATTATGCAAAATCACAAACTCCAGTTTTTGTTTATTATTGTGGATCATTATTATTACATAGGGGTTTGGTCTGGTAGAATAATTGAGTCTTCACCTGTATTTGCTTGAATTTTTATTATAGGCTTCCCCTTTTTTCTGTGTATATGCCTTTGAGCTCTGTTTCTTGAATCAATAGATTATGGAGTTTTTTTTTTCCTTAAAGGCCATTCTTCTTTCTTTTGGGGACTTCTTTAGTCCATTCACATTTAATGTTATCAATATTAAAATTGCTTTATTTCATTTGCTTCTTTCGTATTGCTTTTTAAATCCCTTTCCCCTTAAGTGTCTAAGATTAGTTTTGCCTAAATTTCTCTGAGCCTAATCTAGTGTCTGTCTTTCTCCTACTTCCAGCCCTAGTTTGGGAAGAATTTATTGAGTTTTCTCTCTTTTGTTTATTCAGTTATTTCTTTATCTTTTCTTCCTTTCTTAATTAAGTAACATATGAAAATGCCCCCTATTATTTCTTACCCTTTGATTCATTTTCTTAGTTTTATTTAATCGTAATTTTTCTAAATTTTCATTTGTTTTGTTCTCTTTGAGTTTATTTTGGAGTTTACTTTCTGATTATTTGCTTATTATCTTTATTTACTCTAAATGTTTTTTGTGGGTATAAAATATCAGACTTGTGCTGCCTCTTTTAAACAACTTCCATTTTACTAAATGTGATATACCTTGCCCCATCATCATCTCTTTTGTCAGCTTTTCCAAATTGCCATACATAGTGTTTCCTGAGGATAGTGATGAAACAATGCAGGGGGTTGTCCCAAAGCATTCAACTGGCCTTACCCATTACCTTCACCTCAACTAAATTCTCTCACCCAAGCAGTGGTACCTCCTCTCTGGGTCCATCTCTGCTGCCCCTCCCCATGACTCTGGGTGCCAGTTTCCCCTAGAACTTACAAATTCCTGTTCCTGAGTCAGGATGTGGCATGTTATGATTTGTAGCTTGTTTAAAAGGAAGTAGAATCCTTTAGAAATGTAGAATATCAAAGCTGGAAAGGGTCTCCAAGGCCCTATAAGTCCAACAAATATATAAGCATGAATCCGCTGCATAATATCTCTGACAAGTAGCTATCCAACTGCCACATGAATGTTTCCAATAAAGGGATACACATCATTCCTTAAGTCAGCACATTATCATTTTAGATAGCTGTAATTATTAAGATGTTGTTGTTGTTCAATCATTTCAGCCATGTCCATCTCTTCATGACCTCATTTGGGTTTTTCTTGGCAAAGATAATGAAATCATTTATCATTTCCTTCTCCAGCTTATTTTTATAGGATAAGGAACTGAGGCAAATGGGTTTAAGTGACTTACCCAGGGTCACACAACTTGTACATGTCTGAGTCAGAACTGAGTCTTCCTATCTTCAGTATCTAATACGTATAGCTGCCCTGACTATTAGATTGGTTTTCCTCAAATCAGACTTATCCGCAGTGTCCTGGATTCAAATCCCAGCTCTGCTATTTACTTGCTGTATGGAATCACAGAATCTAATAACTAGAAGGAACTTGAGAAATTGTCCAGCCCAATCCCTACAGGAGTTCACTCTACAAACAATTTTTGATAGTTAAACATGATTCCTTTGTTTTAATACCTTCTCTGAAGAAAGTGATGTTTTGTTAAATTTTCTGTTTTTCTTTTTTTTTTAATCTTTTTAACTCTACAGTAGTAATTGCTTGCTTCAGCAAAATGAAAATATTTAGCAGGAGACCCTATGATTCTTTCAGCCAATTGTAATGAAAAGCCAGCCAATCCTGTAACAAAAAAGGAAGACAATTTCCCTATTTTACACAAAATGTACTTTGTATAAACATCACATATTATTTTTAATAGCATTCTAAATAAACCTAGTCTAAGAATTAACAAAAATGCAGGGAAATCAAGCATGGTTTCACTAATTCTTAATGAATCTTTTTGTAATGGCTTTTATAATAACTGATCCTTTGGGGAAAGGGCATCCTTACCTTATGGGGAGATTGGGGATAATACAAACATTTTTAAATTTAAAATTCTGAATCTAATAAAAATTAAACAAAATGACTATTTTCCTTTACAAAGTCAACTGGAAAATAGAATAAAAGAATAGTACATGGAACTATGAATATCTATTAGGTGCAGCTTACTTTTCCTTTTAAGTATATAATAAATTCAACATGTAATCTTCAAAGCTGTCATGCTTCCCTGTTTCCGTCTGGTCCTATTTCTGTTCTCTTCTATGCCTTTAAAAATGCTTTGATGACCCCTTTTCTATCTTTTCTTAAACCAATACCTTCCCACTTCTCTTCCTCCCTATTATACCATTTGCCCCATATGTATAGTTGAGCAAAATGATTGTTTGCATTGTTTAAAAATGTATGCCTTATTCTCAGTCTTGAGTCTATCACCAAGCTCTTGTGCTTCATTAGTCCCTCTAGAACCATGGTAGGTTATTACATTACTAAGATTTGTCTTTCAAAGTTATTTGTCTTTATAACGTTAATGTAAAATTATATTCCTGGTTCTTCTCACTTCATTCTATATCAGTTCACACAAGTCATCCAAGTCTCCTTTGAAATTTTCCCTTCTGTCATTTCTTACAACTCATTAGTATTCCATTATAGTCAAACACGATATTTTGTTTAGCCATTCCCCCCATCTGATAGGCATTCTCTTCTTCTTGGGTTTTTGCCACTATAAAAAAAAGTTTCTATGAACATTTTATCCATATAACTCATTTCCCCGATTCTTTGATCTCTTTAGGGTATGGGTCTACTAGTGACATCTCTGGGTCATGGCACTAAGTTAACTACTCCACATATCCCCATAGCATCTTTGCTCAAAACCATTTTAGCTGATGTTGTAGGAGACGGGAGTGGGGAGAGGCTAATTCAGGCTTCCCAATTCCACCAGTATCCTGGCCTACATCTGAGAATATATGCAAGAATTGAACAGGAAAAGAAGATGTGGATGGGTTAAGATGAGTATTTATTAATATACTAAATGTTGATTACAAGACAGAAGAGCAGTAAAGGCTAGGCAAGTAGAATTAAGTGACTTGCCCAGGTGACTTAACACAGTTAAGAAGTATCTGAGGTCAAATTTGAACCCAGCATCTTTCAACTCTAAAATTAATTCTCTATCAATTGAACCAACTGGTTTCCCCTAAGACAAATATTGTTGAAGGAGTTTATTCCACCTGCTGCATTGGTGTTTCTGTTGTCCTATAGGAAGTACTTAATTTCAAGGGAGTGCTTTCCATAAACTCAAAATAGAGTTAGGTAGAATTTTTTTTTTAGAACTTGAGCTTTCATATGGCCCACACCTGAGAGGGAATCATTTGCCAGGCAGCAAGGTGGAAAAGGGAATAGAGCACTGGATCCAGAGTTAGCAAGAACTGAATTTAAATTCATCCTCAGCTACTTACTAGCTTTGTATCCCTGGGCAAATCATTTAACTACTGTCTGCCTCAGTTTCCTTAACTGAAAAAGGGGGCTAATAATAGCTTCTTTCAGGGTTATTATGAGTTATTATGATATATTAATTGCTAAACACTTAGCACATACTAGGTGTAGAATGTAGTATTTACTTCATGAATGCTTCTTCCCTTCCCTTCCCCACCCCAATAGACATAGCCAGCATTCTCCCTTTATCTCAACACTTTATTTCTTGTCCAACCTGTTCCCCAACTCTCAACAAGACAGGCTAGCATCATCTACTTGGTTTTCATCACTACTTTGTCCAGATCGCCTATTCTCCCATAACCCAATCCCTAGTACCCTTCTACAGAAAATACTGAAAGGTTCCTCTATGCCTTGTATTTCTTTCCTGCTTCCCACAAATAGCATAGCATCTTGTTTGGCATTTTCTGATTATCCAAATCCATGACAAATACTAAATGTATTTTTTTTTCAAAACTAAGGCCATAGGAGATTAGGAAGTTAACCTTTGAAAGCTATGAATGGTGGAAAAAACATATTACCCTTCTGGAAATTTTAAAAGAGGTACGCTATAACACACTACAGGGAAATATGAGTGAAATAGGGGTGAAAAAGAGAACAATATAACAGGTAAAAAGCAATGAACACTTTATAAGTTCAAAAGCTCCTCATAGTTTAATCCTGGACCTAAGCACCAACTACATGATACTACTTCCTAGTCACATTCAAGCTGCTAAGTTTCTGAGCTCTAACTTCCAACTTCAACCCAGAACTCAAGCTCCTACACTGGGCTTCTAATGGTTGGGCATTCATCTTATGTTGGCCAGACTCAAACCTACCACATGTTCTAGGACATTTGCAAAAATGCTTTCATTCTAGCCCCATCTTGTTTTTAATCAGTATTATTTTTCCTAAGAAGGGTATGTCAATCACTTGCCCTATGGGAAGTCATATTTCCCATTCCACCACTCTTTTATGTGTTATCTTCCTCCATTAAAATGTAAACTCCCTGAGAAACTCAGAATATAGAAGCTGAAAGGCCATAGGGAAATTTGGCTTCTCACCATGTCCCTGATTTCCAGATTGCCTCCCTAGCCATTTCAGGAAATGTCCCCTTGGGTGATATTTCATCTACTCCCCTCAAAGAGTTCATTCACTTTGTGTGTTTTCTGGTATATTCTAGTCTGTAGGATTTCTCTGGGTTCTGTTTGCTATCTGTTTAAACATATTTACTTACTTTTTTTTAAAATGGTAAGCTCAAAAGAAAGCTTTTGAGGGAACTCAGAACCAATTCCCCAGGTAGCCACACAGACATACATACAAAACACAAATCATCCTCAGTCCCCAAACCATCCTTGCATATCAGGTCTAAGTATTTATAATAAATGAGAAAGAGACAGAGATTGGGGGAGGGGAGAGACAGAGAGACAGAGAGAGAGACAGAGGGAGAGGGAGAGGGAGAGAGAGAACACTAAGCATTAAATATTTAGGTAGTAAATCCTTTATCAGGATCTCAGCAAGACCTGACCTGTTCCCATTCTCCTTGATTGACTCCCTAATTATGAATATTCCTTCTCAATAGAGCTAACTTCCTTTACTTTTTCTCTGCTGACCCGAGACTCATGTCATATTCTGTTAACGAACATTTGAACAATACAAGGCAATTCCAAGAGTAATGAGGGTGGAAGTAGAAATCCATTCCTTGAATTGCCATTTTTGGTTCCCAGAGTAATGGTCTAGCTAATAAAGCATTTCAGACATAGTTATTTGGTGAACAGCTTATCATTTGAATCTATTTCAATGGGAGCTAAAAATAGAAAAGATGAATTTTAATGGAATCAGTAATGTTGAACTATAATTTAAAATCAACCCAGGATTAATTTACACACTTCTAATGCTATACCAATCAAATTACCAAGGAAATACATGACAGAGCTTGACAAAATAATAAAATTCATTTGGGAGGGGAAAAAAGATCTAGAATATCAGTAGAAATCATGAAAAGAAGTAAGGACAAAAAGGGAACAGCACTTCCAGACCTCAAACTATATTATAAATCAGCAGTCATCAAAACCACCTGGTATTGGTTAAAGACTAGGGACATAGATCAATGGAACAGACCAGACAAGGGAGATTCAGAAACAATAGAACTCAATAATCCAGAGTTTGATAAAGTAGAAAGCATAAATTACCTAAGGAAAAAAATCAATTTGATTAAAAACTGCTGGGGAAATTGGAAAACAATCTGATAGAAATTAGGCTTAGACAAACGCCTTACACCATACTCCACAATATATTCTATATGCACATATGATTAAAGATCATACAAAAAAACACTGGAAGAGAAACCTTTTATATACTTGCCATAGCTATGGGTAACTAAAGTTACTAAAATATGCATACCTGTGGTAGTGAACCTATGGCACACATGCCAGAAGTGGCACTCAGAGCCCTGTGGGCACATGCACCATCACCCTAGCACAGAGCTCACCAGTATTTGTTATTAGAAAGTCAGAGGGACACGGAGCTGGGCTGCTCCCCTCCCTCTATCCATGGGCACATGAGGACATTTCTCACATCACCTGCCCCTCCTAAAAAAGTTTGCCATCATTCATCTATACCCTTTGAATTAGAGATGCCATTACTAGGCTTATAACCCAAGGAAGCCATTGATAAGAAAAAAAAATCCCCATATACTCCAAAATATTAGCAACACTTTTTTTTTAATAGCATAAGGATTAGAAACAAAGTAGATGCCCAACACTGGGGAATGGCTAAGCAAACTGTGGTATGTTAATATAATGGAGACAGCTAGATAAATAAATAGATAGAGTGCTAGGTTTGGAGTCAGGAAGATCTGAGTTCATATCTGGCCTCATTTACTAACTAGCTGAGGGACCCTGGGCCAGTCACTTAACCTCAGTTTGCCTTAATCCACTTGAGAAGGAAATGGCAATTCATTTCAGTATCTTTGCCAGGATGGGGAGAGACTCAAGAAAAATTCGACATGACTAAGCTACTGAACAACCAAGTAATAGAATACTACTGTGCTATAAGAAATGATGATTGCAGAAAATCATAGAAAGATCTATATGGTTGGATGCAGAGTAAAGCAAGCAAAACTGAGTAACATACAGTACACAGTAGCCACCACAATGTAAATAGAAAGAACACCACACTAAAAAATCAAAAATAAGTGAAACAAAATTAAAAAGATCTAGTGGGACACAACTGAAAATACATACGAAGGCATCCCCAAATCTAACCCTGTCTGGAGGTGGGGGCGCCATGGCTGTTACATAGAAAAAGTATGAAAAATATTTGCAATCTTAGTTGTGCTACCCTCTATAAAAATTATTGTCATATGTGATGGTTCTTGGGATAGGAAAAGGGAGGGAGGAATACATAGGCAATACATACATGGTAATGCAACAAACAGAAAATATCAATTAGAAAAATAAGAAATAAAATTAACCAAAGGCATAAGAAAATATCACACTCAGTCCTACCATTACCAATAATATGAGCATGTAAAGAGAGGCACCAATGTACCTGACCTTTGAAAAGCCTGATTCAAGAAACATTTTTCTGATACAGTTGTGTCCTTGAAGTCACATCCAACAGTTTTATGTGAAATCCCTGCCTACATTAGATTTTTTTCCAACAAAAGACTTCAAGGTCCAACTGAAATATTCAAATAAATTCCTTTTGTACCTTCTAATCATATAAGTGGAAAATTCATAGGACTCATTCATCCTCTTTCCCCTTATTTTCCTGTTATCTTATGTGTCCTATGTTAGTCTTAGCGAATTAGAGTCAGAATGTCTCATGCTCAAATATTTGCAATGACAGATACTAGCTGTGTAACCCTGAAAAAGACATTTGCTATCTCTCGGCCTCAGTTCCTACATCTGTAAAATTGGAATAATAATAGTACCTGCTTCCCAGAGTTGCAAGAATCAAATGAATATCTTTTCCTTAATTTCAGCGTTTTCCCTCTGTTGATTATCTCCAATTTATTCTGTACTCCCATTTTTACATAATTGCTTTCAATTTTTCTCCCCCATTAGTCTCTGAATTCCCTGAGATGAGAGGCTGGTTGGGGAGAGACTTTTTTGATATTCCCAGGTTTGAATATAGTGCCTGGTCATAGTAAGTGTTTAATACATTTTGTTGATGAACACATATGAAGAATTGTGTAAACTTTAAGGAGCTATGTTAAATGCTACCTATCATTATTAGTATTATACCTCTAAGTGTCTTAGATACTAAGTCATAGATGGGAAAAGATCTTCACTGGTCGAAGAGTTTCCTATTACCTCCCTGACCCTTATCTCTTGACTTTTTCCTTTGTCTTTCTGTCTCCCTTTTCCTGTCTCTCCCTACAACCTTTTATTTCCCTCCCTTTCTTTTGCCTCTCCATTCTCTTTTTGTCAGTTCCCCTTCCTTTCCCTCCTTCTCTCTTTCTACTCATATCCGCCCCCCACAGTATCCCCCCTTTCAACCTTTCTTTCTTTGTTCCTTGAATGGAATGGTTTTGCACCTTATCCAATTCTGTTTCCGATATCCTGATGCTGTGGGGCTTTCTGTCCCTGTGTTTTTCTCATGCTAGTCAGCATGAAGGATATGTCTCAGTGATGTATATTTTTGAAATCTACAAACCTTACAAATGATTTTACATTTTATCTAACCTACTAACTTAAATTTCAAAAGAGAATAAATGACCGTTTCTTACCAGTTTGACATTGTGTGTGTGTGTGTGTGTGTGTGTGTGTGTGTGATAAAGCAGTTAGGTGGCACAGTGGATAGAATGCTGTGTCTGCAGTCAGGGAGACTCATCTTCCTGAGTTCAAATCTGACTTCAGAGACTTAATAGCTATGTGATCCTTCACAAGTTATTTGATCCCTCTTGCCTCAGTTTCCTCATCTGGAAAGCTATCTGGAAAAGGAAATGATGAAACATTCCAGTATCTTTACCAAGAAAATCCTAAACAGAGTTACAAAGGGTCAAACACAACTAAAGCAACTGAATAACTTCAAAGTCAACTTGACCTTGAAAACAGATTTGAAATTTTTAGACCACTCTTGACTACAATTATTATCAGTTATAGAGTTGTTTTGTATTTAACCTTTTAAAAAATTATCCGAACGGCCAATCCCTACAGAGCCACTTGGTTAGCTATGTGATCAATTGCATGTGGTTTCTTAAGCTGACTGAACACAATGGGCTAACAATTTCCTAGTTTGTCATTCTTTACTTCATAAACATTTTTGTCATATAGTCAATCCTCAAATTTCCTGAGGGAAATTAACTCCTAGAAAACTGAAGGAAAGTTAAAAATGCAAATATGGGAAATAGGGGCTTAGGTTCCCACAACCACCAAAAACTATAATCTTTTGCAGGAGATTGCTGAAAATATACTTTTCTGCATATAACTCTTTATAACAAGACATTAATTCTGATACTATGCACTTTTCTTAACAAGGTAACTATGAAATAAACCTCAAAATGCAGAGGAGAGGAGAAACAATGGACGCTGTCAGGTCAGTGATGTCAGAAGAACCCTAAGGTAAAAAAAAAAAGGAAAGGGGCAACCTACCAACTCTAATTTCCCTTCCTTTCTGTGGTTAGCTTGTTTTCCAATGGAAAGCAAGAAGGATCTCCTGGGAAGTGTAGGCACCCCATCAAGGAGGTAGCTACCCTCTGGGTCCTGAGAGTTCTGAGCAAGCATGCAGGAGTGACCATAATCTCATTTACCCACAAACTTAGCTGCTTTGCCATTTTTTCAGTTCCCTCATTGCCAACTCGAGAGATTACATGAGCACTTTTTGAAGCCTGTTCAAGAACACTTTTCCAAATACTTTCCTTCTTTTTGCAAATATAATGACTAGCTGATTCATTAGCACCAGACGCCATGCCCACAGAAGTTTATCTAACACCTTTATTTTCTCACTAAGGCACATCACTGACTTTGTACACTTGGACTTGGAACCCAAAGGACTTGCACTATGCTTTGGGGGCATGATTGCAACCCAAAATTGTGACACAAAACTCGAGTTTTAAAGGCAACCAATGAAAATGCAACAAATGCATAGGGAGCTCTTCACCCGAAAATGGGAGGGGGAACAAGACCAGTGAAGCACCTAATAGGATTTCAGCTGCTCCACACACTTAGTCGCTCCACAGCTGTTCCATCTTACCTCATTTTTTCTCTCTAAAGTATGTTCTTCAAATGTGCACAGCTGACAATGTGAACATGGAAATGAGGTTACTAATATAATCTCACAATTGCTTGAAGTCATCAGAGTTAAATGTGTAAGTGCTGAGGATTGACAAAATATTTTCTGAAGTTTAAAGAATTATCATCAAGTCTTATAAGACAGTACAGCATGTTATCACCTCCAATAAATTATAAAGAACCATGCAATCCAGGTCAGAATTCCCCAGTTGGAATCCTGACTTCCACGCCTGATAGCTATTGGAATCTAGTCAAAGAATTATCCCTTTGTATATGTGACCTAAGGAAAATAATCATTTTATAGAATCAGCTGAACAAGCTGTGGTATATGATTGCAATGGAATACTGTTGTGACAAACAGGATGATGAAAAATGTTGGAAAGAGTTCTATGAAGTGATTCAAAGTGAAATGAGCAGAACCAGGAGGATGTTGTACATAGTAATGGCAACTATATTAGCAGCATGATGATCAATTGCTAATGAAATCTATTACCAGCAATGCAAAGCTCCAGAAGAACTTCTGGAGACTCATAATGAAAAAGGCTAACCACCCTCAGAGAAGAAACTGAAAGGATCTGAATGCCAATTGAGGCAGACCATTCTTCACTTAATTTCTTCCATGAATTTTTCTCTAGTGTGATATGTCTTCATTCATAACATGGAAATATGTGTCATATGATAATACATGTCAATTTAAATTACTTGCTTTCTTGGGAATGGGGGAAGAAGAGAAAATGAATCACAAAATAACATTAAAAGAATTATTGAAAATTTTACCAACGTGTAATCTGAAAAACAATTTAAAAAAAATTTTTATAGAATTATAGAAGTTAAATGACTGCCCAACATCTCCCACACCATAAGAAGCAAAATGGGATATGAGTCTATGTGTTCCCAACCTTCTTCCTTTGAACAGCACTGCCTGTCCCTCAGGATTATTGGGAGAAAAGTATTTTCCAATAATCTAAAGCTACATTGTTTTATAGATGTTTGTGTCTTGATTGATTGAATATATGTATATTTCCACACACAAAAATCTCTGGCTCTAAACTACCTTTCTAGATTTATTTTATATTATTCCCTTTCACACAATCTCTATTCCAAATGAGACTAGTTGCTGTTACTCAAACTAAGCAATTCATCTTAGTAAAATTATTGAGAGCAAAAACTTATTTTTTGCTTTTAATTCTCCATACTTAACAGAATGCTTCCTTACATATGTTGTTGCTTAATAAATGTAAATTGAATCAAATGTGTGTGTGTGTATGTGTGTTGTCAGAATCTCTCTTCCACCCCTCAGCATTCAATCATTGGTTCTAGTTCACAGACATCATGGGGGGAGGCAACTCCTTTGGAGAAGGGAACCAACTCCCACCCACAAACAAGTCATTCTAGCTAAAGCAGCAAGGCATCCTAGAATAAACAGAGGAGTCATCATGCACCACACAAATTAGGCCACTATGCCCTCCTCGACCAGCATCTCCTCTCAGACTCTGATGGAAATAACTCAGGACCCTGAACAAAGTTCCTTAAGAACAGCAATGCTTCCAGGCAAGTATCTTCCAGCATGGCCACTGCTCCTACAGGCGCTACAACCATAGCTCTTTCCAATCCAGAAATTAAATCTCTTGCTATCAAAGTCTTTGGCACTTGAAAAATGGTTCAATATCCCAAAATGATATGATTTTGTCAGTGGAAATGACACTAAAAAAGAGGCATTAATATCATCTGCTTTTCTGCCATATCCTAAAAGCTATGAGACCCTTCCATCGTATTTGTAGCTGAAATCTTCTAAATGTGCTGTATTAGCATGTAAGTTTCTTAGGAGAAAAAAAAACTGTTTTATTTGTCAATTTGTATCTTCTAGCACAGTGTTTAACACATAAGTCCTTTATTCCAGTAATCATCAAAACAATCTGGTACTGGCTAAGACATAGAATAGTAAATTAATGGAATAGATTAGGGGTAAATGACTTTAGCAATCTAGCAACCTAAAGCTCCCAGCATTTGGGATAAGAACTCACTATTTGACAAAAACTATGAAACAGTATGGCAGAAACTAGGAATAGACCAATACCACACACCCTATACCAAAATAAGGTCAAAATAGGTATATGATTTAGATATAAAGAGTCATACCATAAGTAAACTAGGGGAACAGAATAATTTACCTGTCAGATCTAAGGAGAAGGGAACAACTTATGATCAAGCAAAAAATAGGGAACTTTATAAGATGTAAAATGAATAATTTTAACTATATTAAAAAGCTTTGGTATAAACAAAACTATTGATTAGAAGGGAAACAAACTGGGGGGGTGTTATAACAAATTTCTCTGATAAAGGTCTCATTTCTCAAATTTATAAGACTACAAGTCATTTTCCAGGTAACAAATAGTTAAAGGATATGAACAAGAAGCTTTCAGATGAAGAAATCAAAGCTATCCATAATCATATAAAGAAGTTCTGAATCACTCTTGATTAGAGAAATCCAAATTAAAACAAATCTGAGGTTGTTTTACCTCATACCTATCAGATTGGCTAATATGTCAGTAAAGGAAAGTTATAAATGTTGATAGGGATGTGGCAAAATTAGAATACTCATGCATTATTGGTGGACTTGAGGGAAATTTGGGATTATGTCCAAAGATCTATAAAACAATGCATACCCTTTGATCCAGTAATACTACTGGTTCTATATTCCAAAGGGACTTTTTAAAAGTGAGGAGAAAGAATCTACTTGTACCACAATGTTTATAGTAGCTCTTTTTGGGGTGGCAAAGAATTGGAAATTGAGATGTCTATCAATTAGGGAATGGCTAAACAAAGTGTAACATATGCTGGTGATAGAGTACTATTGTGCTATAAAAATGATGAACAGAATGATTTCAGAAAGAGCTAGAAAGACCTAGACGAACTGATGCAGAGTGAAATAAGCAAAACCAAGAGAACGTTGTAAACAGTAACAATATTTTGGAATAATAAACTGTGAAAGACTTCGCAATCTCAGCAATGCAATGACTCAGGACAATTATGAAGGACTTATGACAAAGAAGGCTAACCCACCTCCAGAGGAGTCAGAATGCAGATCAAAACATTCTATTTTCCACTTCATTTTATTTGGTTATTTATTTTGGGGTTTTGTTTTTATGAGTATTCTCTTACAACAATAACCAACATGGAAATATGTTTTGCATGATAACACATGTATAACCCAAATTAAATTTCTTACCACCTCTGAGAAGGGGAAGAAAAGGAGACACTTTGAATCATATAAACTTTAGAAAACTTATGTAGAAAATTATTATATTAAATTGGTAAAATAAAATATCTTTTCAAAAATGCTTTATTCATTTTTACTCATTCATATACATGTTTTTATATGTTTATGTGTACATATGAATGTAAATATACACATACATATATTGTTCACTGAGACAGACTGGATAACATGAGATTGTTATCAACTGCACTTTCTACTTTGTTTTTAGGTCTATGGGTTGATATTTATAATGATAAGACCTTGATTTCATTATCCCTTTGCCTAAGCAATTTATTGACTCTTCTTATAAATGATATAATCCAGTTGCTAAAATAAAAGTAACTTATTATCTAGGACTTATAACAAAAGTCCTTCCAGGTTCTCCATCATGAATTTAAGGACTACATTTGTGCGTTTTCATAGAATAGAACCACATCAAGAGTGACAAGTGTTTTACTCCAGAAAATTGGAATGTAAAGTGATAATAACACTGCCTTCAGTAGCATAGAAACAATTGAGCCTAGTACCTAGTTATCAGAATTAATTAGTCAACATGGAAAACTCCCAGACTCTTTGCTGTAGATGCAACCCATATGAGTTATCCCCTTGTTAGTTCTACCTTCCCTACCACTGCTGAACTTATCTTTAAATACTAATTTTGGAATCTGTTCAATGCCACTTGCTCTAAGTATAAAACTTGCTAGTTATAGCTCTAATGAAATGACCTAACTTGATTTAGCATTCAAGGACCTAGCATGGATTACAGTGAAAACTCATTCAGATGAAAATTCTAAACTATAGAATAGAAGCAACAACTGGAATTTGAATAGAAGGAGCATGAAGAGGAAAAGAGACAACAGGAAACAAAACTATATAATCAGATCAATATGCTACCACAGACAGAAATGGCATGCTAACTTTTTCTACCAGAAAGAAAGAAAGAAAGAAAGAAAGAAAGAAAGAAAGAAAGAAAAAAAGAAAGAAAGAAAGAAAGAAAGAAAGAAAGAAAGAAAGAAAGAAAGAAAGAAAGAAAGAAAGAAAGAAAGAAAGAAAGAAAGAAAGAAAGGAAGGAAGAAAGGAAGGAAGAAAGAAAAGGAAACTGAAGATTTAAAGGAAGGGCTCTGGATCCAGAGTCAGAGGCTTTGGGTTCAGAACCTGGCTCCCCGTGTGGGTTTTTTTTTTACCTTATTTCTATCTTGATTTCCTCACATCTGTAAAAAGAAGTATTGTCTTGAAAGAACCTAGGTACTCTACATCTAATGAACTAAATAAAGATCTAGGCCATCCTCAGTCAAAATAAAGTTAGAGATTTCCAGAGCTCCCCTAGTCCAATCTATACCCAAAAAAGAATTGCCTCTATATACATCATAAATGACAAGGGGTTATCCACAGTCCAGCTAAAGACCTCCAGTAATAAAGAGCTCATTCTCTGCCACACCAGCCTTTTTCTCTTTGAAGCAGTTGTAATTTTTACATATTTTCCTTAAATCTACCTTTTTTTTTTTTACCAATTCTACCTATTGCTTCTAGTTCTAGTTTATGAAACCAAGTAATCATTTCTTGGCCTTTTAACTAAGGAGCCAACTAGAATAAATTTAATCCTTCCTCTACCTGACCTCCTTTGAGAATACTTCTATCCCTTCTTTACTTGCTTTTATTCATCTTTCCCTCTAGAAATCTTGCTATCATTTCCATAAAGAATTGGTTCTCTATTCCTTCTAGAATGTCTGCCAAGGGATCTAATAAATTAATTTTTGTTAATGAAAAGACCTATCCCTTCTCCCAAATAGCATCTATATTAAGTATTCACTCCATATCAGAGTAGAAACAGGATAATCAAGTCATAATAGAGGTAGCATGGCATAACAAATAGAAATAAATTCTGGAAACTGGGTTCTGGGTTCAAATCCCACCTATGACACATATTGACTATATGTTCTGGGGAAAGGCATTTAACTTTTCAATACTCTAGGCTCTAAGACTAATATAAAAGGTGCTGACTTGCATCAATAAAAGGCATTTTCTTACCAGGGTATTTCCTATACCAAGCAAGTATTTTAGGGGAAACAGGACCTTAAGAGACATTCTGTAAACATGCTACAGAAGTATGTGGACCTTAGTGATGCAGGAGCTTCCTGGATGCACTGCCACCCTTCCCCCATCACATTGTCATCTGGAACGATCCTTCCCATATGTGAAACATGATCTTGGTTCTTTGCTAACAAATAAGAGGGCTGTGTAGAGCAGATGATTTTTCCTGTCTCATTCTTCTGACCAAGGAAAAAATGTTTATATAGCTTAGAAGATATTTCCTCATCAGCTTGGTGTTGAAAATGCTCAAGAAAATGTCTGAGTCAGCCATAATGCAGAGTTGATGTTTCCAAATGTTAGTCTCAGGAAATTCATAATGAATTCAAGAGCACTACTAAATTCCACAGGACACAAAACCAGAGCCTACGACTGTGACGATTCTATTATGTCCTTCCAGGAGCTTTCCATCTACCCTCCTGGCAACTGAGAGTTTGGGGAGTTGTCTAGTCTTTGCATAAAGAAAAGCATATAGCTCAATGACAGGTATCACAAACCATGATTTAAATCAAATGATTAAAAAAAATCCCCCCCCAAAAAGCTGAATCTCAAAAACTTCCAAAAACTAAAAAAAAAAAAAAACCTACCTAAAATTTAAAAAAAATCCCCTCTAAAAAAAGTACTGGAGTGAGCAACTTGTAAAAGTTCTACTTTGAAAAGCAAACATTTAAAAATATTTGATCCATGCTCCTGTTTTGTATTATGGTCCTTCTCAAAGTGTCCCCATTAGATCATTGTTATTGTTCAGTTGTCTCAGTTGTGTCTGACTCTGTGACACCATTAGAGGCTCTCTTGGCAAAGATACATTTCCTTCACCAGCTCATTTTCCAGATGAGGAACTGAGGCAAACAGGATTTTTGCCTACAGGCTATCTCTTCTGTGGTAGGAGAAAAGAAACAGGTTTTACCTTGTCTCCTCTGGAATCCTGATAGGCATATCTTTTCAGATATGATCAAGTTGTTGATTTATTTTACTTTATTTGTTATAAGGAAAGGTACTAATGGGTATTGGGGCAGTTAGGTGGAACAGTGGAATGAGTGACAGGGCTGGAGTCAGAAAGCCTCATCTTCGTGAGTTAAAATCTAGCCTCAGATACTTACTAGTTGTGGAATCCTGGGGAATTCATTGAAGCTTTGTCTGCCTCGAGTTACTCAACTGTAAAATGGTGATAATAGCACCTGCCTCCCAAGAGTTGTTGTGAGGATAAAATGAGAAAATTTTTAAGAACTTAGTACAGTGCCTGGCATATTATAGGTGCTTAAACTTGTTGCCCGCCCCCCCCCCCCCTTTCCTTGGGATAAATGCCCACTAGTGGTTTAACTGAGTCAAAGATAGGCAGATTTTAGTTAGGCTATTTTAAAAGTATAATCCAAAACCATTTGATATAATGTTCAAACCATTTCGTGGCTCCAGCACTAGTAAATTAGTATGCCTACCTTACCACAGACCCTCCAACATTTATTGTCATTTATATGAGTATGAAGTAATTTATACATCTCTTATCATAAATGATATGGAAGATTCTTATGGTTATTAATGGTTTGAATTTCTTTTGAAAATTACTCTTTCTAATAGGGACAAGAGGAGAGTTTTCCCAGTAAGATCAGGAGTGAAACAAGGATGGTCATTATCACCATTTTTATTCAATATTGCACTAGAAATACTATTTATAACAATATGGGAAGAAAAATAAATTTGAGGAATTAGAAAAAGCAATGAAGAAACAAAACTATCCCTCTTCTTCAAGATGATATGATAGTGGACTCAGAGAATTAACTAAAAACCTAGTTGAAATAATGAGCAATCTTAGTAAAATTTAAGGGTATAAAGTAAACCCACATAAATAATCAGTATTTCTAAATATTACTAACAATAGAAAATTTCTATTTAAGATAACAAGAGATAATATAAAATACTTTGGAATGTACCTGCCAAGATAAACCCAAGGAATTTTATGAACTCTGTTACAAAACACTTTTCACACAAATAAAGTCGAATCTTAGAAACTGGAAAATATTAATTTCTTATGGTTGAGCAACTATAATAAAAATTATTATTTTACCTAAACTAATTTACATATTCAGTGCCATATAAATCAAACTGCCCCAAAATTATTTTATAGAGAAAGAAAAAATAACAACAATTCATCTAGAATAACAAAAGGTCAAGAATATCAAGGGAATCAATGTAAAAAAACAGTGTGAAGACTTAGGAGTACCAGATATCAACCATATTACAAAGCAATAATCAAAACAATCTAGTACTGGCTAAGAAACAGAGTGGTGAATCATTCAAATAGATTAGGTACACAATACCTAGTAATAAATGGCCATAGTAAGTTATTGTTTGATAAATCAAAAGATCTAAGCTTTTGGAACAAGAACTTGCAATTTGACAATTAGAGAGAATTAGAGAATGAGAAAATTAGAAAATAATATGGCAAAGATTGACAGACCCCTTGTGATGTACCAAGATAAGGTCAACATGGGTACATCATTAAATATAAATGGTGATACAATAAGCAAATTAGGGGAACATGGAATAGTTTACCAGTCAGATCTATGGATAAGGGAAGAATTTAGTTTGAAAAAAGAGAGGACATTATAGGATATAAAAATAGACAATATTTAATAGATTAAATTGAAAATGGTTTTATACAAACAAAATCATTGCAACCATAATTATAAGAAAACTAGAAAACTGGGGGGAAATTTGCAAGTATCTCAGATAAAGGTCTCATTTCTCAAATATATAAAAAACAAAATCAAATTTATAAAAATAAAAGCTATGTTCTAATTGAAAAATGGTCAAAGGATATGAACAGGCAGTTTTTGGATAAAGATATGAAAACTATTTATAATCATATAAAATGCTCTAAATTACTCTTGTTTAGAGAAATGCACATTAAAACAACTCTGTGGTACCACCTCATACTTATCAGATTGTTCAATGTGACAGAAAAGGAAAATGATAAATGTTGGAAGAAATGCAGAAAAATTGAGAGACTAATACACTGTTGGTGGAGTTGTAATCTCATCCAGCCATTTCAGAGAGCAATTCAAAACTGTGTCCAAAGGACTATAAAGCTAAGCATACCTTTAATCCAGAAATACCATTTCTTAAGGTCTGTATCTAAAAGAGGTTTTTTAAAAAGAGTGGTGGGGATAGAAAGGACACATTTATATAAAAATATTTATTGTAGCTCTTTTTGCAGTAGCAAAGAATTGGAAACTGAAGGATGTCTATTATTTGGGAAATTGCTGAACAAGTTTTGTTATATGATTATGATAGAATACTATTGTATTATATGAAATGATGAACAAGATAATTTCAGAAACATCTGGGAAGAATTACCTAAACTGATGCAACATGAAATGAGCAGAACTAGAAGAACCTTGTACACAGTAATAGCAAATTTTTTGATGAACAACTGTGAATGACCTAGTTATTCTCAGCAATGGAAATGATCCAAGACAATCCCAGAGACTCAAGATGAAAAATGCTATCTGCCTTCCAGGAAACAACTGATGGAGTAAGAATACAGACAAAAAAATTCTATATTTTACTTTCATTCCCCTTATTTTTTGATGATCTCTTCTACAAACTAATATGAAAAAATGTTTTACATGATTGCACATATAAAATCTATATCATATTTTTTGCCATCTCAGGAAAGGGGGTGGGGTGAAATGAGGGAGAGAGGAAATAGGAGAGAATTTGGAGTTCAAAAAAAATTTTTAAATGAATATTAAAGAATTGCTCTGACAGTTGGGTAAAAATAAAATATTTTTAAATTATGTTTTCAAATTTTCTTCTAATTACACGGGTATAAAATTCATATATGTATGTATCTTGGGTACCAGAACTTTATAAAAAAATTGTTAACCAGTTCTTTGACTTTCTTTTTAGGTTTTGGATTCCCAGGATGACAACTGCATCCTCTCACATTTAAGTAGTTTGATTTCTCCTTCATTACTCAATTTACAGGGTCATTTTTTATTTTAAGGACAAAATGGGAAAAACCTTTCAGGATGCTTGAAGCCTGTCCTCTTGTTCCCAGGCTGGGTAGCAGGGTGCAAGGGGAAGGAGAGAAAAGGAGGAAATTAGCCTGTCACTCCAGGAAAGCAAAGCCTCCTGATAGACTGAGAAGGCTAATATTAGCTTTTCTAAATAGTTTGCATCAAAGAATAACAAACAGCATGGAGGAAGAATGAAAGAGATTTCTTCTGCAGGTTGGCAGCCAAGAATGAATCCAATTTTGGCCCCAGCATTTTATCCCATCTCGAAAGGGCACTGCTAATGTCTGAATGAACTGAAAAAAATGAGGAAAATAGAATAATTAATTTGAGGGGGTGGGGATGTTAGGAAGCATCTCATCTAATCCTCTTAATTTTCAGAGAAATCTGAATTCAGATTTGGACAGGACTTTTCATTTCATTTCATAAGGGGATGGAAAAGTAGGTTTCATAACGCATGAATGAATTGGAAGAACAATAAAAGGATAAATAGAAATGTTACATTTTTGAGCAGAAAGGAATAGTAAGGAACATCTGGTTCTGCCTCTTAATTCTGAAGATGAAGAACTAAATCCTAGAGAAGCTGAGACTGTAAATTGACTTTCACTAAGTCATACAACTAATTAGTGGCTGAAGTAATTCCAGAACTAATGCCTTCTGATTCCTAATCGAGTGCCTTCCCACTGATAGGAATAATTTATATTATTCATATTATTATTAGAAGTTATTATATAGAGGAAGAAGCTAGATGGCATAGTGAATAAAAGTTAGGATCTAGTGTCAGAAAGACCCAAGTGTAAATTCTGCTTCAGATACTTGGGCAAGTTGCTTCTATTTGCCTTTGTTCTCATCTGTAACATAGGGGCAGTAACACCTCCCTCCCAAGACTCTTGAGAGGATAAAATGAGAAAATATTTATAAAATTCTTTGTAAATCTTAAAGAACTACATAAATATCATTATTTTTATATTTCATTTATGTGAAGATCAATGTATGAAGGAAGAAGGTATACACAAAGGGTTGGAGGGTTTCTCTAGAATTCAGAAGACCTTAAGACCAAAATCCACCAATTCTCAGTAAATCACAACCTCTACAAGCCTAAGTTCCTCATTTGTAAACTGAGTACAAGGATATTCCTAGTGGCTACTTTACTAGGTACATTGTTGTTCAATCATTTCAGTTGTGTTCTACTATCTGTGACCTCTTTTCTGATTATTATTTTTTTTTTGCAAAAACAAAAGTGGTTTGCTACTTCCTTTTCTGGTCCATTTTACAGATGAGTACACTTACATACATTGTATTTACACATACATTACATATATGTTACACATATACATATACATACATTATAATACAATTAATTTTCAATCCTGTTATATACATATTATACACATGTGTACACACATTACATATATTTGCATATGTATGTATAATTTTGTTTTGTTTGTGATGTCATATGTTATTTGTGTTATGTAATGCATGATATTATGTATGTTATAATGCAAGTCAGGATTAAGTAGATAAGATTAGATACTAACTAATTCTATATCTTCAAAATTCTTCTAACTAAATTTCTATATGAAAACTCAATATCTAAGTAGCTAACTAAGTTTTGTTAATAACTAACTAATCTATAGCTAATTATAACATTGTTAGTACCCTAAATATACATTGTTTCATTCATTTAAGTAGTGATTCAATGTAACCTAACCATGTTTATGTATTGTATTTGTTTTATGTTGTTGCTTTTGCTATGTCATGTTGTTTTGCTAGTGTAATGTCAGTGTTACTGTTATGTTAGTGTTATGTTACTGTTCCATTCAATATACTTATCACTACTTCAGATCTTCCTTCTCTTCACACCTCATCTTGTTTGAATAATTCTTCTGCAATTCCATGGTAGTAAATATATTTATGTTCATTTATGTGAATATGTTATGTTGTTTTGTGTTATAATACATTACCCCACAATTTTAATCAATCAGTCCATTAATCCTGTGATCTTCTTCATTGCAAATTTTCAAAGTTTTTAAATTTATAAGTTTTCAGTCTTTTAACAATGTCCATTAATTCCTGAATTCTTTTCTTCATCTTCATTGTCCTCTTCTATCCTCTTCTAGAGGAATGGTCCTCTTCTTACTGATCTTTTTGACTGAAGACTCAATTTGCCTGATGATTCTAACTTTCTACAATCTCTTCATTTTTTTCTTCAATGATTTGTGCATTTTCGTTACTTATGCCATATGCTAATTTGATATATGAACAATGATACCATGAATCTCTACCCAAATCTTTTATCAAAGATGGAGAAACTAACACAACAATGTAAGGGCCTACCCAACTCTCTTGCATTGCTGATGTCTTGGCAAAATTTTTAACATAGACCATATCTCCTGGTTTGAAATCATGGAGAGAATAATCCAAAGGACCAGTTTGAATTACTAATTCCATATCATGTAATTCTTTGAGTCTTTGCTGTAAAGCACTCAAGTAAGAAGCAAGTTGACTATCTCCTCCTAAGAGAGATGTATAAAGTGTCTTACAAGTTTTTGCTTGTAGTAGAGCATGTCCAAAGAGCATTTCATATGATGATATATGTAAATCTGCTCTTGGTCTTGTAGGTAGGTAAAACAAAGCTATGGGAAGAATATCTGGCCATTGGAGGTGAGTTTCAGTACAGATCTTCCCCACCATAGTCTTGAGATCCCTATTTACTCACTCCACTTGACCTGAACATTTTGGGTGATAAGGAACATGATATTTGGGTGTCTCTTTACAATGTCAATTATAGCTTAAGTACCAAAATGACCCTTTGTGTGGGTGGCTTGACACAAATAGGTATACAAGTCTTTTGGTAACAGTGGTTTTCCAGTTTCTGCAACCCATAAGCATGTTCTTTCCTTGCCCCAAACTTCTCCTTCCATTTCTATATTCCTGAGTCTACATAAGCTTTTTCTAGATCATCAGATTCAATAGTTGACAAATTCATGACATACAGTGGAGCATTACTGGCAGCAAATTTCACAGTGATATCAGCTCTATGATTTCCTTTAGAGACTGAATCTCTGCTGTAAGTATGACTTCTACAATGGATCACCATTAGCTGTTTAGCTTTCTGCATAGCATCCAACAACTCAGTTATTATTTCTACATGAGCAATAGTTTTCCCCATGCAGTAATAAAACCTCATAGTTTCCAGATCTGTCCTGTAGCATGACAAACTGAAAAAGCATATCGAGAGTCTGTATATATGTGCACTTTTAACATCAGCCAGAAGACTTGCTTGCTTCAAAGCAACTAACTCTGCACATTGAGCACTGTGAACTTTAAATTACTCCACCCTACTTAGACCTTACTTTTTGGGAAGATAAAGTTGTAATCTCTTCATTGAACAATGAAGGTACTTAGCTCTTACCTTAGAGTGAAGCTAGAACTTTAAGCAAAGTCTATTTTTAAGATCTTAATACAAAAAGGTGTTAAGTAACTATAAAGGTTAAATTAATCACAAAAAGGTTAAGTAACTCACAAAAGGTGAACTTAACAAAGAAGTTTTAAGTAACTCTAAAGATATAATCAAATCAAAGAAGATGAGAACTAAAGAATGGACATTTAGAGGAGGAGACACAAGAGTAAAAGGGCTATATATTTGGCTTGCTGGCTTTCTCCAGGAGGACCTTCTGGCTCTTTCCCTGGAGAGGTGGCTCTAGCTGGTCACTTCCTTTGAGCAAGCTTGGGTGCCAGTTCAATCCTGGAACTCGAGCCTGGAGGAACTCACTCAGACATCTTCCTTGAGACAGCCACATGGTGAGTAATAAGACTGACTCCCTTTTCCCATGGCTCTCAGGGAGGCCCCCTTGGCCAAGGCCTAGCTCAGCCTTAGCCAGAGCAGTTTAAATTAACTCTTTTCCTCTCTCCCTCCCTCCCTCTCTCCCTCTCCCTCTCTCTTAATTTCTTTCCTCTATATTAATTAAAATCACCATAAACTTCCAGCTGACTTGGGTATTTTATTATGGGATTTCCTTGGTGACCAAATTAATTTAGATTTTAAGTCACAACCCTAAAGATATCTTTTACAGCACTAAGGTTACTAGGTAATAATCCATACCACAGTGTCTCAAATTCTATGACAACTGCTGCACCTGTACATCAAATTCCATTACACAAATATGAAGAACCATAAGTGAATAAAACCAAGTTTGGATTTTCAATTGAAGTATCTTTTAAATAAATCCTAGGCATATCCACTAGATCTACTACCTCTACATATTCATGTAATGGTTCACCATCCTTTGGCAAATCAGGAAGAAGTGTAGCTGGATTTAATATTCCACACCTCCTCAACTCAATGTTTTCACTACCTAGAAGTATAATTTCATACTTAGATATTTGTTGGTCAGAGTATACTTGAGTACAAAATTTCCTCATTAGTGCTTCTATTTGATGTAAACAATATGTTTAATGTCAATGGACATCCCAAAACTAAATATGATGTCTTCTGGACTAACACAGCTACAGCTGCTACACCCCTTGGACAAGGAATTATACCAGCAGCAATTGGATCTAGCTGACAACTATAGTATACAATTGGACAATAACTTTGTACTAAAGTCTGTGTCAGTACACCAGAAGCAATTCTTTTGTTCTCATTCACAAACAATTGAAAAGGTTTAGTATAGTCTGGGATTCCAAGGACTGCTGCAGATAAAATAGCTTCCTTAAGCTTACTTAAAGCTTGCAGATGTTCAGGTTTTCATTTCAGAGGTTCTAGTTCCATATTCCTGGTTAGATCTGTTAAACACTTAGTTATTTCACTATATCCAGGTATCCATTGCCTACAGAAACCAACTGTTACAAGAACAGCTCTGAGTTGCTTCTTGGTCTTAGGTATACTCAATTTCTGGATGTCAGCTATTCTTTTCTGTGTGATACTTCTGGAACCCTCTGACGACACAAATCCAAGATATTCAATGCAAGGCAATACCCAGTGTAATTTTGCCTTGGAGATTTTCTGCCCACATTTGTATAATTCAATCAAAAGAATCTTTCTATCTCTTAGGCACACTTTAGCAAATAGTGATGCTAGGAGGATATTATTAACAAAATGTACTTTTTTACTCTCCTAGAATGAAAAACATTAAGCATAAATCTACCATGGTGAAATATTGGAAATTGACTTGGAATAGAAGAGATTATAGCAGCTAGGCTTAGTACTATAGGATGTGTTTTTATTACATGATCATTTACAGCTCTCAGATCCTGGATGAATCTGTAGACAATTTTGCCATTCTGATCAAGTTTTGACTTTTTTATTGGAAGTATAGATGTATTGTATTCTGAGAAGCATGGTTTTATTATCCCTTGTTGGATTAGGGACTCAGCGATTGGTCTAATACCTTCTATTGTTTCTTTACATAAGGGATATTGAGGCACACAAGGAACTGGCCCTTCCTTAGTTCTCACTCTTACTGGAATAGCTGATTTCAATAGACATACATCTGTGGAAGACTTTGACCAAAAATCTTCAGGGATATCCTCAGGATTAGGATAGATGGAATCCAACTCATTCTCTGTACTGACTGATATAAAGGTAATTTTAGAGTTGTGACTTAATCTAAACTAATTTTAGAGAAAGAGAAAATCCCAAATAAATACCCAAGTCAGTTGGAACTTTATGGTGATTTCAATTAATATAGAGGGAAGGAATTAAGGAGAAGGGAGAGAGAGTATAGGATTTCTTCTGCCTGGCCTTTGCCAGGGGGAGTTCAATGACCTCCACCACAAAGTTTTTGAGAAAGATTATAGGCTTTCCCAAGAGGATGGTGTTTGGAAGGTAAAGGAGAAAAAAATCAGCCTAAACTCTGAGAGAGCTCAGGGAAGATGCCTCACCTGAACTAGGCTACTAAGATTCTCCTAGTATAGTATCAAGGAAAACTCACCGCCAAAACCATAGCTGGTGCCACACCAAGATGCCAAAATATTCAGCAAGCTGCCTCCAGAGCCACCTTTCTGAGTAAAGATACTGGAGAGAGGAAGTGGTGTAAAATATATAGGCAGTTTTTACATCACTTTCCTGTGTCTCACATGCACCAATGGTAGCTTAAGCTTGACTAAGGGCATCCCAGGGATCTGTCAGTTGTTTCTGATTTGTCATTTGCTAGCACATGTTGTCATAGGCCATCCTCCTAAATACTTAATCCTTAAGTATGGGTGTAGACATTCCTGTTTTTGTTAGACTAAGTAGGGTGGGGTAATCTAAAGGTCACACTGAATCTAAGACTAGCAACAGAAAAGCTTTCAGAGATTCTTCCAGTAGATGTAATGATATATCCCCAGTATCAGTACATTGGATCGTTACTCTCAATTTCCACAATAAACCCCTACCAAGAAGATTCATGATGCAGTATGGCATACACAGAAATGCATGCTCCACAGATAAAGGACCTAAAGTAATCATTTTAGGTTGCAATTTTGCTACTCTTTCTGGTTTTCCAGTAGCTCCTATTTACTTCCATAGTGCCAACAGCTCTACAGTCTTTAGGAAAACTTTTCAAAACTGATTTACTGGCTCCAGTATCAACCAAAAGATCATATATTTGATCCTCTATAGTGACAAAAACATAGGGTTCAGTACTGTTAGGAGGTTGGAATATTTATAATACTGGTGAAAGCACAGTAACATCAGAACAAAGCTCAGTCATTTATTGTCCATCCCAAATTTACATTGCTTGAATTACATGATATTCCCAGGATTTTCCATCATCAGCTTTTACAGTACTCTCATTAGTCCTTATAATTTCCATCTTGCTATTATTGTTCTCATTTACAAGTTTATTATTATTATGCAGTTTATCTCCTTTATTAATGTCCATTATTTTACATTCATTAGAATTTCCTACTAAGTTTATATTACAATTTTCTTTTTCCCTACAATTATTTATACCAATTATATTATCCTTTGATTCAATTAATTCATTCAAATCTTCATAAACCTTATTACCATTACACTCAATTTTATTAATCTGCAATTCATTATTGCTTGATTCAATTGATTCATTTAAATCTTCATCTTTATACTTATTTCCATTTATACACAACTCATTGTTTCTTGATCCAATTGTATATGTACCCTGAGTAAACCTTCATAATGCATAGGCACCCTTGTTCTAATAGCCTTTTACCACCTGGCTATATTTTGGTCTAACTCCCGATTTTGCCCAATCTTGTATTGTGTTAAGATCAGTCACTTGTCCCCAACAACAGACATTTTGGCACTGATTTACATATCCATTTTATTATTATTATTATTATTATTATTATTCCAGTTATTGCTCCAGCAATATTATTGTTATTATATTGCCAATTGTATACACCATTTCTATTAATTTGCCTCCTAAATTAATTTCTAAATCTGCAGTCCCTATAAAAATGTCCAATCATGTCATACAAGTAGCATTTTCTAGGACCTGATCTTCTCTTATTAGGCCTATAAGTTTTATTTGTATTACTCCTTGGCTGTATAGATATTAATGCAGCTACAGCTTTCACCTCCTTTATTTCATTTTCCCTAGCCTTATTCTCTGCTTCTCTAAGTTTCTTTTTAACTCCTCCACTATAGAATCTCCTCATTCTTTTCATCAGGATCATTGGTCAAATATGTAGCCTCTCTCCTCAAGTCATCCAGATCTAGTTCTTCCCAGTCTCAGTAATTGCTTTTGAAAAACTGTCTAACCTTGGGTACTGCATTTTTTACATATATGCGTTTAATATGGGCAATGGTCCCTTCTTCCATAGTATCCATACCCAGGAGTGTCTCTGCAGCCTCACTTATCCTTTCAATGAATACTGCAGGTGCTTCTGAGACCTTTTGTTTTATCCCAATGGTCTGGTCTACCAATAATATTTTGAATCATGACTATTACTCGATGTGTTAGAAACCTGCCTCAGCCTTGTGTCATCTACAAATTTGATGAGCATACCTTCTATACCTTTAACCATGGCATTAATAAAAATTATAAATATTACAGATTCAAGCACACTCAGATAGGGTACACTACTAGAGACCTCCTGCCATGTTGACAGTGGTCCATTAACAACTATTCTTTAAGTCCACCCATCCAATGAGTTTGAAATCCATCTTATTGTATTATCATCAAATCCATAACTCTCCGTCTTCTCCACAAGAATAGAAAGTTTTGTAAAAATCTAGCTAGACTATACATACAGTATTATTATGAGCAAAGTGCTTTGAAACACGTCACAAAATTATGAACCTTTATAAAAAGGCAGAAATGGGAAAGGGCAATTACATGGCACAATGGAATGCTGAGTTTGGAATCAGGAAGACTCATCTTCATGAGTTCAAAACTGACTTCAATCTCCTAATCTTCAATCTCTGTGACCCTGGGAAAGTTACTTAATCCTCCTTGCTTCTTTCTTCTCATCTGTAAAAACAATTTGGATAAGAAAATGGCAAACTACTCCACTATCCTTGCCAAGAAAACTTCAAAGGAGTCACAAAGAGTTGACCATTGACTGAAAAATGACTAAACTAGGGATTAGAAAGAGAAATAAATTAATTTCTTGAGGAAATGGAGAAGATTAAAACCTTTGTGATAGCACATGAATGATAGTGTGATATAATAATAATAGTATTTACACAGCACTTTAAGGTTAGCAAAGGATTTTCATATATTATATCATTTGACTCTCACAACTATAGCAGGTAGGTGGTATTATCAGCACTGTTTACAAATGAAGAAAGTGAGATAAAAGGGGTTAACTGAATTCACAAGGGTTGATAGTGTCCAAGACAAGGTCTAAACTCAGGTCTTCCTGACTATTTGTCCAATTCACTATCCACAGGGACATTTAGCTGCTTTGTATTTTCCTAAATGGAATTCTAAACTGAGCAACTAGGTGGCACAGTGAATAGAGTGCCAGATCTGGAGTCAGGAAGACTCATCTTCCTGAATTCAAATTGGGGTCTCAGATGCACACTACCTATATGTGATCCTTGGGGAAGTCACTAAAACCTATTTGCCTTGGTTTCTTCCTCTGTAAAAAAATCTAGAGAAAGAAATGACAGGCCACTCCCATAACTTTGCCAAGAAAACTCCCAACAGGGTCACAAAGAGTCAGATGCAACTAAGCAACATTTTCCCAACTCAGAGTTGGGCACCATTGTGGATAAACTTAAAATTTTTCATCTAAATAAACTTTATAATGTCAAAAATAATTTTTATACCTTAGAGGTCATTATATTACCACTCAGGCATAAACTGAGCTAATTTTTGCAACATGATGTTAAAAATCAAAGATAACTCAGGATTTGGTGTCAGAACCTGTGTTAGTTTAACTATGTGACCCTGGGCAAATTGCTTAAAGGTTCTATGCCTTAGTTTCCCCATCTTTATAAAGAGAATAGTAATAAGACCTACTTCTTAAGGTTCTTATGAAAATTTCTTACACCGACACATGCTTTGCAAACCTAAAAGTTCTTTATAAATGTCAGCTGTAATAACATTATCTATAGATGTTCTACATGATAATCCCTGTGGCTCCTTACTTGGAGTTTGCAACCACATTTTCCAGTATGACTCAATTCTTCAAACTCATTTTGGACCTCAGAAAGATTGCCTTTTGAGGTGAGGGACAGTAACAAGTGACCACAAATTGCCACAGCATTTTAATTTAAACAAAAAAGGATTAAAAACACATTGAGACCAAAACACCCATCCCGGTGGCAAACTAGTAAAAATAATTCATTTGGACCATGTGCTATAAATTTTGGAAGCTAATGTTGTCATCTCAAACATCAACTGCAGCCTGCATGCATATTATTGCAAAATATACTACCAATGGCATAAAATCTAAAAGTGTGTTTGTGCTCTATTGGAAATCTACTATTTTCATGAGACTTATATTTCCTTCATGTATCTGATTAATGTTGTGGAGTTGCAAAGGCCAGAATATTTGGCTTCACTTTGAGATAATTGTTTGGCACTCAAACCAAGAACCCCCAGAAGAAGATATGGATCAAAGCAATGATGAACATGGAAAGCAAGCCCCTGTATTCCAGGGTCTCCATGCCAAATATTTCCAAAGTATTTTTTATAATCCCTCAGTAAAGGAGACCAAATACAGCTGTATGCTTGGGTTGATTAACCATAAGTCAAGATACTTCAAAATGTTAATTTCACAAAGTTACTCAAGACAAATTCATCATCATCATAACTATTGACTATCATAGAAGAGCTCTAATTATCCCCATGTCCAGCCTCCCCTATGGGATATAGGGAGGTCTTTCAAGCCTTTCAGTCCTCCCAGGGCATTAAATGACTGCCTATGTTTCCAAAACCCCAAAGCAACTAGTTTAAAAGCAAATATGCTATTATTTGGCATAACATTTCTCCCTAGGGCTGATTTTAAAATTTTTTTAACTTAATCATTTTTAAAAACTGATTTGAGTCAAACTTGTTTGTATATGTATTCAAGCCTGTAGAGTTGAATCAGTCTTCAGCAAAAAGGAAGGAAAAACTTGAAATGATGACCATGCTTTTCTAAGGTCAAACTCAGTAGAAACCAGGGCATCATTTTGAACACTCATAAATGTGTTTTCATTTTTTGGCAAAGGCCAATTTCCCAATTTTATGAAAAAAAATTATAAAACAGAACAAAAACCTTTCAAGCCATGAAATTTTTTAAAAGATGATTTTAATGTAAACAAATTCCAAACATATGGATTAAATTTTCCTTCAAAAATAAAGGGACTTTTGAACACTTAATAGGAAAAGCAATTCACAAAAAAATGCTTTTGTTTTTGCCAAACCCAGATCATATAAAAAGTGCAGTGAACTCACAATGAAGCCATATTCAGCCCTCCTTGTTTTAAATGGTGAGGGAAGCCATCTCCAAATGTTTATTATGCTTTATTTTTTATTCTAACACAAGGGCAGGAGGAGGTGTGGATTGAGAAGTGGGCCACCTTCTACAAGGCAATATATCTAAGTATCAGCAAACGTGATAGTCTCTCCTTTGGGAAACATGTATGACCTTCTCAAGTGTAATCTATTTTGACTGGTGATGATGTTTTCAGAGAACTTGTAGAATGGAATTGACGTTTTCTGGTTAGGATGAAGTTGATAATTTTCATCAATGATGAAGTTATTATTTTGTCCAGGGTAGCTAAATAATTAGACAAAAACCATTTGTCATTTAATTGCCTTTGAGTATGTGTGCATGTGTATGAATGTACATGGGGGGGGGTATGCATGTGAGTTTACAATGAAAAGGCTAAGTCAATTGGGAAAATTAGTTTTAAAAGGAAAATCTTCCATTTTAAAGGTTTGATTTGGGAAAAGAAAGTTAGTTGAAACTAACCCAATTAATGACCATTGGACTAACAAAATAAATTGTACCCTTCTGCCTAAAATTTCTATTGAATTAAAAATAGTGCTTTGCATCCAGTAACAAGTTTACAACTTACTTCCATTTATATTAAATAATTTGACTCTCACAATAAGTCCTTCTAATAACATTTATGTTAAGTGCTTCAAAGTAGCTAATACTGGACTTGGCATCAGGAAGACCCAAGTTCAAATATGGACTCAGACACTTAGCTGTGTGACCCTGGGCAAGTCACAATCCCTATTGGCTTCAGTTTCTCATCTGCAAAATGGAGACACATTGGAGAATAGAGTGGAAAATTATTCCAATATTTTTACTAAGAAAATCCCATGGATAAATGCATGGGATCATGAAGAGTCAGACATGACTGCATAACTGAACAAGAGCAGCACTTTATACATATCAACTCATTTTAACTTCATGAATTAAATATTACTAATCTCATTTAACAAATCAAGAAAATAAGACAGAGGTAGATTATACAACTCATCCAGGATTATACAGCTGGTAAGTGTCTAAGGAAAGATTTGAACTTAGCCCTTCCTGATGCCAAGTCCAGTAGGCTGATTATTATACCAGGTAGTTTCCTAATACAATCTTGATTGGCAGTAGTGATACAGCGCTCCAATAATCCTTTCTAGGCAATAACACAGATTAGAAATTCAAAGAGTTGAGAAACACTATGACATGATATCTACAGCAGTGGATTCTCATTTAATTGTGTCTCATTTGGAGTAGCTGAATAGTGGGGAACAAACCTATAATACTCACACATGTCTTCTCTTCCTACTTCAGCTGAGCAATCCCATCCTTGCCTCTAGCTTTTATCATTGTTCAAGTTGTTTCAGTCATGCCCAACTCTTCATCACCCCATTTGAGATTTTTTTGACAAAGATATTGAAGTGGTTTGCCATTTCCTTCCCTATGTTATTATACAGATAAGGAAACTGAGGCCAGCAGGGTTACATGACTTACCCAGGGTCACAGAGCTAATAAGTGTCTGAGGCCATATTTGAACTCAGTAAGAAGAGTCTTCCTGACTGTAGGGCTAGGGCTCTATCTGCTGTACCACCTAGTTGTCCATGCTTCTGGCTATATTTACCTATTTATCCAGACCAGATTCTTCCTGTCCTCTCAAAAAAGGACACTGATCATACCATGAATTTTAGATGAACAGTTCTCAAACTTTTTAATCTCAAGACCCTTTAAGTTCTGAAAAAAACTATTGAGGACTCCTCAAAAAGCCTCTGTTTACATATGTTATACCAATCAATGTTTTGTCATATTAGAAATAGTATTATTATGAAAAGAGTTTTGATCTCACAGGCCCCAAAAGGATCTCAGGGACTCCCAGGAATTCTTGGACCACACTTTGAGAAACACTGAATTAGACCATCAGTCTTTCCAGAAATAGTTAATCTGAAAGAAGCAGGTCAGCATCTGCCTTTTATTTTCATGGGAATTTATTTCTTAAGTCTATAGTATTTGCTCGAGGCTGTTGATGTGCTAAACAGTAAGTAGGAGGAAGTGAGAAGTCTGTAAGTGTAGGAAGAATGAGAGTAAACAGTTCTGCCTTTCCTTTGTTTGAAACTACATCTGTTATTGTTATTTGATGTGTGAAGTCTGGCTGAGGTATTGAAGTGTAAAGAAATTTTACCATTTTAAACATGTAATGAAAACTGATTCTTAGAGAATAGAAGGGGCACCTAGAAAGATGAGTCATCAAGAGAAATTTGGGCAAGCAGGTAGCAGTTGCAACCCAAGATAGAAAGTGTTTATTCATTCACTGGGTTTAGGCACTGTCCGTTATTTCTACCTTATAAAAGATCTGAAGGCTGGAGGAGGACAGACAAGAATTCAGATAGGAATAAGAAAATTAATGAGTAACCCCCAAATCAAATTAAAGTGATAAGTAACAGGAACTCTGGTTCTGGCCATCAAAAAGAGCTGATGTAATGGTAAGTGTTCAGAGAAAGCCATCAAATCTATATGTCTGCTATGAAGACTAGGTGAAGTTGCTAGCCTAAAACTGTAGGGGTGTAAGTATACCCTCACCAGAAGGTTAAAAGTATTTCTAATAATAAGTTATTGAAAAAACAATGAGCCAGGAGCTCAAGTATTCAAAGCCATAGAAATCTCCAGAAAGGGGGACAGAGGGAAAGGAAAGAATGGCCATACCTCCAGAGAAGGAATCTTTGAAAACACATAAGCCTTTCTAATTCATGCAGTCATGATCCCAATAGAACCCAAGAGGACTAGGGCAGCTATGGAATATAAATGAGAAGTAAGCCATACAAACCCAAATCTGTCTTAGGCTAATAATGTTCTGAGTAGCTTAAGCTAATGGCCACCCTCTTTTATGCTCAGATATGAATGCAATAAGGCAACAAAAAGTAAAATTATCCAAGCTAATTTGGCTAGATTTTAATTTACAGGAATATAGGTTTTGAGTCAAAAGGGAACTTAGAAATCATTTATTTCAACCCCCTTTTTACAGATAAGGAAATTGAACTTCAGTGAAAGTAAGGTTTCCTGAGATCTCATGCATTACATCATGCTACCTTCCACTACTGTAATACTCAAAACCCATCAGGATTTATTCAAAGATTTACCTTAAATGTATTACCAGTAAACACGTGTTTAACGTCCTGTATATTTTGTCAGCAAAACCAGAAAAAAATCATTGGCAGATCACAGATGATTTATTCACTATTCCTATAGTCATGGACCATCACAATATGTGTATGGCCATATGATGTGTTTAAGAGTGTCACAAAAGAGTTTGACAGTTTTCAGCATATTTATGAGCACTATGGAGGCAGTAAATAAGGAAAGATGGAAAAGTAAAGAGAGACGGGATGGTTAAAGGGGCAAGCTTTCAGAGGAGGCAAGAGGAGATGAGATTAAGCATATAAGTATATTGATTAACACTGGTAAGAAGAAAAGTCACTTTTTCACCAGGGTGTAGAAGAGTAAACTAGAGAATGACGATAAAATGATTTAACACGTAGACGTGCAGAAAAGGAGACACTCTCTAGAGATGTCCCTAAATTTTTTTTTAGGAAAATGCAAGAGAAATTCCTCTCAGAATTCTTAGGGCAAATGATTTTGGAGGGTTGGCAGACAATGGAGTGATGTCTAGGCATTGAGGTCTTTACCCATCAGGCAGGGTCAGGGACATTTCATTCTTACTGATTTCCTGCTTTCTTCACACATAGGAGGAATGATCTTTCAGAGTTCTTGTCCCCCAGCACAGAACAAAATAATCTATTTGATTTTCTGAGAAGCGGTGATCTAATATAGGTGACTTGAGAAGTTTGGGGATAAATGCTCCAGAGAGCAGGATAAAGTATCAGGGGGAAAGGGCTTGCCTTGCAATAGTAAGAGTTCCGCTAAAATGATACACTGTGTTTTTTAGAGTTCAGTAATATTCAAGATGTAGCAAAAAAGGCAAATAGTGGGAATAATTCCTATTTCAGATTTAGAAACAAATGCACAGTGATAAAGAGGGTTAATGATTCAAGGACAGAGGATGCAAAAAGTTGGACTATTTACCTATAGGGTCAGTATTTTAAGTGGATAAATGTAAGACCATAACAGAGGTCTGAGAAGCCTGAGAAATCAGCGAGGCGTCAAGTGACTAAAGGTTATGGTGAAGATGGGGAAAAGATTTACAAAAGGTTAGGCACAAGGACAGATGGAAGGATAAAACATTATTATCAGAACAATTTCAGAGTTTTTATTCACAGAAAAGATACCCATTTGTGGGTAATGACGAGATCAGTGATATATTATCTCTGTGTGGGGCTAGAATGGAGTGAAGGTACCAGTAATGAGGGCTGAGGATTTGAATTGAGAAATGAATGTGCCCAAAGAGACATCAGTACCTTAATAGAAGTTTGCAAGAATGAAAATGGGGATTAGAATGAATAAAACTGGGAGACACTACTTTAGAAAAGATATGAAGAGACTGACATATTCAGATGGAGTGACCCTCACAGGAAAGGTTGCTAAATGGCAGTAATAGGGGGGAAATCAGGGAACATCAGTGAGAACAAGAAAAAGGATGGGGTAGAAGAAGTGGGGATGAAGGAAGATATATACAATATTTTAAAAGTTGCTAGAAATTCAGTCTTAGAGAAACAACAATTATAATAATATAGGAGCATGAGAAGAGGTCCAATAGAGAGAGCAGTTTGTTAATAATAGAATAGTTGTTCTACAAGGTGCAAGGGAAAAGTAAAATAGAACAGGGATATAAGAGAAATGAGACTGATTTGGGTAGAATAGGGTAGAGAGCGGAATAGTGGTCAGGGAAGGCAACTCCAGACAAGAGTGGTCAGTTATTCTGAATAACACATACTGGGTGGAGACTGTGACAGAGGCTGGCACTAGAGAAAAAGTGACAGACTGAAGAGTATGTGAAATTGATCACCTCTAAGGGGAAGGGGCCCCAGGAGTGAATTTCCTGAGGAAAGAAGACTCTCTGGGAGAACAGCGAGGGTCTCTCGGTCTTGAGACGTCAAAGAGAGAAGGTAGATAAAGACTTTCTCCTGAGAGTTACCCACTTTTCCTGCTGGTGACTGGAAATCTTTCCCCCCAAACACTTCCCAATTGAAGGGACTTTCTGAAGAAAAACCTGAGCAGACTTTAACCTCAGCTCCTGTGACCCAGGGGTGAGTCCACCTGACTTTCTCTCAGGGGGCTCAGGCTGCCAAGACCTGACTTCCCCCCAAACTGGAGGAGGGAGGAAAAGGGTTTAGATAGAGACAGGGGCCCCCTTTTTCCACTTTCCTTTTCCCATTCTTTCCCTGTCCGTTATTCCTTTTGTATTACCTGATTGAGTTAACATTAAAAGTTATCTGTTCCCCAAGCTGAGTGTGAGTGAACAGATCTAGGGAAGACCTTTGGGTCTCGAGTAGTGAAGGGGGGGTTCTCCTCTCTCTCCCCCTCTTTCTTTCCATACCTCAGGGTCCAAGCCTCCTTGACGGGGGTACATACATTCCCTTCCATTTAAAAAAAAATTTTAAAACAAGACATAAAGCAGTATGTTGTCATGTCCATAAGTAGCCATGGTATTGTGTTGTTGTTTTAAACCCTTGCCTTCGGTCTTGGAGGGGATCAAGTGACTCTTCCAGGGTCACACAGCTGGGAAGTGTCTGAGGCCAGATTTGAACCTAGGACCTCCCATCTCTAGGCCTGAATCTTAATCCACTGAGCCACCCAGCTGCCCCCTGGTATTGTTGTTTTGATTGAAATTCCTTGAGCAAGAGATAGAAGAAGGATGAGGATGAATATACATATGATAGTTGGGCAGATGGAAAGTCTGTGGTGCTCCATATAGTAGCCAAAGGCAGAGTCTGGAGGTAAAATGGGCAAACACTGGGATCTGGCTGATTATAGGAAAATGAAATGCAACTGAGATGCTGACTTTATGGTCATCAGCCAAGGATGCTCAGTTACAGTGTCCAGTAGATTATTTCATTCTGTACTGGGGGACAAGAATTCTGAAAGATCATTCCTCCTGGCTTAATGACCACTGTGAAGAAAGCAGGAGAATTAGTAAGAATTAAATGTTCTTGACCCTGCCTGCTGGGTAAAGATCTCAATGCTTAGACATTATTTTATGATCTGCCAAGACTCCAAAAATCATTTCCCTTAGAATTCTGAATTTTTTTATTTCTATAATTCTGTCTTTGACACATTTTCCCTTAGACCTTAAAAAGGGTTACAAAACTGCATACTATATGATCCAGTAATACTACTACTAGGGCTGTATCCCAGAAAGATTAAAACGGGAGGGAGAGGACCTATTTGCACAAAAATATTTGTAGCAACTTTTTTTGTGGTGGCAAAGAATCAGAAATTGAAGGGATGCCCATCAACTGAAGAATGACTGGACAAATTGTAATATATAATAGTGATGGAATACTTTTGTGCTCTAAGAAATGATGAACAGGATGATTTCAGAAAAAGCTGGAAAGGCCTACATGAACTGATGCAGAGTGAAATAAACAGAACTGGGAGAACATTGTACACAATAACAGCAATACAGAATGATCAACTGTGATAGACTTGGCTACTTTCAGCAATGCAATCATCCAGCACAATTCTAAAGGACTTATGACAAAGAATGCTATCCACCTCCAGAGAAAAAACAATTGGAGTCAGAATGCAGATCAAAGCATACTATTTTTCACTTTGTGTTTTTATTTTGGGGTTTCGGTTTTGTACAAATATTCTTTACAACAATGAACAACAAGGAAATATGTTTTGCATAATAATGTGTATAACCCAAATCAAAGTGCTTACTATCTCTGGGAGTAGGGAGGAAGACAATTTGCATCTTATAGTTTCAGAAGACATGCAGAAAAATTTTACATATATGTAATTGGGGAAATAAAATATCTCTTAAAATAATAGCCCAACACTACTGATATAAGAGGAAAAGAAACATTCCACACTTCTACAGAAGAGGAAGGAGAAGCACTGTATTTACATTAGTCAGGTATAATCAAGAACCAATATCCAACCAATTTAAAAAGCCAGAAAAAGAAAAGTAAAGATGGGCCAAAGATGATATGGGAAACTAGGATAGAGCCTCACTGTTGGTCCTTTCTCAACTTTGCCATTTTCTCCCAAGGAAGCACTGATAACTACAAAATAGCACTAATATAAATTTCAGGACTGGTTAGGATTTGTTAGCCACATGATTTTTGTAAGATTACTTTCCATTTTACAAATGCATCCTTGAATCCCTTCTTTTCTTAATCCTCATTATTTTCTAGAATTATCCCTAACCAAGATCTTTGAGCTGCTCCAAAGAAACTATTTTCATAAATATGTAGGTACTTAAACATGTAGATCTTCTTGGAAATGAGAGTGGAATGTAGGAAATTATTCAATAGACAGAGTTTGGTTTTCTTTCCTCTTTTTCTAAATCCTACATGAACTTTATTCAGGCTGTATCTATGTGGAAGCCAAGCCTCCAGATGTTTGAAAACATTCAGATGATTGATGACATTTTTCACTTTTCCTCCAGATGTTGGGTTGCTTGCATACACTTCACCCCTTATTCTCTTGGGTCATTATGCTTTAAGAGTATGTCAGTAACAGTTCTCAGATTGCTCCCCAAGTCCCTAAGTTAAGAGATCTGAGATCTCTCCCCATAATAAATGCTCTAGGGCTATACACTATACTATAGTAAAATACTTCAAAGATCTATGATTGCACTGGAGTTCATACTCCCTCCATCAACAATGGCCACTTAGTCTGTCCTTGTGAGCTGCTGTGGCCATAAAAATACACCACTTGGTGGCCAGCCTTCTGGTGATGTGCTTCTCCAAACTTAGTTTGACAGATTCTTGGATAACGGATATGCAGTCTACTGCCAATCCTAGACCCAAATTCTTTCTAGCCTAGTTAACCATGCTCAAGCTTGCTCACTATTAACACTACCTTCAAGAAATCATGCTGTGTTGTGGTAAATGAGTAGGATCTGAGTGGAATAAAGTTTCAGTGACTAAAAAAATTAAAAATGAAGGAGTACAATTGATGTGATTGTTTTCACTGAGCTTTCCACACATCAGCAAATGCCCTGAAATTCAAATGGAACAAAAATGATGGAAGACAATTCTTTCTCACAAGACCCACCATCTGATCATTTTGTATTTCACTTATGAGCTAATCAGATTTGCAAAATTAAAGGAAAAGAAACACAGATGCATTCACTTGAAATTGACCCCAACTTTTGTTAGATAATGGCATCCAAGACATTAACCAAATATTTAATGATACAAAAAAGGGCACAAGTTCTCTAAGGCAGCTCCATCCTCAGTTCTCTGATTTGTTGTCACACAGGGAAGTGAAATCACAAGTTCAGCCCACATATCCTACCAGTTCTAGATGGCCCATAGATGTTTGGGAGCATTATGAGCATTATACTGAATAGACAAAGGGAGCCAGATGATCCAATCTAGAGTTTTATGTCAATACGTAGGTTGAATCAAACTAAACACACTATACTCCTGGATATTTATCATCTCTATATGCATACCACCCTCCCCTAAGCATAGAGTCTGATCAAACCAGGGCTCCTTAAATATTTTTCTACTGGCCTGGATATATGATCCTGCTTTTTCCAAGACTAGAATTATATAATGAATAAAGATAACCTAACTTATTTAGCAATCCATATTCTATCTTGATTAGTCCCAACAAGTCTTTATGCTCAAATCCCAAACAATGCATTTTATTTGCGATTAATTCCTGCCTTTAAAATATTTTTGAGGTTCACGGTCACTTTGTTGCTAGCTTTATAATCTCTCTTCTTCATTCGAACTTGCAGTCTATTCTCTCTAGGGTAGTTGAGCCCTCTTCCTTGTCCCCCACAGCTACTCCATCCACAGTTACATAAAAGGTCATAGATTTTGGGTGGAGGGGACTATAGCCCATTCCCATTATTTTAAAAATAAGAAAATTGAGGCCAAGAGATATTAAGTGGCTTGCTCAAAATCACACTGGTAGAATAAGACTTGAACTTGGGACTTCTGAATCTAATCCCTCTTTCCACTGAAATGAGCTGTAAGAGTGTCTGTACACACATAGATCTGTTGTTTCTGTGGTGGCAACATCATCTGTCAAATGAAAATATGCAGTGGCTAATTTTGCATTGAAGTCTGGAGTCAAAAAGACTTGAATTCAGATCTGATATCAGATATTTACTAGCTGTATGACCCTGGATAAATCACTTAACTCCTGGCTGCCTCATATTCAGCAACTACAAAATGGGGATCATGAAAGTACTACCATCCAGGGTTGATATGAAGGTCCAATTAGATATTTATAAAGTACTTAGCACAGTGCTTAAGTAAGTATTTAATGCTTATTTTGTCTCTCTCCCCTCTTTTAATTGATAGGAAATAAGCTAATCCAATTAATTTCCAGTGTTTTAGATCAGCCTCCGTTATCCTATGACTAGGATACTAGGAAAATACAACCAGCAACTAGGCTTTCCCAGCTGTTAAAATACTATTAAATTAAGAAAGGCCACTAAATGAGAGGGGTAGATAATCTGGGAAAGAAACAGAAACCCTGTAGATGATTTTTGTCTTCCTTTTCATGTAGATCTAATAAACCCCATGACAAAGAATTTCCGTCCACATTTCCTTTCTGGTCCTACTTCTAAAGAACATGTGCCATATGAACTTAAAAAAAAAAGGGGGGGGGGGAAATACCGACAGCATTTTTTCCCCAAAGCCTATTCTACCTCCGAAAGCTGACCAAATATTTTTCTCTCCTAAAGAGCTTAAAACATTCTCCTAAAGTTCCATCATTGACTCCCAAACCACATTCACCTGGCAACAGTATTAAAGAAGTCATACCAAAAAAAAGTTAGGCTAAGATCCACCCCCTCACTAATGTCCCATTTGTATTACACTGAGTAAGGCATTTTTCAAAACATGAAGCCAAAAATTAGTTTGGATTCCAGGATGCCAACAATTGGGAGACTTGAGGGACTTACTTCTTCTCAGAGTACAGTGAGGTGGTTCAATGAATAGAGACAGGAGGTCCTAGCTTCAAATGTGACCTCAGACACTTCCTAGCTGTGTGACCCTGGGCGAGTCACTTAACCTCCACTGCCTAGCCAGTGCTGCTTTTCTCCCTTAGAACCAAGCACAGTATTGATTCTAAGACAGAAGGTAAATCTTTTTTTAAAGAAAACTGCAGAAAAAAACTTGAGCATAAAGCAGATAATTTCCTAGACTATATCAAAGCTAGAAATGAGGACAAACTTCCAAACTTGGAGTCCTTAGGAACAATGTTATTCTTTAAGCTTTTGTAAGAGGGTTGTAATTCTTCCTCCCAATTATAAAGATCACTTGGGAGGCCAAGTTAGAAGTGGAGGCTTATTTTAGAATAAGAAAAGATGAAAATATTTATCAATCAGCCAGAATGCATTTATTAAGCATCTACTATATTCCAGGCATTGTACTAGCTTCTGTAGATGAAAACAAAACAAACAAAAAATGAAACCATCCCCTGTTTATAGTCTTCCATTTAAAAGAAATCTGCTTCAACTCAGATCACTGGCTTTTAAAAAAGCAAAAATGTGTCTGAATACAGAGAGAGGAGAAAAGAGGTAGAGAAAGTGGAGAATAGAAAAAAAGTGCTTAGAGAAAGGGGGAGAAGAAAGAGGGATGGGGAAAGTAGGGGGGAGAAGAGAGAGAAGGGAGAGAGCATCATATTTCCAGCATTGAACCAATCCCTAAAGCTTGGAGATAACGCTAGGGACTTAGAGGTTTTCTGTTCCTGTCTACTTAACTTTCTGAGCTTTAGTAGATATATGTGAGACAGTGTATATTATTGTCCTCAGAATACAGAACAAGGAATCGCAAAGCATATGAGCTCCATAGATTGAGGAGTATCACTGGATTTCTTTAAACCATACTTTGCTCCTCAGTGAAATAGAGCTCATAATTTCTGCCTCATTAACCACATTGAGTTGGTATGAAGGCAAAGAAGAAGGTTCGTTGTGAGGCAGTCAGCTAGTGCTGCAGTGGATAGTCAGGAAGATCTGAGTTCATATTTGGCCTCAGACATTTACTATTCTGTGTTTTCCTCTATTTCCTTGTCTGTAAAATGAACTGGAGAAGGAAATGGCAAGTCACTCCAGTACCTTTGCCAAGAAAACCTCCATTGGAAGACCTCCATGAACTGACGAGAAGTGAAATGAGCAGAACCAAGAGAACATTGTACACAGTAGCTGAAACAATGTGGCGTGATCAAATGTAATAGGGACTTAGGAGAAAGAACACTATCCACATCGAGAGAAAGAACTGTGGAAGTAGCAATGCAGCATTAAAACATATGATTTATTACTTGTTTATATGGGTATATGATTTGGGGTTACTCTATTGCAAAAATGAATAATATGGAAACAAGTACTGAGTGATAATACATGTACAACTCAGTGGAATTGCTTGTCACCTCCAGGAGTGGAGGAGGGAAGAAAGGAGAGAGAGAACATGAATCATGTAACTATGGAAAAAATATATTTAAATATATTTTTAAACCCCTATTGAGTCAGGAAAAGTCTGAAATGAGTAAACAACAACTTTATGAGGCAGGCAACCTGGCTCGGTAGTCAGAAAGGCAGGAATTGATGGTGTGACCCTGGGCAAAATGATTTACCCTCCTGTGTTGCCAGGCTACTCTAGGAATAGAAATTGCAAAGCCATGCTCATCTGAACTGGTGCGGGGGGTAAAGGGGGGGGGGTGCCTCCCTGTACCAATGTAATCACAGGTCTGGCTTTTTCTTTTAAGACAATTTATGAAGTGTTAGAGACTCTAGAGCAATATCAAACCCTGAAATAATAACAATCAACATTTGGTCGAATTCTCCAATGCCTAGATCAGGAAGCTGCCTTTTCCTCTACCCATGGAGGGCAGCCCTCTGTAAATTAAAGGGTGAGGAAAAGATGGCTTTCTCCACATACCATCTCCGTCTCTGAATACTGCTCCCCAGATTTTGCTGCAAAGATCTGCACACTTGCATCCTCCAACTTGCCACTTTGGATTTTTTGCTCCTCTGAGGCAAGAAGCCATAGACCCTGCGCACAACCCAGAGGCTGACTTGGCAGATCAGAATCCCATGAATCTGGCTCTGCGGGCTCTCCATCCTTGGGCCAGGGCTTCCCAGAGCACCAGCAGCTGCCCTCCTCTCCTTTCCATCAAAGGGAGAATGTGCTTTCCTGAGTACACAGGGGAGAGTCTGGCTTAGTGTTTTACCTTTATCAAATTAGCTACATTCTTTCCTCAAAAATACCATGAAGCAAACACATTCCCCTTCACTGCAGCAACTGCTCAGTGAGTAATCAAATTGTCCTCTCCAGATCTCCAGCGGTTAAGAAAACAGTCCAAATGTAAACAGCAGAGAAGTTCGCACTTGGGAAGGGTAAACGTTCTCAAGCACTTCATGTCCTGTTTGGCTAGGAAGATTACAGGTCCCCTGGGCTATTAAGTCTGCTTCTTCCAAAGAGCCCAGAAATGCTGTGTGGCCTTTTCCAAATCCACTACTTCACCAGAACTGTGCACACAAACATTAGCACCTCTGATTGGTTGGCGTCCCACTTCGGCTTTCCCTCAAGAAAGATGCTGCTGGAAGGGCCAAAAGCCTATCCACTTTCTAGGGAAGTCATGAGGAAAACCCTTCAGGCATGACAAATTGTTACATAAATGGGAGCTATTAGCGAGCCTAATCCCATCATTTTGTCTTATTTTTATTTTGAATCCAACAACAGATAAACAATGTCATATATGTTATAGCAGGGGAAGGTGGTTCTTTGTATAGCTGAATCTTTATTATGTGTAATTATACTATTATTGCTAACACTTTTATAGTGATTTAAAGTTTGTAAAGTATTTATAGAACCACCTCCTAACAGCCCTGGGTAGGAGGTGCTATTTTTAATCCCCATTTTGCAGATGAGGAAGCTGATGCAGACAGAGGTTAAATGACATGCCCAGGGTCACAAGGTTCATAAGGATCTGAGGATGGATTTGAATGCAAGAACTGTATCACCTAGCTCCCTATAGGTACTACTTATTGCTACTATTTATATTTTTATATTATATATTAATTATAATATAAATGTATAATTAAATTATAATAAAACAATGTAAATTAAATTATTATAATATAAATTACATTGTATTAAACATAATATATATTATATGTTAATATTTTATATTACTACCAATAATACTATAAATTACTACTGTTCTACTTTTTTTTTTTTATAAAAACCCTTACCCTCCATCTTGGAGCCAATTGGCTCCAAGGCAGACAAGTGGTAAGGGCTAGGCAATGGGAGTCAAGTGACTTGCCCAGGGTCACACAGCTAGGAAGTGTCTTGGGTCACATTTGAACCCAGGACCTCCCATCTCTAGGCCTGACTCTCAATCCACTGAGCCACCCAGCTGCCCCCAAATTACTACTCTTCTATTAAGTTATTCAATAAATGTTTGTTGGTATTTCATTCATTCATAACTTGGGTTCTAGCACTGACTAGCTACATGACCTTGGGCAAGTCATTTACCTTTTTTAAGACTTGATTTTACTTGATCTCTAAGATTCAATAGTTTGAAAATACTATGAGTTACTAAGATTTAAGTGGCAATCACATGAAGGAATGAAGAAGAAATAGTACATTTTGAGAACCTCCCATCTCCTGAAAATATCTATTTGCAACTTGTACCTTTATTATTTGGTTTTGAAAAAGTTATATTTTATAGGATTATGTAATCGCAATTCCAATGGATGGAGTATGGAGCCTGGAGTCAAGAAGACTCATCCCCCTGAGTTCAAATCTAACCTCAGACACTTACTAGCTAGGTGACCCTGGATAAGTCACTTAACCCTATTTGCTTCAGTTTCCTCATCTATAAATTAATCTGGAGAAGGACATAATGAACCAGTCCAATATTTTTGCCAAGCAAATTTTGGTCACAAAGAGTTGAACTCAACTAAACAATATCACCACAATTCCTTATAAAAAAAGAGAGAAGTTATTGAGGGAAGACGAGTTTCTTTAATATTTGTTTTTTAGGGGGGCAGCTGGGTGGTTCAGTGGATTGAGAGCTGTTTTTTGTTGTTTGGTGGATTGGTCTCTGTATGGACAGCACACTGCCATTATCCCTCCATTGCTTTAAGGAAAAAACCTGTATTCTTGCTCTCAGTGGCCCCACCATTCACCTTATCTCCCAAGTTCAAAACCCTGGGATTTTATTTGACTCTTCTCCCAAGCTCACCTCTTCATCTACAGTTATTAAAACCCACCAATTCAGTCTCTACGATATGAATCCATGCAATCTCACATCCATGTCCCCCTTTTTACTCACATCGTTCTAGACTCACCAAAACCATTCTAATATAAGCCCTCATCACCACGTTCCTGAGCTGTTGCAGTAGCAGCCTTAAAACTCTTCATACCTTCATTTAGTGAACTTTTGTTCCACTGACAAGAATCTTGATCAAGTTTTGCCTAGGCCCTGGAGGGCATCGAGGCCCCAGAACTTCTCTCCACTAGAAAATACTCTTTCCTATTCCTTATCAGAAAGACTATGGTGTGGGTGGGGACTGAAAGGCTTCTGGCTCCCCACTGGCTCTTCCAGACCATTCCCAGACCACCCTCCCACCATAACCTCTTGTCCTTGAATCTCTAAGCCATTGACTAAGCCATTGAATCTCTCTTTCTGTTGCTGTTACCTACTGCCTTTCAGGTCACTCTCCCAATTTTTGTGTTGGCACCTGACTCAACCTTTTTCTCTGCCTCCTCCTCAACTTGTCTGCTAAGGAGTTTCAGGGTCCGTATCGATCTCCTCCTTCCATTCTATCTTTCATATACCTAGAAAAATCCCTGCATTACTCAGAGATCTGGTCATGCCTTTAAGTTTTAGAAAGGGGTATTTCCTTCAGAAGATATTGCAAGAACAATTCCCCGATACCAGGAGAACATGCTCTCCAGTGTCCTACCTTGGTTTCTCAGAAGGGTCTGTTCAGACTTAACACAATTTCCGCATAGCAGAGGTCTCACTACATTCACATCCAGATGCAGCCTGCCGCTCCGCTGCTCAGATATCTCCTTTGGCTTCCGGTGGCCGAAAATGAAAGTTTCAATACCAAAGCTTCTCCCTGCCTGCCTCTACTCTAGAACCTATATATAACTGCATGGGTATATGACTATATCTGTGTGTAAATACATATATAGCTATGCTATATAGAAATAGACTATATTTATATACTATATCAATTCACTATAACTATATATACACTACTCCATAGATACTATAATTATATGTACTCTAAATATACTATATTCTACAGATACCATATACAAATACACTATATATACTGTGGATACTATATAAATGAAGTCTCCAGGTGTAACGATTTTTTGTGCCACTGGACCCAGGCTTCCAACGCCGAGAGAGTGGGACTGTCTCTGTGCATCGGCTTTTCCACTTAAATCTCCTTCACGCACAAGTGTTTTGTGCACAAAAACGCACAAAGACAATCATCATCCTCGGTTACCTAGAGACTACGACTGTATAAATATACTATAACTATATATACTATACTCTATAAATACTATAACTATATACTATATAACATATATACTATAAGTAGTATAACTACATATACTATAGTCTATAGCTACTATAACTATATATACTCTAAAGATACTATAACTATATACTATACTCTATATACACTATAACTACATAGTAGACTCTAGATACTATAACTATATATACTATATATAAGTATGCTATAACTATATATATACTATAACTATGTAGCTAGTTAGTTATACCCTATATGTAACTAAAATAAGGTTATAGTACTTGTACTTCTCATTCTCCTCACTGCCTTCCATCCCTCCTACAGCTAACAGAATAATCCTGACTTGTATAAAATATACCCTTAATAAATAGTTGTTCTATTGAAATTAATTTTAATAAAGTTTTGCCTGGTTCCTGGAAGATAAAAATATATTCTTTCTCCCGTCCCCTCTCTACCAGCACTAGGGAATAAAAACTGGAACGTTTCTCATGCCCCACTGCTATTTCCAGATCTTTAATAAACCTCCTTCCCATCATGATTTTATCTCCTTAAGAGTCTATAAGATCCAGTTGGGCCATTCAATATCCCTTCTTATTGTTATTATATGGGTCACTCTGCCAACTTCCTCAGTGATATTAGCACCTAGCTCACAATCTTGCTCTCTTTCACATCCTCTTATTCATATGAATTACTTTCATTTCTTAAACCCTTATTTCAACCTCCTCTACTCCTACAAACTTCTATTTTTCTCCCATTTCAGGTAAACAATGACAAGGTCACACATTTGACTTCCCAGTCACATGGAAAAGCCCCCGTTAGGATCCTAATCTCTGAAATGTTGCTCTCCGGTTTCAGTCTCCAACTCCTCCATATTTCTCTCGTTTTCTTCTTCTTCTTCACATGCATTAATCTTGCACCATGGCCTAGCAGAAAATACTGATGGAACCAGTGAGTGTGAGTTGTTCACTCCCAGGTGTCACTGTTATAAACAAGAAAATTGTGGGGCAGATTTGCTCAATTTCAGTTGATTTTGCCTCCAGGTGGATTAATCTGGGACCCAGCTGTGGGTCCTTTGGATAAAGAAGAATATGAGAGTGTTTTAGGACTTAGGAAGGGGAACTCCTGAGACCTCAGGGAATCTTTTTGCCGACTGCTTTTAATTTCCTTGGGTAGCTTTTACTTCTGTGAACTGCTTTTACTATATACATGCACACATGTCTATATATACATATTCATGTGTTTGTGTCTATATGTGTGTGTATATGTATATACATATATTCAGAGAGAGAGAATTAAGACTGGAATAGCCCTGGTTATAATCTCCTTGAACCCTCCATATTTTCCCAATCTACCTCCTCCATTCTGTCTTAAATGTTTTCCTGACTACTCTGGCCAGGAATTCCATGGCTACCATTGGCCCTTGCTCCTCTGCTGTTCCTAATTTTCTAAACTCAGCTCTGGGTAATCTCCATTTTCGAGTTCCTCCACTCTTTCTCCCATGTTAGCATTTCTAAAGAACAGTCTACAAAATCAGGCTGATTTCACTACCTACAAATTTATGGTATTTAACCTCAGCTACACCCTTCTCTGCTACTTGGCAGTGCTTTCATTCAGTTCTCATTGATTCTTTCTCTTGTTACCTACCGGGACTATTTCTCACCTCTCCTTTTTCCTCAGACCGACAGACTGTTATCCTACCCCATGATATTCCAAGCAAATGACTTAACCACCTCTATTCACTGAAGCTATGGAGGCTATCCAAGTTGGGTTCCCTCATTTCCCCTAATCCACATCTTAAAACTCCCATATAATATGTGTACGTGTGGAGGTGGATGTATGTCTTGCATTTACCTCCTTAATTTTGTGGTGCTCTTTTTCTCATTTGGATGTGAACTCCTTGAAGGAAGGAGCTGTGTTGTTTTTGCTTTTTTTCCCCCTTTCTTTCTTTGTATCACAGTGATTAACACAGTATCTGGCTCATAGTGAGCACTGAAGAGAATCTGTGGTGAGTCGAATGACTTAAATTCAATGCCTTCACCTAATCCCCTCCCTCCTCAGGTTCTGTCTCCGTACACACAAATTACAAGTATTGTGTTATTTGTTATACACACATGTGAAATTAAAGATGGCTAATTCCTTCAAGACCATGATTTAGTAACTAGCTGTCTGTCTCTATCATTCTCTCTCTGACTCTTCAATATCTTTTTCCATTATTTCTTTCCAAGTGCATTTCCATAGTGCTAGGTTTCCATAATGCTCGAAAAACCCTTCCCTTCATCCTCCTGTTCCATAGAACTATTATCCATCTCTCCTTTTTTTATTCATCAAACTTTATGAAAAAAATTATCTATACAAAATCCATTCATTTCCTTACCAATACAAACCCTTGACATCAGGCCTTCACCATTCTTCTGAAACTACTCCCTCAAAGGTCAGCAATAACATACTTATAAACAAATCTAATGATTTTCTGTCTTGTTGTCTTTGACTTCTCTGCCTCTTTTAACTTTGATATTCTCTCCTGCACACTCTCTACTCTCAGTTTCTGAGAAAGTATACTCCTCCCTTCTCCCATTCCCTTCCTACTTATCTGTCTCTTCTGACTCCTTCCTGGCCCATTATCATAGTTTTTCTGAACATCTTCTCTTCTAGGTTCTTGGAAAGTTTGTTCATTCTTTGACTTCAATTACCCTCTACAAATAGATGACGCCCAAATATACAGTTGACTTTTCTCCCAAGCTTTAGATCCACATCTCTCAGTCCTACAAGGAGTCTCAATCTGAAAGCGCCAACAATAACTGGATTCAACAAGTCTTAAGTCAAAGTTTGGTATCTTGCCTCTAGATATGATCCCCGTTTTTGCTTCTCTTTTCTTGCAAAGATAACAGAATTAAACGTCACCCTTTAAACATTCAAAACCTTGGTTATCTTTGATTTTTCCTTTTATCAGCTCATAATCAATTAGTTTTCAGATCCTGTTGTTCCTACTAGACAGCGTCCATCCCACCCATATTAGTCCCTCATTATCTTCCTGGATTATTATAATAGTTTCACATCTGATCTCTCCATCTTTACTCTCCAATTCTTCCTCTCTATCCTTTACATTTTTGCAAGCTTAATCTTTCTTACCCATGAAACTGATCCTAGGATCATTTGTTGCTATTCATCTGCTTTTTGAAGAGGACCAATGGCATAACCTGGCCATGTCTTGACTTGCATGTGAATTGGATCTAAGTGAGGCATAGAGGCTCAAGGTCACCATCATCATCCCTCTCTTCCAGAGTCACTGAAGTTTAGTGACAGGACAAAAGATAGGGCTATTTTCAATGGCCCAGGATGCAGTGGATGACCTTGGTAACTTCCAAGTCTGTTTAAGTTCTAAGCATTCCACAGTGAACAAATTGTTCTTATGCATCAATTCTGCTGGAAGGAGTCTTCACAAACTTGAGTTAGATATCCCGCCCCCAATTCACCAATGGATTTGAGACCTGTCAGTCACTCTCAACCTGGCCTAGCTAGTCTGCCAGATAGTTTTACTGGGATGTGACCACTGTGCATGCTCTATCTTCTAGGACCCACAGGTGAGAGGTGAGCATCAAAGATAGATGAGTAGCCAGTGCTAGTCCTCCCAGAACACCTCAGATACCCCCAGCTTTAGCAACTGGAATAAACATCAGGGTCATCTAGTCCAATCCCATCATTTTACAAATAAGCAAACTAAATCCCAGAGACATTAACTGAGGTGTCACCCTTCTGAGCCCCTTGATCAGAGGGTCAGAGAATTCAGCACGCTAGCAATGTCCCTACAACAGCTTTGACTGACAGAAGTATTTGTCACTTGAGGACAATCTAAACACATTGAACTCAGGCTCAAGATACCCCTAAAGAAAAGCTAGCTTGTACCTAAGGATAACTTCCTAAATACCCCATGAAAGGAAGAAAAGCACTTCCTGCAGTCATGAGCTTTGAGGTACTCTCTAAACTTGAACCCAACCTCCCCTCTACTCAAAATCCCCCCAAATCTGCATATACTTGGGGAGAATATTTTGTAACATTTGCCCTTACTCTGCCAGCTCTACAGACATACCTTTCTAAAAGCCAATTAAATCTAGCTGGCTAATTGGAATCAACTAATAAGCAAGCACATCTGTGGAGACTCAGGAGTTAGAGAATTAGAATGACACCTGCAACCCCTCCAGGGCCCTTAGAGGAGTCCTAAGGGGGGAAGTAGCAGACAAGCTCTGGGAACTCTATCTGTCAGTGTAGGTGAGGCCAGATAAATGTGTATCTCCTCACTGACTAGCCTGGGACAATGCATACGGTAGGTTATTAATGAATGTTCAGGCTGGAGTTAAAAGAATATATTCAGAATTATAAAAGCAAGATAGTAAGCATTTATACAGTGCCTTCTATGTGCCAGGGATTGTGCTAAGCAGTTCTTATAAATATTACCTCATGTGACCCTCAAAACAACCCTGTAAAGTAGATGTTGTTATTATCCTCATCTTACATTTGAGGAAACTGAGACAGAGGTTAATTGATTTGCCTAAGGTCACACAGTAAATGCCTGAGGTCAAATTTGAACTCTAAACAGATCTAAAAAATGTGCCAGACAGAATCCTGTTGGGGAACCCAGAAAAAGTCTCCATGAGTCATTTGTCCTGCCTAAATCAGTGTAGGGAGATGGAGCAGTCCAAAGACATTAAGAACAGGGTGGGGATAAGAACATTCACCCAGGAGCATTCTAGTGCCCAAGTGGAGATGTAAACCAGAGCACTGCACCACAAACAGGTGAGAATTGGCAGTTTTGTTATCTGATACCCAGTTTGGGGTGGCAAACTCCAAGCCAACCAAGAAAGGGATCTGCACACAGAGCTAGTATTTCCTGTGGAAGAGTATGACACAGGTATTGGGCTGTAGTGGAGAGGAGGGGTGGAATTTTGTATCCGTTTGTTCTAGCTAGACCAGCTTGGTAAATATTTCTTTAATATCATTTCCACTAATAAAATCATATCCATTTCTGATTTAAAATATCATACACTTCAAGAGAGAGAACTGATGAACCCTGACTACATATTGAAATATCAATTTTTTCACTTTATATATGTTACAACATGGATAATATGAAAATATGTTCTGCATGATTTCACAGGGATAATTAATAGCAGATTGCTTGTCTTTCTCGATGGATGGGGGAATGACTTGAGGGAAAGATAAATTTTGGAACTCAGAAAAATATTTAACAAATGATAAAATAGCTAATAAAAAAAACCCTTACCTTCTGTCTTGGAGTCAATACTGTGCATTGGATCCAAGGCAGAAGAAGGGTAAGGGCTAGGCAATGGGGGTTAAGTGACTTGCCCAGGGTCACGCAGCTGGGAAGTGTCTGAGGCCAGATTTGAACCTAGGACCTCCCATCTCTAGGCCTAGTTCTCAATCCACTGAGCTACCCAGCTGCCCCCAACTAATTTTTTTAAAACATGGTATATGCAAAAGACGTCAATAAAAATACATATTTATATATAAATACATGTCCCACCAGCCCCTCAAACTCAACATGAAGTTTGAATTAGAAAATCTCCAACTTTCCTTAAACTCTAAATCTGTTGTCTAAAACCAAGTTCATTATCTTTACCTTTAAAATTCTTCCTTTTAAAATCAAAATTTCTGTTGGCAAATTAAGTTTAAAAAGTAACTTGTTGGGGCAGCTAGGTGGCTAATTCACTAAGCTTTCATTACCATTCAGCTGAACTATTTCAATAGCATCATAGCAAATCTTGACTATACATTCCCTTCTGCTGCTGCTAACATCCCTTCTCCCAGTCCACCCCTCCTATGCACACTCTTCATCTTTCATTTAATGATCAAAATATCTGTAGTATACATAGATCTAGCCATACTTCTCTTTTGCTCAAAAAATCTCCAGTGACTTTTCATCAACCTGTTTTGCCCAATATTGAAGGGTCTTCAAAATCTGGTACTAACCTACTACCTATTGTAAGGATAGTGTTTTGACTTAAATCTAAATGATTGATCTTCAGGGAAAATTCCCAAATAATAAAATACCCATGTCAGCTGGGAATTATGAAGATTTTAATTAATATAGAGAGAAGGAATTAAGGGAGAGAGAGAGAGACAGAGAGAGAGAGAGAGAGAGAGAGAGAGAGAGAGAGAGAGAGAGAGAGAGAGAGAGAGAGAGAGAGAGAGAGAGAGAGTTAATTTAAACTGCTCTGGCTCAGACTGAGCCAGGAAGTAGTTAAAGGCCTTGGCCAAAGTGGCCTTCCTGAGGCTAAGGGTAAGGTCACCACGAGACCATCTCCAAGCTGGGTTCCAGTCCTCCACTGAACTCAGTCTCCTGAACTGAGTTCAGAATAATCTCTTGAACTGACTTTTAGCCTTCTTTTAAAGAGAATTTTCTCTTATGTCACCTCCCCTAAATTTTTATGTCTACCAATCATAGTAGACACTTTTTTCCAGGACTGCCCATTCTTGGTTCTTACCACTCTTTAGTTCTCACCTTCTCTGGTTAGATTACATCTTCTGAGGTACTTCACACTTCTTTGTTAAGCTTGCCTTTTGTGAGTTAATTGACCTTTTTGTGATTGATTTAACCTTTACACTATGCAGAGTTAATGCAAATTGTTCACTTCCACATATTTTATCTTCTAGTCAAACTGATCACCTCTTTTCTCCCTCCCAACACACCAAAAGCACCCTGGCATGGAACTGTCTGAGACAAAACTCCCAGTAGGACCTGGACCAGATTTAAATGTAATGAGAACTATTTAATAAAATAAGTAAAAATAAAATGCAACATAGATAATAGTCATTTGTGGTTTTCTAAGTCAAAATGCAGACTGCAAAGGATTCATTTCTGTTTGAGTCTACCACCAGTGCCTTTTCATTTGTCAACTCCTTTAGAGTGAAGACTAAGCCTTCTCAACACCTTTATCTCATTCAAATTCTAGCACAGTGCTTTGCCCACAGTAGGTGCTTAATAAGTGGTTATTGGTAAAATATCCATAGCTGGCCATAGACTTAAGTAGGCAAGGAAGGACCCAACAAACTATGATTTGGGGAAAGGTACAATGAACAATGTACACACTCAAGGATAGTTTTCCCACTCACTGTCCAATAGCTGATATTTCTTTAACAAGAAATAAGGCCTTCTACTACACAATTATGCATAAAGATTAAAATATAAATACCTTAGATAGCAGAGTTATCACAGCCATGAAATTAAAACTAAAATTTGATGTCAATAACCAACTTGGCTCGGTTGGGGGAAAGACTATGAGAGGACAGTGGATTCTAAAAGGAAAAAGTACAGGGGAACCACTATGTCAGAGGAAAGGGGCAGATGGGAGACACTATGGGGAATGTTAGAGACTGGGGACTGGTAGGAAAGGCCAGGGACCAAGAAGATAAATTTTGCTGATTTCACCATTTTGTTTAAGGTGTAGAAACCTATCTCCAAAAAAAAAAAAGATTCAATTAAAGGAAATCTGGCAACCAGGTTGTCTAAGAAAGACTAGGTAAGCTGGTGTTGATTTATCTTCCTCATAGAGTATCTCACTGACCTCTTCGACTAACTAATAATATGCTTGCCAGCTGAAAATTTTACAATGTTTTTGACCCTAAAAATGTGGGGTATCCCAGATGGTTATGTTTTGACAGGAATGGAATTCACAATGAAAAGCCCCAACCCAGCATCAGAGGGTAAAAATATTTTAAAATAGCAATTCCTTTATTCCTCCATTGCTCTCTTATGTTGGGTGCTACTGTTTTGCTGACTATTTAAACTTGAAAAATACAGCCTTTTGATAGGCTGTCTTCCTTAACATCTTATTGAAATATATACAGTGTAAAAATAGAAGGACCATAGAAAAAAGGGAAATAAGTCATGAGTTAATTGCATATTTTTTGAGCTACAAAACTATGACATTCTAAATTAAAATTAGAATCCCAATTTATGGAAAATCCAAGCTCTCTTATATATTTTTCTTTCAAAATTAATAAACATATTAATACCACAAAAACATTTTACTTTCAAATTACACAGATTAAAACTTTTTTGGTGGATATTCTATAGATCCTAGCAGCCATAAAACATGTGTTCTGGGTCAGCATTTTTTCAGCTGGTATAAAACAGTATAAATACCACCCAACAGTTGATGCATAAGGACAAACTTGACAGAAGTCACACATCTGCCATTCCACTGTATGCTTTGACCTTAAAGCTCAAACTAAGCTTGAAATGAAATGAAATGCATGTGTCAAAGCAGATCAGAAACATACTCTCTTCCTTGACCTTGTTGCAAAAAGACCCTCTTTTGACCTCTGTTGTTAATTCCTTTCATCAGTAAGCAGGTACAAGTCAACTTTAAAGTCTTTTCCTGTGACATATAGTGATATATTCAGTTTTTGAACTTTTTTCTGTTTCACATTTTACTCAATATCACTTACTTCCTGTAACATTTTTCCCTTAGATTTTCTTGAAAGAATTTTCAATTATTTAGAAAATTTTCTAAACACTTGACAAAGATGTCCCCACCACCACCCCTGAAGTATCTACAAAAAGCTTTCAGGAAAAAAAAATTATTGTTTATTCTTCATTATTCCCACCTGACAATAATTACAGTAGTGGGGTGCATGGGGTATTCAGGGAAGACTAACACCAATTGTGGGGGGGGGGGTTGCCAAGTCCTTTTGGGGGCTGCCCATCCATCTCTGGTGTTCATCTTTCAACCAACTCTCTCCTGTGACTCCAAGAAGCTCTCATGCATGGTGAACACATCCCGGGAAAACCATCTGAACCAAGAAGCTAAGCCAGTTTGAGGGTAATTGATAGGCCTCAAACCCATTGGTGAGTTAGGGGAACTTCTACCCAAGCATATAAAGCATATGCCCTTAGCAGAATGGGCAGCCATGAACAATTTGTCCCAATGGCCATGAAGCCAGCACTGTGGAGCACTTAGAGATTGGTCAAATATGGAAGATTCCAAGGCCATCCACTGCATCTCAGACCATTGCCAGTCATCTTGACTTTTCTTCAATGACTGGAGGAGAGTGAGGCTGATGATACTGTGAAACTCATCCCTGCTTAAATCCAATTCACAAGCAAATAAAAACTACCATGTGATTTCATTAGTCCCCTTCAAAATGAAGGACAAACAAAATGGTGGATTTAAGCTCTCGATACACAGAAACACACATTTAAGCTGAAAGGGCCTCCCCAAATCAAGCCCAATTTACTCATTTTACAGGTGAGGAGAAGGAAACCCATGTAAATTATGCAGCGGCTATAAATAATAATTTTATCTCCATAAAAATGGAGTGCCATGCAAGTGGAGATAAAATACTTTAACTCTCTGCACCTCACAATGATCAATTTCAAAATGAAGATAATAAAATCTATTGCTCAAAAAAGTTGAGAAGATTCTATTAGAAAAGGGGGTAGAGAGCAGCTTATTCTTTTTTTTTTTTAACCCTTACCTTCTGTCTTGGAGTCAATATTGACTCCAAGGCAGAAGAGTGGTAAGAGCTAGGCAATGGGGGTCAAGTGACTTGCCCAGGGTCACACAGATGGGAAATGGCTGAGGCCAGATTTGAACCTGGGACCTCCCATCTCTAGGCCTGACTCTCAATCCACTGAGCTACCCAGCTGCCCCCAAGAGCAGCTTATTCGATTAAATGTCATACTTCTGTTGTTTGGCTTTGCTTAGCTCAATTAATTACAAGGAAGAAGAATTAGGGGAAAACTATGACATAAAACACAAAAAACAGTAATAAAACTTTTTGAAATTAAATGTGAACTATACACAGTAACAGCAATATTGTAGACAGTGATGCAAAGATCTGGGACAATTCTGAAAGACTTCATGACAAAGAACATTATCTACCTTTAGAGAAAAAGCTGTTAGAATCAGAAGCAGATCAAAAGCACACTGTCCTTTACATTAGTTTATTCGCCGTTTTATTTGGGGATTTGGGCTTTAAATGAGTATTCTCTTACAACTATCACCAATATGAAAGTATGTTTTGCATAATAATACTACTATAAAGCAGATCAAATTGCGTACCATTGCAGAAAGGGGGCAGGGAAAGGAGTGAGGGAGACAGTTTTGATCTTATAATTTTGGAAAATGTATGTTGAAAATTGTTATTACTCTTAATTGGGAAAATAAATATCTTTGAATAAATATCTCAATGTAAAGAGGAAAAGAAGGGGCCAGCTAAGTGACTCAGTGGATTGAGAGCCAGATCTAGAGAAGGGAGTTCCTGATTTCAAATCTGGCCTCAGATACTTCCTAACTGTGTGACCCTGGGTAAGTCACTTAACCCCAATAGCCTAATCTATATCACTCTTCTGCCTTGGAAAAGATACTATCAATTCTAAGACAGAAAGTAAGGTTATTTTTTAAAAAACATAGAAAATTGATCCTCCCAAAGAACTTGTTTGCTAAATAGACATTCTTTTATCAAAATTCAATTTAATGATCATTTCTTAAATGTCTTCTGTGTGCAAGGCAGTGAATTTAGTGTTGGAGTTGCAAAGAAAAAAAGTATTCCATCAAGGTCTTACATTCTACTTGGGTTGGGGTGGGCAGTATATGTTGGTTTTTACTGGTTAACATAGGGACATAAGCCTGGATGAAAAATATCTGGGAATGAGGAGATCAAATGGGACCCCCAAAATCACATTAGTGAGTCAGTCAATAAGCATTTTCTATGAGCCTATTATGTTCCAGGATCTGTGTTAGGCTCTAGGCATGAAGAGAAAGTCTAAAGACAGAGTCATATATATATATATATATATATATATATATATATATATATATATATATATATATATATATAAGATGGATACAGGATAAATTGGAGATAATTAATAGAGGGAAGTCACTAGCATTAAAGAGAATCAGGAAAGCTTGTTTTAAACAATGGGTTTTAAGTGGGAATTGAGACCTACATAAAAACTTATAAGAATGCAAAGCATTCTCCAATTGACAAATGGTGGAAGGTTATGAACAGGCAATTCTCAGGTAAAGAAATTCAAATTATCTTTAGTCATGTAAAAAATGCTCTAAATCACTATTAATTTGATAAATACAAATAAAAACTCTGAGGTACCACCTCATACCTATCATACCTCATATGACAAAAACAGTAAATGGTAAACATTGGAGAAGACATGGGAAAACTGGGACACTGATACTTTGTTGGTGGAGCTGTGAACCATTCTGGAGAACAATTTAGAACTTTGTCCAAAGGTCCACAAAACTGTGTATGTCCTTTGACCCAGCAATACCACTACTAATTCCATATCCCAAAAAGATAATAGGTAGGGGGAAAGGACCTACTTGTACAAAAATATTTATAACAGCTCTTTTTGTGATAGCAAAGAATTGGAAATTTGAAGAGATATCCTTTCATTGGAGAATGGCTACACAAGTTGTGGCATATGGTTGTAATAAAATAAAATTGTGCCATAATAAATGGTAAACAAGATGATCACCAAAAAACCTGAAACGATTTAATGACTTGATGCAAAGTGAAGTGAGCAAAACTAGAAGAACATTGGACACAGTAATTGCAATAATATATGATGATCAATTGTGAATGACAACTATTATCACAATGCAAAGATTCAGGACAACTCCAAGGGATTCATTATACAAAAAAGGCCATCCACTGCTATAGAAGGAACTGACGATGCCTGAATGCAGATTGCAACAAGCCATTCTTCACTTTATTTCCTCCATGAATTTTTTTTCTAGTAAGCAATATGTGTCTTGTTACACAACATGATAAGCATGGAAATTTGTATTGTATGGTCCACATATACAACCTATAATATATTACCTGCTATCTTGGTAAAGGAAGAAAGATGGAAAGGAGAGAGAGAACATTGATGGCCAAATGTCAGAAAATGATTATTGAATGTTGTGTTGACATCTTATCTAGGAAAAATGTTTTAATTTAAAAAGAATGAAATAAACCTGCATAAAAGGGGCAGACAGGTGATACAGTGCTGGACCTGGAATTAGGAATACCTGAGTTCAAATTCCATAAGATCCTGAGTCATAAATATAGCAGAGTGCCAGGATCCTGATCAATAAATAGACCAATTCAGTGAATTATTTTACAATCAAGTTATTCATGGGGTTTGTTTGTTTGTTTTCTATAACAACAACATTGACTTGAGTGCTTGGTTCACCTGTATGTTGTTTCCCTACCAACTAGCTTAACTATGGGCAATCTTTTCCAACATGGCCCCCTTAGGGACCTGTTGGAATTTAACACTCCTTGGTGGAGGCAATGTAGATTAATGTATGAAAAGTAATTTTCATACTTTCCCTATGAGTGCTCTCCTCCCTGTTTTGTCCCAAGTTATCAGTCATCTCTCCCCCACCAATCCTTTACTAATTCCTTGCGTTAACCATTTCCAGCATTTCATTAAGCTATTATCTTCAGAAATTTTACAAGCCAAACTAATTTGAGCCATTCACGTCTTTCTTTTCCACAATAAAGGCAAATTTCCCATCAGAGCAGTACAACTGTCTGTCCTGGGGAAATCTTCCGCCAGAAGCTATGGTCTCTCTCTACCCTTTTTTGTGGCCTGTTTTATTTCCCTCTCTGTGGCAGTCATCCACCTGCTACTCATTGTACCTTGGGGACCCACAGAGGATTTTCTGTGCAATATTCTTGCATCTGTCCTACATACATTCTAGTTTTAACATCTCTGTTATTTTTTTTTTGACAATCCTTCGATTTTTTCGACCTTTGGTTTTATTAACAATGGGAAGCTTTCTGCTGTGTAGGCTAGATTTCTCTGCTTTCCTTTCATCACTTACCTAACCAAGGCACTTTCCCTGTGCCTCTCTGTGTTCAAAACATACACATAAATAGTAGGAGTGGTCAGTGTCTGCGTAAATCTCAAAATCATGGAATTTTAAAGTTGGAAAAGATATTAATAGCCATATAGTCCATCCTATATCCTCCCAAACTGGAGCTACCATCCATCTTCTGACTGAGGACTTCCTATGAGCACAGAACTCACCACGTCTTTAAGAAGCCCATTATTCTTTTGGTTACCTCTCATTCTTAGGAAGTTTTCCCTGATATCCAGGCTGCATCTGGCTGTTCAGCCTTTTTAGTCATGTTCAACTCTTTGTGACCCCATTTTGGGTTTTCTTGGTAATGTTACTGGAGGCCCAAGGAAGGTATATGATAAAGTACCACACAGGTACAGAATAACAGTTGGGATTTGAACCCATTCCCTATGACTCTAGAGCCATTATTCCACTGAAACTCACTGGCTCTTTCTTGTACTTCCAATGTGTTATGACCAGGGCAGGGACCCCTGGAGCCCTCTTTTCACATTGGCATGGAAACATTAATGACAACTCTTTTAGTATGGATATTCAACAAGTTCCAAAACCACTATTTATGTTATCACACAGACTCGAGGTGTCAAACTTATAGAGCTACATGTGGCCCTAACACTGCTGAAGAGCAGCCCAATTGAATTAAAATATAACTGGGAAGAGGAGTGGGAGAGAGGAGAAAAAAAGACTAAAACACAATTTTTAGACATAGCTAATATAAGAATTTGTTTCTCTGGGATTAGCATATTTATTATAATTTATTACACATTTGTAATGAAAAATGAATTCTATTTTCCTAAGGAATGTGTTAATAGCATAACAGAAGAAATTTTCAGAGTTGTCACTGCAAAAGAATTGTTTTATTTTACCTTTTCTTTGATAAAGGATACAGATTCTTATTATATATTGATTTGAAAGTGCAATATTTCAATTGGTATTTAATATGATTTTTCCAATAAAAAGCTTTTTAAAGTAACAGGGAAACATTTAACAAAATAAAAATATGATAAAAATTCTGTGGTTGGTGTTCAGTCATGTCTGACTCTTTGTGAACCCATTTGGGGTTTTCTTGACAAAGTTACTGGAGTAGTTTGCCATTTCCTTCTTTAGCTCTTTTTACAGAGAGGAAACTGAGGCAGACAGGTTTAAGTGACTTGGGTCACACAAGCTAATAAGGTCTGAGGCCAGATTTGAACTCAGGAAGGTGAATCTTTCTGACTTCAGACCTGGCACTGTATCGACTATATACAATAAAACATAGATAATGTTAATTTGTAGTTTTCTAAATCAATACATGGCTTCTAGCTATCTGTTTCTATTTGAATTTGACTGCTTTGGATAGTCTACGTCTCTCTATTTTACCCACAAAAAAGTAAGATATCCTGTTAAAAAATCTAGTTGACTTCTTTCTACAATACTACCCTGTACTAGCCATGGAAAAACAATTTTTAAAAGAAAATACAGAAGACCTGATACAACCTCTATGCAGCCATGTTGCCTCTCTATGAGCATTCTTTCTTTTTCTAAATGTTCACTAATCATTATTTCAAAAAACCCTTTAAGAATTCGGTCAGGAATCAATCAAGCTCACTATACTAAAGGATATTGATACTCCCCTTTGCTTTCTTTTCAAAAATGGGGACAGTATTTGCCCTCAGCCAGTCCTCTGGTACTTTTTTCTCTACTTCATGATCCCATTTCCAATGTCACTGAATATTATTCCCCAGTCCCATTTGTCAATCTTTTCAGTAGCTGAGGATGTGACTCATCTGGGTCAAGTGACTTAATTCACCGAGGATGGCTGGGTACTCTTTTATTATCTACTGTAACAAATAAATTTCTAAGAAATAATGTTGTGGGTGTGAATAATTAATTTATTGATGAGGCTAGCAATAATCAACAAACTAATGATTAGTGATTTGGTAATCAAAGACAAAGACACAGGATCCTCATCTTCAATATAGCAGCTGTCTCTCTGACATCTCATGATTTAGTCCTTCCCCAAAACTCAAGAGATTAATTGGTGGACACTTAATGAGGGCGTGGGCATAAGAGCTCTTAGCTCCTCTTAGATTTCAAAATCATTAGGGGAAAAAATTAGCTGAGAAAGTGACCTGGTCATGAGATTTTAATAATTCTTGGCTATTCAGGCAAAAAAAAATAGCTTATTCTAGTCAAGTTTCACCTTCATAAACCATGTCGCCCCACACCTCAATGGGGGGAACTCAGGGCAGAAGCTCATGACCCCTGGGAGTATCTGGTTTAGGTTAGTTCTGTTTATAGAGAAAACATAACTCAGCCTCCAAGTTGAGTAGAGCCCATCCCAATTTAGCAGATGCCTTAGAGCAAGGACACTTGTAGGGCTGTTAAAAAAAAAAACCCTCTTTTGGGCTTAGACAGGAAAAGCAATGTTATAGTTTAATATTAAAATCAAATGATATAGCATTAAAACTAATTTTCCTTGCTTCTTATTATATTGCATTTAATGTCCCCATTAGCTTTGTTCTAACCTTTCAAATCTAAAGAGATGAAAACAGAAATAAAAGCAGACTTTTACCAGTTCTTTCTTTTCTAGACTGTCATTTATTAGTAACAGCAAGATGGTACAATGGATAGAGCACTGGGCCAAGAGTCAGAAAGGCCTGGGTTCAAATTGGATTCACATACTTAGTAGCTATGTGAACCCTAGGCAAATCACTTAACCTCTGTTTCCTCATCTGAAAAATGGGAACAATAATAGCATCTGCCTCCCAGGATTGTTATGATGATCAAATAAATGAATAATTGTCAAACCCTTAGCACAGAGCCTGGCACATAGTAGACTCTATTTAAAGGTTAGCTATTATTGTGATAATTGTTATTATTCCAACCACCTTAAGCATCTTCATCTTCATCTATGTGTGATAGGTAAATTTTTAACCCAGGTCTGCTCAGTTCTGAAAGTAGCTCTCTGTGCACTAAGTCTGTCTCCTTCCTCTAATATATATGTTGAACAAACATATACAACATGTAATAATTGTATGAGCAAGAAAGAAACAAAGAGTTATAGGAGATCCAAAGGGGAATTATTTAACTCATTCTCTAGGGAAAATGGTATTTTGGCTAGACCTTAAAGGGTGATAGAATTTTAGCAAATGGAAAAGGATGGAATAATCATTCTGAGAATAGAAGCACTATAAGGACAGGGTCAGCACAGCACAGCACTAAAACATGGAGTGGTCAGTAGTCCATTTTAATTGGTTACTGGTAGCTAGATGGCAGCATGGGAAAAGCACTGCACCTGTAATCTGGAACTCATTTTTTAGTCATGTCTTACTCTTGGGGACCCCATTTGGGGACTTCTTGGCAAAGACACTAGAGAAGTTGGCTCTTTCTTTCTTCAGCTCATTTTATAGATGAGGAAACTGAGACAAGCAAGATGAAGTTACTTACTAATATCTCATACCAGGTAAGTATCTGAGGCCAGATTTGAACTTAAGTCTTCCTGCTCCAGACCTTGGCTCCATCCACTGAATGTCCTAGCTGCTCCTATAATCAGAAAAGCCCAAGTTCAAATTTAGCCTCAGACATTTACTAGCTTGTATGATCCTGAACATAATGCCTCTACCTCAATTTCTTCAAATGTGAAATGAGCATAATAATAGCACTACCTTCCCAGGGTTATTATGAAAATCAATGAGATATCTGTAAAGTACTTAGCATGGTGCCTGGCACATAGGTGCTTACTAAATGTTTATTGCTTCATTCCTTCATTCCCTTCTCATAGTCAATATGGAACGGAATAATGTGAGAAAATGTCAGAAAAATAATATAGCACAAGGAAACTCCCAAGTGCTTCAAGTGAGTTCCGGAAATTAAAGGAAATCAGTCATTTTTTAAAGAGTAAGGAAATGAGAGTAACAGAGACAGAGAGGGAGTCAGAGAGAGAATCTTTCTAATCATAGGAGCCAAAATAGGCAGGCAAAAAGGCTACAAAAGTGATGATAACACACATTCCAGAGACAGAGAGAGAGACAGAGAGAGAGAGAGACAGAGAGACAGAGAGAGAGAGAGACAGAGACAGAGACAGAGAGACAGAGAGACAGAGACAGACAGAATGAGAGGGGGGAGGGAGAAGAAGAGGGAGAGGGAAAAGGAGAGAGAGAGGGAGAGGAAGAGAGGGAGGGAGGGAGCTATCAACAAACCCAGGGGCACGTGCACCCAGCTATTCTTGGAAGATATAATTGGAGGCAGCTAACAGCTCTCTGCCTCCTCCTCTGCTTTGAATACAGCTGTACAGCAAGCCAGATCTTGATGATTTGGGTTGATGGTTGAAAGGTTTGCATTTCTGCACAATTTCGATTATATATACTATGTAATACTCATACCATGAAGTTTATTTAAGAGGGAAGATTGGTATCTTTGGAATTTACTTCTTGTTGGACCAAGTCTAAGCCTATTTGTTCAGAGAGCAGGGTTTAAGGTGTATCTTTGTTCGATCAGAACACTTCCTGATTTGTATAGGACTGTCATCTGGGAGAATCGGAGATTATTCACCTAAATCAAGTTTAGCCCAGATTTATGTTCTCTTAACCAGATGCCCAGAGATTTCAATGATGAAATATAAATTGACTCATAAATTTCAAAAAGGCAAGCAAGCAACTGCCAAGTAGCATTATAACAAAACCAGTTTAAATCTCTGCTCAAAAAACATTCTTCAAATTTTACCTCAAAAATTCTATTCTGAATATATGCAGTTTGGTTCATTTAGGTGAGGCAAATTATCCAAAGCCGTTGCTAGGGAGGTGCTATTAGAACTCAGCTATGAAGAGCCAGTGAGTAGTTTCTATTATTTGATACAAATGGAAATAAAATTTTTTTGCTAGAGAAAACTGATGAGAGGGGCAAAGGGAAACCTACCTATATTCAAATAGGGTAGAGTAAGGCAAAAATTCAAATTCTGGCCTGTCCATGGCCTCTAAAACTTGGGAGTGCTAATGTCTGAACCATATTAAAATGTAATGGGGAAGTGTTTAACAAAGTAAAAATACAATGCAACATACATGATGTTAAATTGTCATTTTCTAAGCCACTATGTGATCCACAAGGATCCTCTTTGAGTTTAATAATGGGAGAGTGCAGGAGGAGCTCTAACCAACAGAGAGCCCATTATTAAGTTTATACATCAGAAATAGACAATTGCTGAGGGCTGACAAATCACTGTAATACTTTTGCCAGGAAAACTCCAAATGGGGTCATGATGAGTCAGACATGACTGAACAACAACAAGCTTGGACTAGATTTCCCACAAGTTTCCTTTTCATCTTGAAAGCTCAAGACCTCTGTTTCTGTTGACAATACTTTCCTATGACTAAAAAACCCAATAATCAATGGGAAAGGGCATGTGATAATACCAGCTAGAACTACTGGCTTGAGGACCTAACTAGATAGGGCTTGGTTGAGGAGCCCCGAATCTAGGTAAAGGAAATGGACTGTCAGGAACAAAGACAGAAGATGGATGGGTGAAGTTAAACGTTGAGACCGAACCAAGGGTTTTGATTACAATTCTAAATATCACTAGTTAATTTTTTTTAAGCTGGGGATTCCAAGTGATTCCAAGATTCAAGAGACAATAAAGACCATCCAGTGCAATTCCCTGCTTTTGTAGATGATGACATAGCCAGAGGCTAGTGGAGTAACTTGTGTAAGGTCATACAAAGAGGAAGTAGAAAAATGAGGATTTGAACTCAGGTGCCATGATTTGGACCCAGCATATGACTGAGAATTATCTAACAAGTTGTACTTTGGGTATTTACTTCTTTTTGAAGTTACACTAAATTGCCATCATTGAAAATAAAGTTGGTTTGCATTGCATACAACTATTTAAGTATTCCCAACTAGAGGGAGCTGGGCATACAAGAATATAGAGTTGGAGAGGACCTCAGAGACCATCTAGGCATCCCCAGAGATACCTGAAGTCCTGCTACAGCTGTAAAACAGAATTCTTTGTTCTCTTTGTGTTTACACTTGGGAAAGGGAATCCTTTATTCCCTTTGTCTATTTTGAGTTAAAACTTTGGTTAATAATAACTTAAGTATCCCTACTTAATATTCACCAGATTGTAAAGACAGCATTAACTCTCCTTTGTCTACTTTTGAATTGAGTCACCAAAAGCTTGAATACCCTATTTAGCACTAGGTGAAGGAGCTCTCTACCCTTTCAACTCAATCAACCAGAAAATGAGAATTCACACCTCAGTCAGCCAGGAATCTGTCAACTCTTTTGATGAGTATTCACCTCTCCAGAAAGTGAGAAGTGGTTCCCACAAACACTGCCCCCTGGGCAATGCTGGGCAATTTGGAAGCTATGATTGGCCCTTGTGAAAAAGGGAAAGGATAAGAAGCCTATATAAAAGACCCTGAATTTCTGGGGCTCAGGAAGTCCACAAGGAAAGTCTGCTTCAAGAAGAAGGTTATCTCAAGGAAGAAAGTTGGCCTCAGGAGTCACATGCAGCTCAAGTCATTGTCTTGACCTGCCTTTTGAAGGGAACTTAGGTGAGTGGATAGCTGACTTTCCTTTCCTGTCTTCTGGAGATAGTTTAATTCCATTTGAAGGTCAACAAGTCCCGGCTGAGTCAAGCACTGGAGCAATATTTAGTTATATATGCTAATGACTTCTCTACCTTTTTGTATTTCTCTGCTTTCACTCTTTCTACCATTATTATTTATAATCTTCATATATTTTAGTCAAACCATTAAAATTTAATTCCTACACAGCCCAGACCTGGCTCATTTCCTGCTTTCTGAGGAGGGAGGGAGGGAGGGAGGGAGGAAGGAAGGAAGGAAGGAAGGAAGGAAGGAAGGAAGGAAGGAAGGAAGGAAGGAAGGAAGGAAGGAAGGAAGGAAGGGAGGGAGGGAGGGAGGGAGGGAGGGAGGAAGGGAGGGAGGGAGAGGGAGGAAGGAAGAGAGGGAGAAGGAGAAAGAAAAGGATGGAGGAGGGAGAAAGGAAGGGAGGGAAGGAGGAAGAGAGGTAAAGGGGAAAGAAAGAAAGAAAGAAAGAAAGAAAGAAAAGAAAGAAAGAAAGAAAGAAAGAAAGAAAGAAAGAAAGAAAGAAAGAAAGAAAGAAAGAAAGAAAGAAAGAAAGAAAGAAAGAGAGAGAGAGAGAGAGAGAGAGAGAGAGAAAGAAAGAAAGAAAGAAAGAAAGAAAGAAAGAAAGAAAGAAAGAAAGAAAGAAAGAAAGGAAGGAAGGAAGGAAGGAAGGAAGGAAGGAAGGAAGGAAGGAAGGAAGGAAGGAAGGAAGGAAGGAAGGAAGGAAGGAAGGAAGGAAGGAAGGAAGGAAGAAAGGAAGTCACTCTACCATCACCCACCAAATAGTGTAATATTTAAGTCATCCACCCAGAACTTTATCTTAATGTCCCTACGTGGACAACCCAATCCTATAGAGTTATGATACTTCTAATAATTGCATGAATGATATAAAACATGATGATGGATTATTAAAATATGGAAATTGATATATTTTGACATATCAATTTCTGGGAAATTTCCTCCTTTCTGTCAACCAGTCATAATATTCATGACTCAAGCAAATAGTATTCCATAAGGTTTAGTAAATATTATTATATAAATTCATGATGGAGCATGTAGCTTTCTTCATTTGAAAGGAGAGGATAAAAGAATCATAGAAGGAAGCCTCAAGGAAGTAGAAACCCCAAAATTTTGAGGCACTGAAGTAGATTCTAGGGAGTCCAGCAAAAGACTAAAAAAAGAGGAATCCTCATATCCTGAAGTGAATTGAATTATAAGTGGTTATATGATTTTCCCAGAGTCACATATCCAGTATGGATCTAAGGCTGTACTTAAACTCAGGTGTTCCTGACTCCAGGCCCAATGTGCAATCTTTTGTATCACCTAGCTAGCAATTATTTGTTAAAGAGAAGTGGTACCATGGAAATAATTAAAGATAAGAATAATTAAGAGACAAAACAGGGGTTCTACACATTTTTGAAAAATGTTTTAACTACATTTCAAAATAATTATTTTCCTTAATAATCCTATTTATTTTATTTTTTTTTGTATTTAAAAACTTTATTCTGAGGAATTCATAGGCTTCAGTAGATTGCTCAAGGGGTCCCAGAGATCATTGGATTTTTAGAGAGACAGTGTTCACTAGTGAATAGAGTGCTGATCCAAGGTTCAGGAAAACTTGAATGCAAATCCTGTCTCTGATATTTAGTATTAACCTCTCTGAGCCTCAAATGACTCTAACTAAAAGAAAGGTTGCCATCTGTATTAATAGAAAGCCTTCTCACACCAACAAATTACAGATCTTTGGCATATTGATCTATAAATCACATTTGTATTCACATACAAATATTTCTAGAAAGAGACAGCATGTCATTAAATAGCTGCATTTAGAGAATCAATAAGACTCACATTTAAGTCTTTCCTCTACAACATACTGTCAGTGTGACCTCCAGGAAGCAAACCTATCAATGCCCCAAGCAACTCTCTAAAATGATAAATTGTTGAATAATTTTAGATCTCCATTGGTGGGGAGCATTTCCTTTCCCAGCATTCTCTACATGTATGGGATAAAATCACGTCTAATCTTTTTGTGACCAGGTAGAGTAATGGCATTGGATGTTTTTTCTTCATAACAGATTAGTACAAAAATTAAGTTATCTTCCTTTCTACCTTTAAGCATTTATTAAACATCACCTTCAAGATCATACTGTAAGAATCAAAAGTGTATTCAAAGATTTGGGGCTGGGGTAAACTAAGTGTCTCTGTAAATTGAAAGCCAGGATTAGAAACAGGAAGTCCTGGGTTCCAATCTGGACTTAGACACTTCCTAGTTGTATGATCCTGGACAAGTCACTTAACCCACCATTGCCTAGCCCTTACCACTCTTCTGCCTTGGAACCAATACATAGTATTGATTCTAAAACAGAAGATAAGGATTTAAAGAAAATGGGAGGCTGGGAGATGGCTAGATGGTACAGTAGATAGAGAGCCAAATCTAGAGACAGGAAGTCTGGGGTTCAAATTTGCACTCAGACATTTGCTAGTTATGTGTGGCTCTGGGCAAGTCACTTGAACCCATTGCCTAGCCCTTGCTGTTCTTCTACCTTGGAACCAATACACAGTATTGATTCTAAGATGGAAGGTAAGGATTTTTTTAAAAAAGACTTTGCATTGTCCTGAGAAATAGATTCTTGCCAAGATTGTTTGAAACTCTTTTTTAGAACACTAAATTTCTAAATTATAAAATATGTTATCATTTGATTTAATATGCATAACAAATTATATTTAATGCTCAATAATCAGTGTTCTTTATACTTCTCTGAACATTAATCTTTTGGCACCATGTTGATGTTCCATGACATCATTTAAAGACAGAAACATATGTGTGTATTTCACTCCTAGTTGACTTTCCAACTTTTTCCTCATTCTCTCTGTCAATGTTCTTCCCACCCTGGAAACATTTCTGCCCACAGCCCCATTCTTACAATTAATGGCTGCCTACTCTAACCTCTGCTTCAGAAGGGGACCCAACCCTCCTTAACTTCACTCCCCCACTAGATTCTCCAGTTGTCTTCTCCTCCTTGCCAACTGTCTTGTCTCTTGGGAGATGCCATCTCTACCAGTTTTCCAGCTACCTTTTATGGGTCATCTTCCCTTATTAGAGTGTCAGTTCCTTGAAGGTAGGGACTCTTTCTTCCTTGCTTGTAGCTTTATTCTTAACATAGCCCAGAGTCTGAGAGATAAGAGATGCTTTTTATTTTTTCTAAAATCCTTACCTTCCTTCTTAGTATCAATTCTAAGACAGAAGAGCAGGGCAATTGGTATTAAAGTGACTTACCCAGAGTCACACATCTTGAAATTGTCTCAGGCTGAACTTGAACCTATGTCCTCCCAACTCCAGGTCTGGTGCTCAATCCATTGTGCTACCTAGCCAACACTAATAGATGCTTAATAATTGCTCTATCTACCCATCATCTATCTGTGTTTATCCAATCTGATAAGTATTTATTAAACACCTAATATGTGCAAAGCACAAGGTTAACTGCCAGAGATTAAAAGAAAAAAGAAAAATATATTCATACATAAATTTTTCTCAAGACAAAAAGATTTTTTTGAACATTGAGATTACTACCTTTCAACAAGGTCTAAGATTCATGGAGTACATATAAAGCATTGTAGAGTGAACTTTCTTTGGAAAATCTCACTCACCATTGCCTTTTGTAACATTGATGTTACCAAAAAAAGAAATCTGTAAAAATAAAATGGCTTTCTGAGAGGCATTAGTCAATTCCCTTTGAATACGAATTAATTCCTCATGGTTTCATAAAGAATTTAAAAATGAATGAATGGAAACAATTACTTCCCACGTATCTTCCTCAGGACCAATCCCTCCTCCCCCCACCTCTGCCAATGGTTCACTCATTGATTTCAGTTGGCATCAAAAATAAGAGCAAAAGGGCATGTGAGACCCAACCTTCCCTATGGCTTTAGTGACCCATTAAATTAACCTTTATTTTGTATTAACTTAGCTAAGTAAGGTAATTTTCTGACTGATTCTCCACCCAGAGATTTGTTTGCCATAAAAGAAGGAATTTATGGGATGGAAAGACTTTGTCTGCTGCCCTACCTAGAGAATCAGTGAGTTTTCATCCCTTGGTGAGTCTGGGTAGAATTATACCGTTTCTCTTTTAAAAAGAAAAATGATGATTATTTACTATAAAGTCCTGGAAGAAAGCTTTTCTAAAGATACAACAGTATTTTGGGGAGAAAACATTAAAGAGCCTTGGCTTGGTCCTTAAAGAACCTGGATACAAATTTAAACTCTGCTGTTTAATAATTTAATACTCTTGGCTATATATCTTTATCTCCCTGGACCTCTGTTTATTCATCTTCAGTGAGAGTGTTGGGCCATGAGATGTCCAAAGTCCCCCTGAAGCTATAGAACTATAATCCCATACTATTAATATCAATAAATCTTGGTATCAGGAAACTAGGGGGTACAGTGATTAGAGTGCTGGGCTTGAAATCAGGAAGCCTCATCTTCCTGAGTTCAAATCCAGCCTCAGAAACTTACTAGCTATGTAACCTTGGGCAAGTCACTTAACCCTGTTTGCCAAAAGACAAATAAAAAGAAATAAAGCTTAAAACCACTGAAGACACATTGCCCTTGAAAATCTTTCTTTCCAGAGCCATTCTTAGAATAGTGGATTGGCCTGTGTGACAGAGCCTGGCACTAGAGAAAAGTGCCAAGCTGAAGAGTATGTGAAATTGATCACCTTGACAGGGGAGGGACCCCAGGAGTGAAATGGAGAAGAGGAGAAGACTCTGGGGGAGAGAGCAGTGAGGTCTCTCGGTCTTGAGAAGCCAAAGAGAAAAATTGGCAAAAAGATTTTCTCCTGAGGGTTACCCACTTTTCCTGCTGGTGACTGGAAATCCTTCACCTCAACACTTCCCAATTGAAGGGATTTCTGAAGAGAAATCTGAGTAGGCTTTATCTCAGCTCCTGTTGCCCAGGGGTGCATCAACCTGACTTTCCCTCAGGGGGCTCAGGCTGCCAAGGCCTGAGTTACCCCCAAACTCGAGGAGGGAGAGGAAAGGGTTTAGGTAGAGACAGGGACCCCCTTTTCCTACTTTCTTTTTCCCATTCTTCCATGCCCTTTTGTATTACCTAATTGAATTAACATTAAAAGTTATCTGTTCCCCAAGCTAAGTGTGAGTGAACAGATCAAGGGGAGTCCTTTGGTTCTCGAGTAGTGAAGGGGGGACAAAAGGGGGAAAGAGCAAATTGAGGAGAGCAGCTTTAGCTAAGGAGAGAAGACAGAAGGGGGAAAATCTTCAAACCCCCTCTCCTCTCTCTGAGCCAACTCGTTACATTTGCTGTCTCCCCTGAACTCCACTTTAAGAAGAGGGGGTTCTCCTCTCTTTCCCCCTCTCCATACCTTGGGGTACAAACTTCCCTCAGGCACAACACTTCCTTCATTTATCTTTTTTTAATACGTCTGGGTTGGCATAGTACTTATAGAGTGTTAGACCTGGAGGAAGATTTTAATTCACTTCCCAAATTAGTCGCTGATTAGCTGTGTAACCCTGGGCAAATCAAGTCACCTTTGTCTACCTCAGTTTCCTTATCTGTAAATGGTGATAGTAAGGCATCTTGGATTTTTTGGAGTCTCAAAACCATAGCTTGAAAATTACTGAGAACTGCAAGGAGTTTTTGTCTCTGTGGATTAGATCTTTCCATATTTACCATATTAGAAATTTAAATGTTTTAGTATTATTATTAAAGGTTTTAATCTGGGAGATTTCCCCCCTCCCCAATAGGGGAACACATTCTGATAAATGTTGATATAGATCAAGAAACTATAGAACAGCAAGGTAAAATGACCTGTCCACTATCACACAGGCAGTAAGTTGAAGGGGTAGAATTTGAACTGAAGTTTTCAGATTCCAGGTAAACTGCTATTTCTCTTACATCCTACAATCTCTTGATTGAGCACTCTAAGGAAAAAGTGTTTCACTCTTTACTGTTTTACTATTTTACATTAGGCAAAGTGGTTTCCCTAAAGAAACATTTCCATTTAATGAACTGTAGAATATGTAGACTGTGAAGACTAAAAGATCAATGTGAATGGTATTGTCCATTCATAGAACTCAAATAATGTCAATAAATCGGTGTTCTCACTAATGCGAGCATTGTCTCTGGAAATGCAGATTGCAACCTATCCATGCCTGCCCATTCATTCAGTAATACTCTTGTCTATGTACTCTGGTCAATTTTCCAAACTTCTGATAATGGTCACTTTTCCCTTTACCTTCTCCCCTTAAATCTACATTTCTTTGTTTAATACTTCACCAGAACCATTAGTGCTACACTAATGCAAGCTTGTGTTTTTTGTGAATTCATAGCACTGTATTTCTATAGCTTACATAATGCTTAAAAAAAAGATGTCATGTCTATGGATTTTTGTGGCTCTCTCAGCATGAAAATAAGTATCATTTGTTCAACTGTACACAATTTTCTTTTTCTTCCTCTTTCTAATTCGAGTGAATGAACCAACTTTGACAAGCTTAGGCTACAATCAAACAAAAAATGGCTTATTGGGTACATTGCTTTTGCTTCGGTTAACACAATGACAACCATTTCATATTTCTAAAGGTCATTAATTTTTGGATCATTTGGAAGGGAGAAACAACACAAATTCCTTGTTTGCAGCTCTTTAGAAATAGTTTCATGTTTGTAGCTTCATTTATGCTTAATTAAAAACAATGAGGAAAAGAGGGGAACACAACTGAGAAAAGAAAGAAAATTGGAAATGGAAAAAAATGTTTAAAGAATTTTCTAAAATCTCTTAGAATTAAAGAAATTTTCATCCTAAAGAAGAGCTCTGTACAACCTATATCATATTATCTGCCATCTCAGGAAATGAGGAGGGCAGGGAGGAAGAGAGCATGAATCACAAAATGTCAGAAAACAATTATTTAAAAATTGTATCAACATGTAAAAAACTTTTAATTTAAAAAAGATCTTTAATGGACATTCTTTACTTCTCAGATTTGATCAGCATTCTAAAATTTTCTAGCTGTCTTTATTTGCTACTATCTTTGGAATTTGTTCTTCCGTAAAATGGTTTTCTTTTTATCTTCTCTGGAATATCTCCCAACTCACCCTTATGTTTGGTCCTCAGGATGTCAATTACCCCAGATTTAAAGTTTTCTGTAGATCTACACTCCTAAAACTATGTAGCTCAGATGCCAGTGCATTTGCCTTTATAATTAGTCATTTGACCCATTTCAATAAAGGGAAAACATATGTTGAGGTGGCATAATATGAACAATAATGACACAATGTTACTCCATAAACCCAGGGAGTTCTTCTACAACTACATTTTTTTTGGTTGTTTTCCAGTCATGTCTGACTTTTCATGACGCCCTTTTTGGGGGTGGTTCTTGGCAAAGTTACTAGAGTGATTAGTCATTTCCTTCTCTAGATATTTGAAGGATGAGAAAACAGAGGCAAACAGGGTAAAGTGACTAGCTCAGGATCATATAGCTATTAAGTGTCTGAGGGTGAATTTGAACTCAGGGAGATGAGTTTTCTACAATCTTGGTCCAGCTGCCTATCTACTGCTCCTTCTAGCTGCCACTACAAGTATCAATAGGAAGAATGAGTACATACTTAGAGTAGAAAGGGACTATCCTTTGTAAACACATGGGGCCAAAGTAACTTATGCCCCAGCACTAAATTAGGACCCCATTCTCACCAGGAACTTTCCTGTGTTTCTTCTGAGGGCAATCTTTATTTTTTGTAACTCATCTTCTGATGGCCAGGGCTGGTTCTTGTCTCAACTTAAAGATCTTACAGTCTTCTGAGGTTTCTTACACCTTGACTTGTTTCCCTAATCTCTAATAGGTACAGCGACTACTAATGGGTTAGAAATTCTGCTGCAAAACACCAATGATAAAATTGGGGGTGGGTTCAGGGAGGAAGGGATCTGGACCTTAGGTCATTGGCCTGCCAGGATGATCCTACTCTCTCCAACCTCCCAGAAGGAGAATTGAGAAAGCTTCTGCTAAACCTAGAGTAAGGATTTCTGCCCTTTCTGAAAGAATCCAAGAGGAGAAAAATGGAAATATGACAACTGAGATAAAAGGCGAAAGGGGTAAAATAAGCTAGCTCCCTAGCGCTGAGTCTAGGTAGTCCAACACTGTGATTCAATCAGGATAAATGGCTTATCCATTGCAAATTGCAAAACACAGAAACCATGCCTGGCAGGGAATATTCTGAGATCAGGAGGGAAAGATTTCACTCCTGTAATAATGGAGGCTAGGGATGACTTGGCCACTTGTGCTTCTTCAATGTCAGCTCCATGCATTTCTCTGGCTGTGTCACATGCCTAGAACACTTTTCATTTTCTGCTCCAAATACTCACTTTCCCAACTAAAATTTTACCTTCTACAAGAAGTCTTCCCTTTACCTCCTCTAAATTCCAATGCCTTTGGGGAATGGCTGAACAAATCACGGTGGTATATGTTGGTGATGGAATACTATTGTGCTCAAAGGAATAATAAAGTGTAGGAATTCCATGTGAACTGGAATGACCTCCAGTAATGGATGCAGAGTGAGAGGAGCAGGGAGTCAAGATGGCAGCCTAGAAAGAGCAGAAGTTCGGACCTCTGAATACCCTTCCTTACTGATCACAAACTGAATGCTCCCAGGGGACTGAAAATCAAACTTAACAACAAGACAGAGCCAAGGAACCCTCCTGCTGGACTTAATTCAAAAGGTATGCCCCCCAAAAAAGCTGGAATCTGAGAAAACTCAAGTTTAAGGGGAAGACAGAAGGAAGGTCCCAGGACCCATCCCCCCTCCCAACTGGAATGCTGAGACTCCAGCGGCAGCGGGAACTTTTGGGTGGTCAAAGGTGCTGGTCTGGAGGGTATATCTTGCGGGAAGGGCTGTGCCAAGTTCAGAGCATCCAACACAGATGGCAGGGAAGGAGCTAGAGAAGGAACATAGACCTGGCAACCTGGCCAGAGCTGTGGAGATCCTCCATATTTGCTCCAGCCTTCCAGGAGGTTTGGGAATCAGAGTACTCCCAGCCCAACTAAACTGAACTTAATCCCACCAAAAGTCTCCAGAACTCAGAGAAGCCAAAGCTCCAATACCCCTCCCCCACAGACTGCTGGACTTTAATCCAATCAAAAGCCTCCAGAGGACAGGAAAGCTCAAACCCCCAACAACCCTCCCCACTACACAACACCGAGACTGCTCTGAGAGATCTTCTGTTAAAGCTCCAAGAGGGGAGACTGACAGAAGCCCCCAAAACCAAAAAAAAAAAAATGAGAGCAGCAAGAGCACAGACAAATACAGGGAGTAAAGAAGGGGTGAATATGAGCAAACAACAGAAAAAGGAAGAAACTACAATAGACAGCTTCTATTCAGCAAATGGAACAGAGTGGGAGAGATCAGCAAACAATAAATCAGAAATCCCAACAAACTGGATACAGGCTGTGGAAGAACTCAAAACAAAATTAAGAGAGGCTGAAGACAATTGAAAAGAACGTAAAAATTAAGATAAGTCATCTGGAAACAGAGGCACTTGAACTAAAATGAGAAAATAGTGTCTTGAAAGTCAAAATCAACCAGCTGGAAAATGAGGCAAAGAAGATGAAAAATGAGACAAAGGAGATGAAAGACGAGGTAAAGAGGATGAAAGATGACCTTCAAAGAAAATCAGACCAGAAGAAAAAGGATGACCAAAAAGCCAGGGATGAAATCCAGTCTTTAAAAGCCATAATACAACAACTGGAATTAAGTAACCTCACAAGACAGCAGGACACTATAAAACAAAACGAAAAGAATGAAAAAAAAATTGAGGAAAATGTGAAGCATCTCATTCACAAAACAGACAATTTAGAAAATTGTTCAAGAAGAGATAATTTAAGAATCATTGGTCTACCAGAAGACCATGACAAAAGAAAAAGCCTGGACATAATACTACAGGAAATTATTCAGGAAAACTGCCCTGATGTCCTAGAACAAGAGGGAAAAGTGGAGATTGAAAGAATACACAGACCACCTCCTGTATTTAATCCCCAGCTGACAACACCCAGGAATGTTATAGCCAAATTCAAGAACTATCAGACCAAAGAAAAGATTACAAGCTGCCAACAAGAAGTCATTCAGATACCACAGAACCACAGTAAGGATAACACAAGATCTGGCTGAATCTACACTGGAGGACCGAACGACATGGAATATGATATTCTGAAAAGCAAGGGAACTAGGTCTACAACCAAGAATCAATTACCCAGCAAAACTGACTATATTCTTACAGGGGAAAGTATGGTCATTCAACACAATAGAAGAATTCCAAGCATTCGTAAAGAAAAGACCAGACCTGAACATAAAATTTGATGTCCAAGTGCAGAACTGAAGAGAATCATCAAAAGGTAATTTAAAAAGAGGGGGAAAAGAAAAACAAAACAAAGCAACAACATCAAAAAACTTTTTTAAGAGACTCAGTAAGTTAAAATAATATGTATCCCTATAAGAAAAGAGATCATTGGTAACTAACTGTTGCTATCCCCTGAGCAGCTAGAAGAATTACATTTAGAGGGAACAGTTACAAACTGTATAGGATGAAAGGACAAGACATAAATAGGTATATAGATATATGCATGCATAAATACATATACATGTGTCTGTATATACAACTAGAGTTAAAAAAAGAGGTTAATACTAAAAGAAATGGGAAAGAAACATATGGCGGTAAATTTATATGTCCCAAAGAAGCTCATGGTGGGAGGGGGAAGAACATCAATATACTGGAAGGGTAAAGAGGTTGGAGATAGGAAATACTCAACTCTTAAGTGCTTTGAAACTGACCCAAAGGGGGAAGAACATTCCAATCCATTGGGGAAGAGAATAGATTTGCACCCTATAGGGGAGTAGAAGGGTAACAAATGGACTGGTAGGGAGGGAAGCAGTACAAGGGAGGGTGAGGGTGGGGGTGCAATTTTAGAAAGACTACAGGGAAAATAAGGGGGGGGGGGGAAGAGAAGGGAGATAGGTTAGAAAGGGAAGTAAAATAAGGGTGGGAACAAGGAGGACTGATTATAAACAAACATTGGTGTAGAAGGAAATAGTGAAAGAAGAAAAGGCAGGACCAGGAGTAGAAATCAAAATGCTAGGAAATGCACAGCTAGTAATCATAACTCTCAATGTGAATGGAATGAACCCACCCAAAAAACGCAAGCGAATAGCAGAGTGGAATAGAATCTAAAACCCTACCATATGCTGTTTACAAGAAACACACATTAGGAAGATATATAAGCATAGGGTGAAAGTAAGAGGATGGAGCCAAATCTATCAGGCATCAACCGATAAAAAGAAGGCAGGAGTCGCAATCATGATATCTGACAAAGCCAAAGTAAAAATGAATCTAGTTAAAAAGATATAGGGAAGGTAATTACATCCTGATAAAAGGCACTATAAACAATGAAGAAATATCTGTACTCAACATGTATGCACCAAATGGCATAGCATCCAAATTTCTAAAGGAGAAACTAGAGGAGCTCAAGGATGAAATAGACTGAAAAACTATACCAGAGGGAGACCTGAACCTTCCTCTATCTGAACTAGATAAATCAAACCAAAAAATAAATAAGAAAGAGGTAAGAGAAGTGAATGAAAGCTTAGAAAAATTAGAATTAGTAGACATATGGAGAAAAATAAATAGGGACAAAAAGGAATATACCTTTTCAGCAGCACATGGTACATTCATAAAAATTGACCATGTATTAGGGCATAAAAACATTGCAAATTAGTGCAAAAGGGCAGAAATAATAAATGCAAACTTCTCAGATCATAATGCAATGAAAATAATAATTAGTAAGGGTACATGGAGAGGTAAATCAAAAATTAATTGGAAATTAAACAATATGATTCTCCAAAACCTGTGAGTAAAAGAACAAATCATAGAAACAATTAATAACTTCATTGAAGAAAATGACAATGATGAGACATCCTTCCAAAACCTATGGGATGCAGCCAAAGCTGTACTCAGGGGGAAATTTATATCCTTGAGTTCATATATTAATAAATTAAGAAGGACAGAGGCCAATGAATTGGGCATGCAAATTAAAAAACTAGAAAGCAAACAAATTAAAAATCCTCAGATGAAGACTAAATTAGAGATCCTAAAAATCAAAGGAGAAACTAATAAAATTGAAAGTCAAAGAACTATTGACTCACTAAATAAGACCAGAAGCTGGTACTTTGAAAAAACAAATAAAATAGACAAAGTACTAGTCAGTCTAATTAAAAAAAGGAAAGAAAAAAACCAAATTGACAGTATCCAAGATGAAAAGGGAGACCTCGCCTCTAATGAAGAGGAAATCAAGGCAATCATTAAAAACTACTATGCCCAATTATATGGCAACAAATATGGCAATCTAAGTGATATGGATGAATACTTACAAAAATATAAATTGCCTAGACTAAAAGAAGAAGAAATAAATTACCTAAACAACCCCATATCAGAAAAAGAAATTGAACAAGCCATCAAAGAACTCCCTAAGAAAAAAATCCCCAGGTCCAGATGGATTCACAAATGAATTCTGTCAAACATTCAAAGAACAGATAATCCCAATATTATACAAACTACTTGATAGAATAAGCAAAGAAGGAGTTCTACCAAATTGATTTTACGACACAAACACGGTACTGATCCCAAAGCCAGGCAGGTCAAAAACAGAGAAAGAAAACTATAGACCAATATCCCTAATGAATATAGATGCAAAAATCTTAAATACAATACTAGCAAAAAGACTCCAGCAAGTCATCAAAAGGGTTATTCACTATGACCAGGTAGGATTCATACCAGGGATGCAAGGATGGTTCAACATTAGGAAACCTATCCACATAATTGACCATACTAACAAACAAATTGACAAAAATCACATGATTATTTCAATAGATGCAGAAAAAGCCTTTGATAAAATACAACACCCATTTCTATTAAAAACACTAGACAGTATAAGAATAGCAGGGCCTTTCCTAAAAATAATAATCAGTATATATCAGAAACCATCAGTAAACATCATCTGCAATGGAGATAAACTAGAAGCCTTCCCAATAAGATCAGGAGTGAAACAAGGATGCCCATTATCACCCCTATTATTTAACATTGTACTAGAAACACTAGCAGTAGCAATTAGAGGAGGAAAAGAAATTGAAGGTATTAAAATTGGCAATGAGGAGACCAAGCTATCACTCTTTGAGGATGATATGATGGTATACTTAAAGAATCCTAGAGAATCAACTAAAAAGCTAGTTGAAATAATCAACAACTTTAGCAAAGTTGCAGGATACAAAATAAACCCACATAAGTCATCAGCCTTTCTATATATCTCCAACCCATCTCAGCAGCAAGAATTAGAAAGAGAAATTCCATTTAAAATCACCCTCGACAATATAAAATACTTAGGAATCTATCTGCCAAGACAAACACAGGAACTATATGAACACAACTACAAAACACTCTCCACACAATTAAAACTAGATATAAACAATTGGAAAAACATTGATTACTCATGTGTGGGATGAGCTAACATAATAAAAATGACAATCCTACCCAAATTAATTTACTTATTTAGTGCCATACCCATTTCACTACCAAAAAACTTCTCTATGGAATTAGAAAAAAACATAACAAAGTTCATTTGGAAGAACAAAAGATCAAGGATATCCAGGGAAATCATGAAAAAAAAAATTCAAAGAAGGAGGCCTTGCAATTCCACATCTCAAACTATACTATAAAGCAGTGGTTATCAAAACAATTTGGTACTGGCTAAAAGACAGAAAGGAGGATCAGTGGAATAGACTTGGGGTAAATTACTTCAGCAGGACAGTCTATGATAAACCCAAAGATCCCAGTTTTGGGATCCTAAACCCACTTTTTGATAAAAACTGCTGGGAAAATTGGAAGACAGTATGGGAGAGATTAGGTTTAGATCAACATCTCACACCCTACATCAAGATAAACTCACAATGGCTGAATGACCTGAATATAAAGAAGGAAACTATAAGTAAATTAGGCGAATACAGAATAGTATGCATTTCAGATCTTTGGGAAAGGAAAGATTTTAAAACCAAGCAAGACTTAGAAAAAGTCACAAAATATAAAATAAATAATTTGGAATACATCAAATTAAAAAGTTTTTGTACAAACAAAACTAATGCATCCAAAATTAGTAGGGAAGCAACAAATCGGGAAACTATCTTCATAAAAACCTCTGACAAAGGATTAATTACTCAAATTTACAAAGAGCTAAATCAATTGTACAAAAAATCAAGCCATTCTCCAATTGATAAATGGGCAAGGGACATGAATAGGCAGTTTTCAGATAAAGAAATCAAAACTATTAATAAGCACATGAAAAAGTGTTCTAAATCTCTTATAATCAGAGAGACGCAAATCCAAACATCTCTGAGGTATCACCTAGCAGATTGGCTAACATGATAGCAATGGAAAATAATGAATGCTGGAGGGGATGTGGTAAAGTCGCGACATTAATTCATTGCTGGTGGAGTTGTGAATTGATCCAACCATTCTGGAGGGCAATTTAGAACTATGTCCAAAGGACAATAAAAGACTGCCTGCCCTTTGATCCAGCCATAGCACTGCTGGGTTTGTACCCCAAAGAGATAATAAGGAAAAAGACTTGTACAAGAATATTCATAGCTGCACTCTTTGTGGTGGCCAAAAATTGGAAAATAAGGGGATGCCCTTCAATTGGGGAATGACTGAACAAATTGTAGTATATGTTGGTGATGGAATACTCTTGTGCTCAAAGGAATAATAAAGTGGAGGAATTCCATGTGGACTGGAACAACCTCCATGAATTGATGCAGAGTGGAATGAGCAGAACCAGGAAAACATTATACACAGAGACTGATACACTGTGGTACAATCAAATGTAATGGACTTCTCCAATAATGGAAGTGTAATGACCCTGAACAACTCGGAGGAACCTATAAGAAAAACCACTATCCACATCCAGAGGAAACACTGTGGGAGTAAAAACACTGAAGAAAAACAATTGCTTGAATACATGGGTTGAAGGGATGTGGTTGGGGATGTAAACTCTAAATGAATATCCTAGTGTAAACAACAACATGGAAATGGGTTCTTATCAAGGACACAAGTAATACCCAATGAAATTGTGTGTTGGCTGTGGGAAGAGTGGGTGGAGGTGAAGGAGGGAAATAATGTGATTATTGTAACCAAGGAATAATGTTCTAAATTGACTAAATAAACTTATTCAAATGGGAAAAAGCATAAATAAAATATAGAGGATTACAAAGGAAGCAAATTTAATAAATAAATAAATTCCAATGCCTTTCCTCTCTTAATTATTTCCTGTTTATCCTATATAGAGCCTACTTATTTTATTTGCATATAGCTTGCTTTGTGTGTTTTTATTTGCAAAGTCTCTCCCATTAGATTGTAAATTCCTTGAGGACTGTCTTGTCCCTCTTTTTGTATGTCCAGCACAGTGTCTGGCACATAGTAGATACTTAATAAATGTTGATTGATTTATTGATTGTACCCACTCTTCTCATTAATTTTATGTGTGCCTGAGGAAGAGTGCATCCCAGATTTATTCGAGGAATGTTAGCTTTTGTTCTTGCAATGATATCTTAACAAATGTCTTTACATTGACCTAATGGTTTCCTCTGACTGACTGTTAAAGGTAAATGTATTAGTTGGAGTTCAAGAACTATATAGTTTTAGGAACATAAATGCAGAAGATACCTTGAATCCAAGGTAGTCGCCCCATTGAGGACCTACCCTACAAGTATGAGTTAAGTCCAAGTAAGGAAGTCTATGTTAGTAAGATTCTTTTCAGAGTGTTTATAAACTAAATAATCTAGAAATGTCATTCATAATAGTAGTAGGTGTTTCTAATGTGGTTCTTCTGGAGCAAGTAATAAGGCAAAGTAAAATCCCTGCATTAGATCTAGAGTTGATTAGATTTGTCTTTAAGTATCAGAGCTCCGAAGGAGGCCATAGAATTTCCTTAAAATAAATGCAACTAGAAAATGTAAATCTATGATAGTAGGAAATAGTGGGCAAGCTCCTTTTGCTTCTGTAGCCTATAAAAGGATTCTATCATGGTGTTTTTCCCATGGTAGTAGGCCCTTTAAGAACAACAACAACAACAACAACAAACAACTCTTACTTTCTGTAAATACTAATCATTGGTTTCAAGACATAAGAACAGTAAGAGTTAAGCAATTGGGGTTAGGTGACTTGTGCAGGGTCACACAACTAGGAAATGTCTGAGGCCAAATCTGAACCCAGGTCTTCCCGTTTCTAGAATTGACTCTAATAAAGTACTAAGAAAATGAACATTTATTAAGTACCCACTATGTTTCTGGTATTTTTCAAGTATCAACTCAATTGATCCTCACAATAATCCTGGACAGTTGGTGCTACCATTTTCCTCATTTAACAATTAAGAAAACTGTGGCCAACAGAGGTCAAGTGACTTGACCAGGGTCACAGAACTGGCAAATGCCTGAGGCCAAATTTGAACTTGGGTCTTCCTGACTGTGGGCCCAGTGCTCTACCAACTGTACCACTTTCTCTTTGAACTAGATTCCAATTTACCTAATTTCCTAATTTCTACCAGAAATCTAAGTGATGGTTGTCTTGCAGCTATAAGCCCTCCCATAATTAAATATTTTGTGATGTATTTTTCCAGAGAAGTTATTTGCATAGATCCCGTTATGGATTTTTATCAAAAAAATCTTCATTAAATATAAGGGGTTTAAAGAAAAAAGCAGAGGTAATAAATATTTTTAAAATATTCAAAATACATGTATGTTGAAAATCTTTAATTCTAGAGGAACAAGAGGAAGGCAGAAGGGCTTGAGTGATTTTCTTTTGTGATTTGTAACTCATTGTTTCAAATTACTTCACAAACACCGCAGCAACAACTCAGCATGGCAAAAAGTGAACATAGTGGAACATTGGTGGCTGTGTTTTTTTGAAAGGAAATTTAATCATAATAGACATTCAATACTAAACATGTTATCCCTCAAGCCTTCCCAATATAATACATCAGACAAAATACATCAATTAAAATAGTGTAACAAAACACAGAAAAAGGCGAAATTGCCTAAAATCCTTTAGAAGTGCCGCGTGCACTAAGCATTTCCCAGAGGATTTCCCTTATAGTAAAAAATACACAAAGATTTAACATGCTTTACATCTGGAAAGTCCAAATCCAGAGGCTGATGAAGAGAGCTAACATTTTAGGTCTTTAAATAAAATGCCAGGTGTTTACCTAAAAGATTGCTTACAAGAGACATGTAAAATTGGACCACTAAAAATGAGAATGAAGGAGCTTAAACATGAAGGAGCTTGAAGAAAGTGACTAAAAGACATGTAAATCTAATTATGATTTTTGTTGGCATAATCATAGATATAATGATCTGCTGTTGTTAAGTGCATCTCAGTTTGGTGCTTCTATTAGGTAAAAAACTTGCTTTTGCCCCATATGGAATGATACACTTTGAGAAAATCAGTCAGCAAGCACTTATTAAAGAATTAATATACACCAAATTCTGTGTTAATTTCTGGGAATGCAAATACAACAAGCAAAACAGTCCCTGTTCATTAGAAGCTTATTCTTATGGAAGAAAAAAAATTCTGAAAAATATTGACTGAAAATAAAAAATTGGCAGATGAATGAATGAATGAATGAATGAATAAAAAATGTTGAGTCTGGGCATGATTCTCTTCCATTTTAAGTTATTTTAAAGTATTTTTTTCTCTAAAAGATAATTTAAGAGGAATTTAAACAATCACCTGTAAAGGTCTTTTCAGCTCTGAATCTATTATTCTATGACCACTTCCAGGCATTATCCCCACACGCTCAACATCCTCTTCCTCATTTTCTTACAATTTATCATTATCCAGTGCCATAAGAAATGGCAAACAAGATGATCACAAAAAACCTGGAAAGACATATATAAGTGATGCAAAGTGAAATGAGCAGAACCAGGAGAACATTGTACACAGTAACAGCAATAATGTATGATGATCAACTCTTGATGTCCTGACAAGGGAATGATCCAGGACTTCTCCAAAAGCCTCATGACAAAAAAAAAATGACTATCTACTACCAAGAAGGAACTGACAGAGTCCAAATACAGACTGAAACATATTGATCTTCACTTTATTTCCTCCATGAATTTTTCTCTAGTGAAAACAGTGTCTTCTTTCACAATATGACACACATGAAAATATGTTTAACATGCTAATATACATGCAACCTATATCATATCACATGCCTTCTTGGGAAGGTGAGAAGGCTCAAAAAACTAATATTTAAAAATTGTCATCATCACTGCAGACAGAGAACAGGGACCACAAATGGCCATTTTGTATAGTTTCTTTGTTTCAACATCTGATCCATGAAGAACTTAGAAAACAAATAGAAGTAAAAAAAAAAGTCAATAAAATGAATGACAGGAAAAGATGTCATCTGACAAGGGCAAGGGAATGGCAGGTTGACTGAATGTCCCACTGACAGCCTTGCAATGTCAGAATGATCAGCCTACTGGTGGTGAACATTTCTGTGCTTAACTTAGCAGCTAAGTGGCACCAGAGTGCACAGAGCACTTGTCCTGAAATCAGGAAGATCTGAGTCCAAATTCAGAGTCAGGTACTTATTGACTATGGGAGTTAGGTCAAGTCACTTAACTCTTCTGTTTGCCTCAACTATAAATTGGGGATAATAGCACCTACCTCTCAGAGGATCAAGTAAGACAATACTGTATTGGTAAAGTACTTAGCCCAGGGTCTAGCACATAATGGGCTCTATATAAATGCTAGCAATTACAATAATTATAAATAAAATAAATAAAAATTATTATATTATCATTACTAGTCTGGTCCTTGAAAATCAGAAATCTTTCAGATCTGAAATAGCTTGCCAGAGCTTGCCTTTTTCTTCATAGCCTTCAAAAATTCATCTGTGTCAGCTCCAGACCTTAATAATCTAAACATAGCAAGATTTTTGTGGTGCATCAAATAACATCATGAAAAATGAAATTGATTATATTTTAACAGAGAGGAAATGCCTGGCTACCAATGTGGTAGTCATTTCTGCATCAGTTGTCTGGACATAGTTAGACCACCAACTTATTAAAGCAAAGATCAACTCAATACCAAATCATGTGGTGCAGTAGGGAAAATTGCTGAATTTGGAGCAAGAAGACTCGAGTTTGAATCCCAGCTCTGCTGTTTATTACCTGTGTAGTACCTGAGCAAGTCACTTAAACTTCTTGGGACTCAGTTTCCTCATCAACAAAATGAGAGATTGGACTAGGTAGCTTTGGAGTCCCTTCCAGGAATATTATCTAACATTCTGGGAAACCCAACAGCAATTATTTTGTTCTGTTTAATTAAGGAAACAGCTTGTTTTCTCAAGCAAAATTGTTGTTCAGTTATGTCTGACTCTTTCTGATATCATTTGGGTTTTTCCTGGCAAAGATACTGGAGCTGTTTGCCGTTTCCTTCTCCAACTCATTTGACAGATAAGGAAACTGAGGCAAACAGGGTTAAGTGATTTGCCCAAGGTCACACAGATAGTAAGCAAGCATCTCAGGTCAGATTTGAACTCAGGTTTTCCTGACACCAGAGCCAGCTCTCAATTCACTTCACCACTTAGCTGCCTCCAAATTTAGCCAATCCTTTAAGTATTTTGTTGTTCTTTTGATAGAATATATAGGAATAGAACTTAGGCTTGTGATTTCCTTGGTACAAGAAACTCTCAGGAAATTCCCTGTGCCAATGCAAATTAGTAACTTCTCTATGAATTACAACCTTAGAGAGTTTCCTCAAGCACCCAAGAGGTTAAGGGATTTTTCTGGGGTCACAAAGCCAATATATTATTTTAGAAGAACTTCAACAAGGTTCCTAATGGTTTCAAGACCAGTTCTCTATTCAAGGCTCTTAAACTGACCAAATAACTATGAATTCAAGACCTTGCTTCCTCTCGCATGTAACATGTACCTGGAAAAAAATGAGTTTGAATTATATGAGAGGAAATTGATCAAGCTAAAGAAATAGGCAGGTAGGTGGCCCAATAGATTGTACTGGTCTTGGATTCAGGAAGACTCATCTTCCTGAGTTCAAATCTGGCCTCAGCTACTTATTAGCTATGTGATCCAGGACAAGTCACTTAGCCAGTTTGCCTCAGTTTCCCTACTTGTCAAATGAGCTGGTGGTGAAAATGGCAAACCATTCTAGTATTTTTGCCAAGAAAACCAAAAAGGATAGAACACAAAAAAGAATTAGAAACAGTAAAAACTTAAAAATGCTTCTCTGCATTGACTTTTAATATTGTGTCAGTTATTAAAATAGTGAAAATAGTCATGTTTGTGTCTACTTGTGTCAATTATGTCAATTCAATATTTCTACATCCTAAAGCTGTGCACAGAATAAATACTTAATAATTGAATTGGATCTATATGGAATGGTGAATTTTGATCAACAGCACAGTCAATCAAACAGCCAGTTTGGTGGAAATCATAAATATATTATTTAAAATCATATCTAAAAATTAAAAGTCATATTTTAAAATAAAAAATGTATTTTAAATGTTTTTAATGTATTTAGATGGGGATACATTTCTTAAGCTCTTACTTTCCATCTTAGAATCAATACTGTATATTGGTTCCAAGGCAGAAAAGCAGTAAGGGCAAGGCAATTGAAGTTAAATAACTTGCCCAGGGTCACACAGCTAGGAAGTGTCTGAGGCCATATTTGAGCCAAGGATCTCCCATCCCTAGGCCTGGTTCTCAATCCAATAAGCCATCTAGCTGCCTCCTAAATGGAGATTCTTAAACTGACCAAGTTACTATGAATTCAATTGCTGCATTATAGACACAGACTTAATCTAGTGTCTCGAACTTCAGATAAATCCCTTGTTGACTCCTAACTAGAACACTTAGTTCCAAAGAAAGTCTAAGCTTTTTTTTGAGAGACAAGTGGAGAGAGGGAAACTGACTTTTCCTTTGTCCAAAGGATGGGGATTAGTCATGTTTAATATCATAGAATGTTATAGCACAAAAATGTGATTATTAAGACAATTCTTACTCTTTATAAAATTTTGCTTCTTTTGAATAAAAGCATCTTAGAATGCTTGAAATAATACCTTTCCAAAAAATTAGAAGAAAGAAAAAGAAAAGGAGCCAATTTGAAATGTTTCTATATAGAGCCACCACAGTCATATAAAATCTGAAAAATTATCTCAGGCAATTATTAGTGGTTTTATCTCAAGCAACTGATCAAGTTAGAAAAAGCTGAACAAGGAAGAAGAGTTGGCACTTGCTTACTGGTAAGATCATAAAAACATCCTTCTGTGTTTGATTGTGTCTAACTCTCATCCCCAAAACATTTTTCCTTGATTTCATTCAGTTCTGTTTCCTTCCTAAGTAGCTCTATTTCCTCCAAGACAGATAGTAATCCCAGTCAGAGGAAAATATGTAATAATGGAAGAGAATACGCATGTAGCAGATAATACCATCTACTGAGCACAAACAAAAATGAAAGATTTTTCTATTACCTGTGTATTAAATGCATATTATGGGTGTAGAAAGAAAGGATGGTCTCACAATAGGCATGCTAATAAACAAGTGGTTAGAGTTTAGGGAGGCATCAAGCTAGCCCTCCCTGAAGGATCCACCATCTCCATGGAGACAAGGGCAAAGGGACTGTTACCTCAGCCCCCTTATATGGTTAGAGAGAGGTATGACTGACAGGTAGAAAGGGTATAAATAGAGGAAGTCACAGAAATAGCAGACAGCCTTTCAGGAGAAAGGAGTCTTTCCCATAATGCCCTGTACCTATTGGATGGCCATCAACTGGAGGAGAGCAAAGGCTCGTTTTCGCATGATGCCTTACTGGATACAGGGCATCAGCAGTGATTGCAGACAAGCAAAGACAGTTGTTGGAGATGGGAAGAAAGCTACTACCCCAGAAACACAAAGGGTGCCTAAAAGCCATGCCAGCACCCAGGAATGTTGTGGTAGTGGGAAGGGAAGCAGCTTTCATGCTGATGCAGAAGAGTTCCTGAGGGGAAAAGAAAATAGACATTCTATAAGTTCACTCCGGTGTTGGAGGCAGGCGGGACCACATCTCAGGTAAACTTGGTATTTGGAGGCTGGAGGAAGGCAGAGGACCAGAGTGAAAGGGGATGCAGAATATACTGTCTTTTCCAAATGTCTACAACTCTACCCTACCTCACAGGGACTGCCTATCCCCTCCTGGTGTCACAAACTTTGTTCTTCATTACTGGACTTGAAATCAAATTCTATTCATGCCCTTAGTTGCTTTGTAATAAATATGATTTATTATGTTCAGACTTGTTGGGCTGCGTGTTGGGTAACCTTCACTACTCCATAGATTACCTAAAATTGTGGGGTGAGGAGGTAGGAGGAATCTTCAAGCCTAGGGGATGAGATGGCTGGTTGGAGTTGGTGGGGGGTGGAGATATGGAGAAAGAAGGTACTATAAAGAATCTGGTCTGCTTTGAATTTCCCATTGTTTCTAATGGAGAAGAAAAGAGGGTTTCCATGGTAACTTCATTTTTTTCCTTGCCTTTGACTGGGTAGAATATTTTGAGAACAATAATATAAGTAAGTTAGAACCTTACAAGAATTTGATGGAGACACAGAAGAGAGACTTATATAGACTTTCATTTTTTGGTAGAGTGAGGTGGGTCACTTCCCCAGACTTTCTAATGAGTTACTATGACAACGCAATAACAGATTTTGGATTATTATTTAATTGATTTTCAATTCATTACCCTTTGAACAATGATCATTCTTTTCATATCTTATGGTATAACAAGAGAAATCTGAAAATAGTAGGCTAAGAAGCTCCTTTTTTGAACTCACCAAATTTTAGCAAATCTACCTCAATATTTCCTTTTATACTGTGAGAACAGAGTCTCCACGAAAGATAAGGAAATCAGAAAAAGTATTAATATTGAATTAAAGGTAGTAATAATAATAATTAATATTTGTATAGCACATACTATGTGCCAGGCACTGTGTGAAGTACTTGACAAAGTATCCCCTATTTTGTCTTCACAACAACCCTAAGAAAGTAGGTTCTATTATCATCCCCATTTTACAGATGAGTTCACCAAGACAAACAGAGGTTAACTGACTTGCCCAGGGTCCCTCAGCAAGTCTCTTGAGTCCAAGTTTGAATTCAGGTCTTCTTTCCTAATTCCAAGTGCCCAATAGTATCCACTGCACCTTATAACAATGGAAATTATGTGATTTTTAAAAATTGAGGGCTCTTATTTTTTAATTGTGTGCTTTCTTTACATTTTAACTATAAAAGGACTGTCTGGGCCATTGTTATTATTTTCTTTTTAATAAAGAACTTATAAATTAAAGGCTACAATTTCAGCACAGTCACTTCTTGGTTCCATGATTATATTCCCATATTTCCATTTTATGCATTTCTATGGGCAAATCATGGCATGTGGAACTATTATTGTGAATTTTTCATACTCCCAAGATACTCACTTAGAGGCCTCACAATGTGTTTGAATGGTTTCTTTAGTAGGTTCTTAGCTTACAGCAGGCACCCCAGAAATGTGGTGGCAGACTGTGCCTTTCTATTTTCCAAACAACAAAAGTTTTGTCTTGGAAAATGAAAAGGTCTTCTTAAGTGTTATCTACTTTTCTTTCATTCTTCAACTTCTAGAATTGTTTGGGTCATCAGGTGGTTACCTCTCCTACTCTGGAAAGTGATAGAGTCATAGAGCAAATATGTTCTTTCAGTTCTTGTATTCGTCTAGCAGCCCCAAACAGAAAATGAGCAATCTACCCTACAACCACTGTAGGGACCCAACCCCATTGTCCATCGGTATTGTCTGTTTAAGACATACATAATGACAGAACACAGCTGCTCAATGGACTAGCTACATCCAATACATACCATAGTCTAGACCAGGGGTTGGAAAACTAGCTAGCTGCCTATTTTTTAAAGTACAGCCTGCTAGAGAGTTAGCTGAAAATGGTTTTTACATTTTTAAAGCACTTTAAAATGTAAAAACCATTCTTAGGTTGTGCCTCACAAAAACAGGCAGCAGACCAGATTTTTCTCTTAGGTGATAGTTTGCCAACTGTGACCCCTGGACTAGAAAATAAAGACATTCTTCCTCTATTTGGTTTTTCTTCTGTGGGCTGTTAGGTAAACTCTTCTGAGAAACTGTGTATCTCAATTAAATGTGTTCTAATATCCTATATCTCACACCAAGCTTAAAAGGTCTGGGAAACATGGCAGCTTTAAGTTAAGAAAGGCTTTAAAAACCAAGTTCATAAACCTGTTCTTAGCAACAATCTTCTCAGTTTAAAACATTTATCTATAATTATAGCCTATTTTTAAAAAATACTTTACAGTTTCCATTTTCTTCCACACTCTACTGAAACTGCCATCTTGGAACCAGACTTTGGTAGTCATGATTTTTTGCATTTCCAAGTCTGAACAAAAACTGAATCCTCCCTGTTGACATCATGGTTGTATGCATACAAACATACCATTCCCAACAAGGATTACAGACTTGGCCTCAAGGACCAGTAGGATCAGAAATCCCAAAACTGGAAAGAGAGAGATCTCCGGGACAGCTGTGACCCTCTTTTTGTTTTTTAGTTTTTTGGTTTTTTTAGAAAACTTGAGCTCAAAGTCCAGGAAAATGTTTTAAGTGACTTAGCCTGAAAGTTCTCATTCAGGTCAGGAAGTCAATAAACATGAATTTAAAGTACCTGCTATGTGCCAGGTATTATGTTAAATACTTAGGGATAAGAAAGGCTTCATTTGCTATCCAAAGAACTTATAACCTAATTGGGGTGACAACATGACAACAATTTTGTAGAAATCAGCTAGTTTACAGGATAAATAAGACATAATCAACAGAGGTAAGTACTAGAATTAGGAATGGGAAAGGCTTCTTAGAGAAGGCTTGGAGATAACAAATTGGCTTAACTCCTCCTTGGTTGGGGGGGAGAAAGGGAGGGGTCCTTAACCCAGGCATGTGAAGACTTTCCCTATAAGAAGGGGCCGATGAGAATACTTTTTCATTGCAATGGCCATGAAGGCAGCAAAAGTGGGTGATGTAGAGTGCCTTAGAGCTTGGTCAGAAATGAAAGAAGCCAAAGTTATCCACATCATTCCTAAACCATTTCCAGTTGTCTTGACTTTTGTCTTGACATTGGTCTTTGACGACTGGAAGAGAAAATGAGGCTGAAGAAAATTTTGTGCAAGTCTAGCCTCACTTAAATCCAACTTATGCAGGAATCAAAAGACAATTGCCCGTGATGTAATTTTGGTCCTCCTCAAGTACAAAGGACAGCAACCACTCAAGAGGACAGTGTCACTAGATTGAAGAGTACAGGGTGAAATAAAATTTAAAATATTGAAAGGATGGACATGGCAGCTTTAAGTTAAGGAAGGCTTTAAAAACCAAAACAGGATAGAGAGCCAATGAAGCATTACAGGGTGACCAATAAGTCTGACCATTGAATTTAAGAAAATCAGTGAAGAATTGACTGCAGTGGGAAGAGACTTTATGGTAAGTAAGCAAACCAGCTATTAGCAGGTGTGAAAAGATGAGGGGTACCATTGATAGATACCATTGTTGTTGGAAGCTTCAGAGGCAGAAAAGGGGTGGAGGTGATATATGAGAGAAGTTAAGAAAGTAAAATAATAGACACGGAAAGCAACATTGACTTATGGGGGTGGGATTGGGAAGGATGAAAGTAAAATAAGGAGTTGTTGAGGATAACACCTATACTTGCAAGCCTTGGGGGGACTGTATAACCCTGATAATAAGAGGGAAGATTTATGAGCTCAGTTTTGGACATATTAAGTTTAAGATGTCTACAACAGTGGTGTCAAGTTCTAACAGAAATTGGAGACATTAAACCATCTATAAAAGGATCCCTTTGGGCCCATTGACTTAGAAAACCATATTTTTCTATTTTCCTATAATATTTTTTTATTTATTTTGTTAAATATTACATTTTAACCTGATTCAGGCAGCACTCCAGCAGCCTTCCCATCCATACACATTCTTGACACATCTGGTCTACTGGGACAATAAGATATGATGATCAAGCAGCAAGGATATTTGAACCCCTGAGGTACTTTTGATTTTGATACTCTAATATTGCTTGCCCATCTTACCTATGTGCTTGACACCTCTGGATCACTGGGACACCCAGTGTATGATAATCCAGAAGCACAAGGTGAAGTCAGGTACTATTAAGATTTTGGTCTTACCATTTGTAAAAAACTTACACCAAACTAATTTGGCCTCTCTGAAATATGGTTTAATTCCTTTCTTATCTAACTCTTGTGTCTATTCCCTTGTCTGAATACCTATAAAATATTCTATTAATGCAATGTATTTAAATATCCCCCCCCATTAATACAATGCACACTTCTTGAGAGCAGGAACTGTTTTCAAGTAGTTTCTTTTTTTTTTTTGTCATCCCCGACAAGACACACAATGCCTAAGGCATCCCCACATACTGGATTGCTTTCATATCTTTAATTGCATGATTAATTGCAGTCTTTCTTGGTTTCTTCCATACTTCAGCTTCTTGGCTCCCTTTTCTCCATGGGCTTTACCGAGACTCTATGTTGTCTTTTCCTAAATATTTGACTTAAGTACTATCATCCAATTGGATTGCTACATTCAGGTTTGAAAATTCTAATCACTTAATCACATTGATGGAAGGGAAAACAATTCTATCATATCTAAAAGTAACAAAAATTTTCCATCATGTATAAATATATATTATATAGCTTTTTTGATGAAAGACAAACAGTATGGCATCTCACAGTTCTTAAAGTGTTTCCTTTTTAAAAGAATACTAGTTTTGTTAGGAACTTTACACTTACAACTAATCAAAACCATCCCTCTACAATTTCTACCCCACTAATTCTATTCTTTGTGATGAAATAAAAACAAATCTTCCACACTGACAAACTTTCAGGTACTTGAAAATGTTTCTAATGTTCTTCTAGATTGCCCCTTTGCCCCTGACACCAAACTCCTAAGCCTTCTTTTCTCTTCTATAGTCTCATGCCTAAGTCAGGTTCTGGTTTACCTTTCCCATTCTCTTTCATCATCCTTGGACACACTCAATCTACTTTATCATTCTTTTTGAATGTGGTCATCTAGAAAATGATCACAATATTCTAGAAAATCTGATCACAGGAAATTCAATGGCTTATTCTAGGCATACATATGTTCTATATTCATCTTTTAATATCAAGTGCTTTCAAGGAAGGATATCCTATCTTACCTCACCTCAAATTTGAAATAAGTAAAACTGAATTAATAAGTTTTTTCTGGATCACTTTTATAATAGATTTGGAATCAGCTGGGAGGGACCTCAGAAACCTCTAGTTTATAGATTATATATAATCATGAAAATATCAAATTATAAGTAGTTTTTATTTATAGTAGAGATTATTTGGATTGAAGTCCACTTACAATCAACTTGTGACTTTCTCAATGTCTTCATTTTATGAGACATCACAGGCTATAAATGTTATGAAGTTGAAGTCATATATTGTGATATATGATTAAAAACTAAAATTCAGTTCAAGGGATTTAAATACCTACATACCAGGGACTCTAGAGACATTATAGATACAAAGAGAAAAATGAAATGTTCTTACTTTCAAGATTTATTTCTCTTATGAGTAAGATTGGAATGCAGTTGGAAGATTAATTTAACAGGCCAATAGCATTTTAATGGATATAGAATGTTTGGGGGTCAAGATTAATGTTCCAAAATTAGTGAGTGCTTAGAAAATAACCCTGTGTGTTCTTTATTAATAATAATATTATTAATATGTCCCAACACAAATTTGCCTCCTGGACAAATCTCCACTTGGATGTCCCATACTAACTCAAGTTATATATAGCACCTAATTATGTTGATACATCTCCACTTGGAAGCCCCATAATAACTAATATTTATGTAGCACTTACTATGTTGCCAGACACTGAACTAAAATGCTTTATAATATCATTTCATTTAATCCTCAATATTGTCTGAGGCCAGATTTGAACAATAGATTTTCCTGACTCCAAGACTGATACTCTCACCACTTTGCCATCTAGCTGTCTTTCAGCATTTCTCTCTACTCAAAAACTTACAGTGGGTCCTTATAATATATTTGGAATCAAACACAATGCTATATCTTGGAATCCAAAGTCTTCTCTTTTTTGGTCTCACTTTACCCAATGACTTTTCCCCTACTACTCTCCTTATTTATATGCTCTAGTCAAGACCACTTTTTTATTGCTCTTTCACAATCTTTATATCCTCATGTACCCATACACTCTTTGGACATGTTGGTCTCAAATGGCTTTCCATTCTTTCCCATCATTATTATCCAACACCCCATGGATCTCAAACCTTACTAACTCTTCCATAAAGGTCTGTACACTTTAGCACTTTGAATTTTTTTTGTCTGGAATTTAGTTCCCTAGCTATTTTATGACCAGTAGGTGGTGTTTCAGTGGATAGAGTGCCAGCCCTGGACTCAGGAACTTTCAAATATATTTCTAAGTTCAAATCTGGCCTCAGACAACCTAACAGTCATGTAAACCCTGGGCAAGTCACTTAATCCTGTTTGCCTCAGTTTCCTCATCTGTAAAATGAGCCAGGGATGAGAATAGCAAGTATCTTAGCCAAGAAAACCCCAAATAGGTCATAAAGAGTCATATGACTGAAAAATGACTGACAACCATTTCATATTACTCTTATTTCTCCCATGTCTTTAAATTCCTAACAAAAGGCCATTTCATGACAAGAAAGACTGGGTAAGAAAGGACATGCAGGCTCAGTAAAACTACCACCACTGAAAAACAACTTAAACAATATACCTTCGATGAAAGTGAGCAACTTAATCCATTTCATGTTTGAAAGACAGCATTATATATAAAAAAGAAAGCTAAGTAGGTGCCACAGTGATAGAATATCTGGTCTGGAGTCAGGAAGACTCATTTTCCTGAATTCAAATCTGAGCCTCAGAAAGTTACTGGCTGTGTAACTTTGGGCAAGTCATTTCAAATTTTGCCTCAGTTTCTTCATCTGGAAAATGAGCTGGAAAAGGAAAGGAAATGGCAAACCATTCCAGGGTCTGCCAAGAAAATCCCAAAAAGGGTCATGAAGAGTCAAATATGACTGAAGCAACTGAACAACAACAACAAAAAGTATAAATATTGTCAAAACCAGTTTTATGCCATTTAAGATAATTGAGTAATTCTGCAGTCTCCTCCAAGTGACGTCTTCTCCCAATCTTCCTGGCTTCCTTTGAGCACTGAGAGGCAGTTATAATGTAGTTACAAATACGAAGAAAGCACTTTAAAATTATCCTATAGTCTAAAACTTTTTTTTTAAGAAAAGTGTGTAAAAGGTTAAGAAGAAAGCCAATTGGTCCAGGAAAATGGATTAAGAGTAGTAACCAGACTTAGAACAGGAAATACCTTCCTTGTAGTTCTTTGGGACCATGCCCTGAAGGGATTAGAGTAATGATCCAAAGGAAGAAGCTTCTTTGATTACTTCATTTAATGGTATACCTCTGCATTCACCTTTCCCTAGCTGGAAAAAGGAAACCTTTAACGGTAATGGTCAAAGAGATATAATGGTTTAGTTTGGAAATGATTCTCCAAGAGTGTGCCAAAAGTCTTAAATGGCTGTTGTTCAAAGTTAGTTGATACAAATAAATGAACGTATCTAAATTTTGTAAGGATTGTCCGATCTTGACTGAAATTTGTTTAAAGATCCTAAAAATTGAGATTTCAAAATGACTTCTATTAGAGACATAGATATCTGAGGGAATGGGAGCACTGGATTACTCTGTTGGTTTGGACATAACTCTAAGCAGAAAAAAAAAAAAGCCTAGATTAGAATAATTTTAACTAACAAAATTGAAAAAGTTAGATTGCTTGCTAGATAGAATGCTCACACTGCCTGGAGGAAGACCCAAGTTCATATCTGATTTCAGACTTACTAGCTATGTGACCCTGGGCAAGTCACTTAGCCTTTGTTTGCCTCACTTTTCCTCAGCTAGAAAGGGAGCTCAAGAGGGAAATGGCAACCCATTCCAGTATTTTTGTCAAGAAAATGGGTTTTTCCATGAGGAAGAAAAGGACACAACTAACAAGACTGAACAACAGCAAAAATTAACAGAATTGTTTCTGACAGACTTATAGGCCTAGAAGAGAGTACAGAATTTTATTCTATACCTGTGCTTGATTCCCATCCAGGGACCTTAACTTAAGCTAGGCTATTTCCATCTAACCCCAGGCAAGTTATTTAACTGTGTTTCTGTTTCTCAGATCTAAATTACTTCTACTAAGATATGATTTCTTTTTCCAAGAAGCATGTCCAACACCGATTCCATAAACATGGTCAACACCTTTGTAACTGTCTCACTTGACTACACAACAATTATTCCACCATTAAAACAGGCAGACTTTGCTGGGACCAGATCCCAACTGAATCATTTCAGACATCCATGGGCTTTATCTCTGAGCATCATATTTTACAACGTTAATAGCTAAAGTAAGTTTTCTTGTTACTATTTTTACCATTTTATATGGACTCTGGGATGCGCAGGACATCATCGCTGCTAAACTCAGAGTAGGGATGCCTTGCTTTGAGGCTGAGGACCCAGCAAGCCCCTTTCCTTCTTTCATAAACCAAGGCTCTGTTGCAATGGAATCACAGTGAGCTAAGCAGCAGCTGCAGCTACACTGTGAGAAGTTTACTTGGATAAGTGTGTACCCTCTTTTAAAATAGGTCCAAAATTTCAAACTATTTAAAATGGTGCTAAGCCCTGGGGAAGCACCATTTTGGGCTCAACATTTGGCAATGGAACTGGACACTTTGGATGCACTATTTTGATAGCACATGGTTCCTTCTGTGCCCAAAACTAACATCATCCTCTTCTATCCAGGAAACATTTGGATACTTAGAGATTTGACAGCTTTTCAAATTCCTATAATGGGGTCATTACACACTTTTAACACTTGAAAAGCCCTAGTGCCTCCAAGTTTGCTGGTAAGACACAAAGAGCTAGCAGAACTTGGGTGAATTGTTCACATTTGGGTTTTTTATGTATAATTTTTATAAATATGAAAGCTAAAATAAGGTGCAAAAAACCCTTCCTAACAGGCCCCATATGCTGCAAAGTAAAATATTGTTATCATGTGTGAAAATTTGACTGTGTAAAGAGGGGAAATCAGAGGGCACTTGGAGAGTTAAAAAAAGGATCACATGTTTCAATAAACTCCATCTCTTATTTTGTCTCCTCCAGTTCATTCCAGCACAAACTACACATAGCAGACCCTCAGCTGTCTGCAACTGTGACACTGGACATAACATTTGTTTTTAATCATGATAAACTTGATTCCTATTAATTTAAAGGCTGGAGTAACCGCTAACTTATGTGCGGAGTTCAGAATGAGGCTAGAGATGCCCTAGTCCCACCTCCTGCAGAATATGATTGGTCTGCCATTTAGTGGAATTGCTTTCACCTGTATATTGTCCCCCTTGCAAATGATGACTTAACTTTCTGCCAGCTGGCACCAGGAGAGCTGAGCAGCAACTATATATGAAGTAAGCTAAGAACATTTCTGAGCCATGGTGTCCTGGCTGGAGATCTGTTTTCTCTTTATACTTTTGGAGCTGAAAGATTTCTGCCTCCCCACCACAACCTGAATCCCCATATATCACAAAGGGTAATAGATAGTTCAAAAAGGGTATGATACAAATACTTGGCCTACAGAAGTGTATTTTTAAATTATTATTTATTTTATACTGCTGTTCCCTAAGAGCCAAATATATATATATATATATACAAATATGAATATATATGTATATGGAGGTAGAGAAAAAGAAAAAGAAACAAAGAAAAGAAAGAGAAGAGAGATTGTATAGGCTAAAAAACTCTTTGAGCACAATAACATGCTTTTTTTCCTCTGCTAGGATTTAATTTGCCTCTTAAGTTTTGTTCTAGATTTCCTAATCTAAAGATTTCTCTCTCTTAAAAGATCAGAGGAAGCAACATAAGAGCTGAAGAGCATGTCTGATATCAGCAAAGCCTAAAAGATTTCAAATCATAGGGCACAGATTCAGATGTTGACTTCTAATTAATTATACCTTGGTGACTTTGGATAATGCTTTACCTTCTTCTCTGTGTTTGAGTTTTCTTATTAGTAAGAAAGTTGAACCAGATAGATAACCTGACCCGTTCCAACTCTAATTTATGATCCATTGATCCTAGTTGAGTGACTGTTCATGCATTCTTTAATCTATGTGCAAGTAACCAATTCCTCCTTGGACACAAGTCAGGTTCCCCCCACCCTTGTTATTAGATGTTTTGTAAAAATGAAATTTTCATTAAGGCAAGTCGGGACTTTCTCAGCTAAATCTTCTTTTGACAGAGAGCTTCCAAAAAATGTTTGAATAATTAAAGCCCTCATTTATTATGTTTCTTTGACAGGTTTGTGGCATATACACATCTGTTTTTTCCTTCTGTCTAAATGGAACATGACAATATTTTTTCTTTCCATCCACCATGTATTTTTTTCCTGGATTTCCTCACATATATTCTGTCTGGGTAACCATGTCACCAGCTCTTGTGGATTCAATTATCATCCCTCTACAGATGACTCTCAAATCTATCTCCTGAGTTATCCAATTCCACAATACAAACTTTCCTACTGGACATCTCCACCTGAATGTCCCATAAGCATGAAACTCATTATCTCATCATCCCTAAACCTGCCATTTTCCCAAATTTTCCTGTTTCTGTCAAAGCAACAACTATCACTTCATAATCTTAGCCATCATCAGCTCCTCACTTCTCCTTCCCATATCCAATCATAGCTAAATCCTGACTATTCTACCCTCACATCCAACCTATCCATTCTTTCTTCATGGATATAGGTCATTAACATGTATTTATCACCTATTGTGTGCCAGCTATTGTGCTAAATGCTGGGACTGCAAAGAGTGACAAAAATTGTCCCTGCATATAAGGAGGAAGAGTGGAGGTAGAGGAAACAAGCAAACACAATATATACAAGAAAATGGGAAATAATTAAAAGGGGAAGGTACTAAGAGGCTTTGGGGAAAGCTTCCTATAGAAGATGGGATTTTATTTGGGATAGTAAAGAGGCCAGAAAAGCTTAGGAGGCTGAGTTGAAGAGGAAAGTGTTCCAGGAATGGGAAACAGAGAAAATGTTTATAATAATGAAGTCACATACAGTTTCTAATTCTTTTCAGGAATTTTCTCCTATATTAAGACTGCCTAGAAACAAGCATTATATTGTTATGTACTAACTAAAAGGCACAGAAAAGCTATATTTGTTAAATGAATTAGTAGAATATGAGAGATAAGAAAATTAAATCTTTGGATGAGCTTTCAGTCTGAGGCCCAGCTCTGCAGCCCCACCACTGTATTATAAGTGATGGTTAAATTATACAAACTATTTGACATAATAAGCAAAGAGGGAGTTCTACCAAACTCCTTTTATGACACAAACATGGTATTGATTCCAAAACCAGGCAGGTCAAAAACAGAGAAAGAAAACTATAGACCAATCTCCCTGATGAATATAGATGCAAAAATCTTAAATAGGATACTAGCAAAAAGACTCCAGCAAGTGATCAGAAGGGTCATCCACCATGATCAAGTAGGATTTATACCAGGGATGCAGGGCTGGTTCAATATTAGGAAAACCATCCACATAATTGACCACATCAACAAGCAAACCAACAAGAACCACATGATTATCTCAATAGACGCAGAAAAAGCCTTCGATAAAATACAACACTCATTCCTATTAAAAACACTAGAAAGCATAGGAATAGAAGGGTCGTTCCTAAAAATAATAAACAGTATATATCTAAAACCATCAGCTAATATCATCTGCAATGGGGATAAACTAGAAGCTTTCCCAATAAGATCAGGAGTGAAACAAAGATGCCCATTATCACCTCTACTATTCTACATTGTACTAGAAACACTAGCAGTAGCAATTAGAGAAGAAAAAGAAATTGAAGGTATTAAAATAGGCAACAAGGAGATCAAGCTATCACCCTTTGCAGATGATATGATGATCTACTTAAAGAACCCCAGAGAAGCAACCAAAAAGCTAGTCGAAATAATCAACAACTTTAGCAAAGTTGCAGGATACAAAATAAACCCACATAAGTCATCAGCATTTCTATATATCTCCATCCCATCTCAGCAGCAAGAATTAGAAAGAGAAATTCCATTTAAAATCACCCTCAACAATATAAAATACTTAGGAATCTATCTGCCAAGACAAACACAGGAACTATATGAACACAACTACAAAACACTCTCCACACAATTAAAACTAAATCTAAACAATTGGATAAACATCAACTGCTCATGGGTAGGACAAGCTAACATAATAAAAATGACAATCCTACCCAAATTAATTTACTTATTTAGTGCCATACCCATTGAACTACCAAAAAACTTTTTTACTGAATAAGAAAAAACCATAACAAAGTTCATTTGGAAGAACAAAACATCAAGGATATCCAGGGAAATCATGAAAAAAAAATGCAAAGGAAGGAGATACAATTGAATGTAATGGACTTCACCATTAGTGGCAATGCAGTGATCCTGAACAACTTGGAGGGATCTATGAGAAAAACCATGATCCACATTCAGAGGAAAAACTGTGGGAGCAGAAACAAAGAAGAAAAACAACTGCTTGAATACATGGGTCAAGGGGATATGGTTGGGGATGCAGACTCTAAATGAACATCCTAATGCAAGCATCAACAACATAGAAATAGGTTTTGATCAAGGACACAGATAATGAGGCCAGTCAGTTCTAGTCACCATGTTGGATAGTATGGTATGTCCAGCCAGTGGCAAGGAGGAAAAAGATTTATTGGTGTCTCCCTGAGACCGATCTCTTCCTGTGATAAGGTATCAAGGGAGGAGTTGAGGTCTCTGAGACCAGGTTCCTAGTGACTTTTTCAATTAGAGAAATCCTGGGGAGGGACTGAGTGATGATGTCACAAGGGATATATAAGACATGGTACAGAAGTCACTCTCTTTTTGCCCCTCTCTTGTGACCATACCTTTGCCTTTTCTCACCCAGCCTAGCTGCCTAGCTGCTCATACTTGTGCCTCTCTCTCTTCCTCTCTGACCTAGCCCTCTCCAGCCTCCTGTAAAGGGCAGGTTGCAAAATGGGAAAAGATGGAACATTGAAAGAAGAGATGATTGACAGCAAAGACTGTTGGGAGAAGAGGATGCTAGGAGAGAAGAAGGGACATGACAAAGCTCCCTGAAGAACTCTGGGAGATTTTGAGTGGAGACCTCGAACAGGCAGGAAGCATTTGTCTTGCTGGGGATCTTGCCAAGATCCAATAAAGGATTCATCTGTGTATAGTCCTAAGATTATTCCTATCAAGTTATTTCAACAACATAATACCTCAAGGAACATCTCAACAGAGTGTCAAGACTCTTCAGACGCAGGAGAGTCGTGGACTCTCTGCCCAAGAACCGGGCTCTTTCCCTTTGCCCTTTACACCTGCTCAGACTATTTGTTAGCCCAATAGTGTTATAAATAGGATTGAGAGAATTAGTGAGAAAGAGGAGAAACCCTGGTGGGCTTGACAGCTGCCAGGGTGATGGACCTTTTAGGGGGACAGATCAGGGACCCCAATTTCCTCATTCCAACTCCCCAACTTTCCTATAGTCATTGCTCATTAAATCTTCATACACACAGTCAGATTTTTCTAGTGGCTTATTGCTAGGAGCTAAAGGGAATGGCATCTATTGTAGCTAGATCAGCCATAAGAGAGTGCTAGCCAAGATCCCTCCCCTGAGGAGTCAAAGATTCAGGGAAGCTTGTCTCTGTAACATCCTCATGCCAGGGAAATCTGGGGTACCTCATATCACCTGATAGGGGAGACCTTCTTTCATCTTCCCATCACATTCACATAGCAGGGGAACCCCAATTTCTCAAGTAGCACCCCATTACATCATTACCCAGGAGAGGAGTGAGTGAGAAAGAGTAGGAGTCATCCTTTCAAGGCTCCTACCTTCCAACACCTTTCTTCCTTTACAACTAGATCCCTTTGACCATCTTTAACCAGTCTTAAAGTAACACCAGTGTCCAGTTCAATTATAATCATTACACTCACGACTTGAATTTTTTGGCAACTGTTCAGACTGTGGAGAGACTGGCTAGTTGTTAGAAATTTTTAAGAGGCCAGTTAATATTTTAAATTTTAATATATACAGCCTCCAGAGAATTTTATTCATTACACTTAATAACATCAAATTGAATAAATAAAAATGCAAGTCTATCACTTAATTTTGTCTACTATGTTCCTTTTTTCAATAAAGTATATCATTTCAGAACTATATTCCAATAGGTATAACTCTGACTTCATTAAGGTTCAGTGCTATCTATAAGGGAAACCAATTTAGGGGAATGGGGTGTGGGAGCAGAGAGTTTCAAGGTATCATTGGTTTTCCTCCATAGTTTTATATCCTCATGGATATAAACCATTTACTCCTCAGAGGATCTAGTTCCATCCTTATATCTCACTCCCCATGGAAAGAAACATACCTATTACTTAAGAAGAATACTTGGTAGTTTTCCTCTGTTCCATGTATTTCTACACCATGAATTCCTAATATAGTAGAGCCCCATTATCCATGGTTTTGCTTACTGTGGTTTCAATTATCCACTGTCAACCTGAAACACAGGAGATCCACTTTGCACAATTTTGGAAGTCCATCCACCACAGCAGTATCTTCTGCTTCCACTTTCCCTTTTCTTAGAGGGTCTTTCTTGGGGGGGGGAGGAATTGAGGGATAAGAGCAGTGAGAGAAAGCAGAAATATATGGTGGTCAGCCATAGGAAGTCTTGGAAAGTATGCCCACAAATATGGGACCCTACTCTACTGGATTCCTCAATAGACCTTTTCTCTTTTTTCCTCTTTGTTTCCTCTTTATAGCTTTTATACCCATTCATTACCCCTAATATCCTGGAATTCCTAGAGTCCCTTCATCTCCTCCACTAACCATCAAAATTTTTTGCATATATCACTGTTATTTGGCAATGGCAGCAAGAAAAGCATCAATCATGCATACCTCAAAGAAATTCACCTTACTCTTCATAATTTCTAGGAGGGATTCTTCGTACTCAGTCTTATGACTCTCTGCTAACCCAGATGGTAAACTGGCATGTTAAGTTGGGAGATCAAATACTGGGGACTGTGGTCAAGCAAGATTTACTTTTTATTCAAGACCTAGAACCTTGAATCCTGGGTATGAAAATTCTTGCACTGGGTACAGTAAATCCAGGAACTTTTTTTCAGGATCACCTCTATAAAAAGAGAGAACCAAATCTACTTTCTCTAAAGCTAACACACATACACACACACACACACACACACACACACATACACACACACACACACACCACACACACACACACACACACACACCTATTTTTCCCCATCAACATCATAAATCATATTTATAATCAACTAACCTTACAATGCATGACTTCTAGGATTAAAGTGAGGCTTTAGGATAAAAAGTGGGGACATGGTAGAGAAGGTATAGAGCATAGCCTAGAGAGGAGTGATATTATATTTGTATGTATAAATGGTGACAAATGGAGGCAAGTCTTCAAAGATCATTCTTGGTCCTGAGCTAACTTCCTCTAGGCCTCACTTGTTTCTACCTTAGTTTCCCTTGGAATTCTGGTCCCCTTGGATAACTAGTAGTTACTTCTAGGGACTTTCACCCAAAACTCTCATAAAAAAAAGTGACACAGGGAAGCTAGGTAACACAGGGGATAGAGTTCCAAGCATGGAGTCAGGAGGACCTGGGTTCAAATCTAAATTCAGACACTTTGCAGCTATGTGACTCTGTGCAAGTCACTTAACCCCCAATTGCTTAGCCTTTGCCACTCTTCTTAGACCTGATACTAAGGGTTAAAAAAGAGTGTCAGGCTTCCAACTTTTTCCTTTGCTTTCTAACTGCAAAATATATGCAGTTTTTCTTTTAGACCTTTTAAGGGTTGTTATTGTTAGTACTTCAATGAAACAAACAGTTTAAAATAGCATAAGGGAGAGAGTTATAAAGTTAAAAGAACTCCTAAAAACAAACCTTAGTCCCCAATAAAATGTAAATGGAACTAGACCAAAATATTCTTAACTTCCTACTCTTTGCTGGCATGTCTTTGATTCTTAGCCCTGAAACTGGGCCCCTTACTTGGTTTGGGCTGGATTCTGGTTCAAGCTCACAGGCAATTACAGCCTAAAAGAGATTGAAACTGATAAGGTTAGTGGGATGCTCAATGTCTTCTAGAATCTGCTTCCAAGCCTAATCTACCAGGAAATCATCCCTGTTTAAGGATAACTTATCTCTAATTGCTTCATTCTGATTACCCCAATTGTCTCCACAAGGTCCAGGCTATTCTGTATTAACATTTGAGGATAGTACCTTTGTCTTTCCTGAAAATGTCAGTGGCTCTGACTCTTGGAATTAACTATTTTGACCAATCTTGGACTTGTTTCTTCTTTTTTATGATAGTCTACCTGAAATAAGTAGACTTACTGACCCTTAAAGCTGGTACTACACTAGTTACAAGTGTTTAAGGCTAATTTCTTTACCTAATTCTCAGTAGTTCGGTGCCTCAAAATTGATGTGTCATAATAGTAGGTGACTTTTCTCCTTGTAGTCTGACTTTATTACAATAGCTCTCTCCAAAGACCTTTTTATTTCTTTTCAAAATTTGTCTCCCTTCATGTATTCTGACTCTGCTTCCCAGATTGATGATTCTCTAGAATCTTTGACCCACAAGGGACAGTAGGATTCACCTCAGAGAAATGACTTACCTTAATGTTTCATCTAGCAAGTTGGTGACAGAACCAAGACTAGAAGCAGGTCTGGAGTCTCTTTCTAACATACCATTATGATCCCTTTTAGTACCCTTGTGGCCTCCTACAACTTCTCCCTTCACCATTTGCCTGATCAGAGCCTTTCAAATAAGGAGAGAAGTACCTGCCAGGGAAGGAGGAAGGGTCCTATCCTCTAGAGTCTAGAGCCTTGGACTAGCCTTTCTATTGTGGTCCTTCCTCCTACCTTGGTTGTATATTTAAAAAAAAATAAAAGAGAGGAGTTTTGTACCCCAAGGGAAGCTTGGGCTTTCAGTATAGAGAGAGAGAAAGAGAGGAGAACCCCCTTCTCAAAGCGGGATTCAGGGGAGAAAACAAACGTAATGGGCTGGCTCAGAGAGAGGAGAGGGGGTTTGAAGATTTTCCCCCCTTCTACCTTCTCTCCTTAGCTAAAGCTGCTCTCCTTAATTCGCTCTTGTCCCTCTTTTCTCCCCTCCACTACTCGAGACCAAAGAGTCTCTTCTTGATCCATTCACTCAAACTCAGCTTGGGGAACAGATAACTTTTAATGTCAACTCAATCAGGTAATACAAAAGGAATAACAGGCAGGGGAGAATGGGAAAAGTAAAGTGGGAAAAAGGGGTCCCTGTCTCTATCTAAACCCTTTCCCCTCCCTCCTCAATTTTTTTTGGGGGGGACTCAAGCCTTGGCAGCCTGAGGCCCCTGAGAGAAAGCCAGGTTGACTCACCCCTGGGCAACAGGAGCTGAGGTAAAGTCTGCTCAAGTTTCTCTTCAGAATTCCCTTTAATTGGGAAGTGTTGGGGGGAAATATTTCCAGTCTCCAGCAGGAAAAATGGGTAACCCTCAGGAGAAAGTCTTTTTCCCACCTCTCTTTGGCTTCTCAAGACCAAGAGACCCTCACTGCTCTCTAAACTAGAGCGTCCTCCTCCTCTCAAATTCACTTCTGGGACCCCTCCCACATTGAGGTGATCAATTTCACATATTCTTCAGCCTGGCACTTTCCTCTAGTGCTAGCCTCTGTCACAGTTGGTCTCCACCCTGAAACCCAACTACTAGGAATGATAACCTACCTGAATTCATTTTTCAATGAACAAGAAACTCCCATTCTGTCATTCCTTCTCTATCTTAGTGATTCTGAACCTCTTGCTGTTACTGTTCAAACCCTGTCTTCTTACTAACTACTCTCTTATTGCTATTTCTGGCAACTTAAACCTCTCCCCACCCTCTATGTTCCACTCTAAAGCAATTCATCCCTTTCCACTGTGTTCTTTGGAATGCCTGCTGTGTGGGTAGCAAACTTATTTTCATCTTAAACTTTTCTTTTCTCATTCCTGACATCTTCCTACACTTAATGAGTCTTGATTTCCTCCTGATTAGAGGGGCTTCCTAGCCACCCTTTCCAACACTGGTTGCACTTGCATTCATATTCTGCAATTCACTAGTCAAGGTGAGGGAATTGAAATACACCTTGTTTTCCAATGGCACTTCTAGGTTCTCCCTCTACCACCATGACTCAATAATATATCTTCCTTTGAGGTTCACTCAATCTATATTGGCCACCTAATCAAGATTCTAGTATCTATCAACTACTAGCCTCTGAGATATTTTTCCTTTAGTCAGTGAGTTTCAGTGCCTTGCTCACCATCTTTCCTTCTCAACTCCTGACTTCATATGAGGAGATCTTAACATATTCTGAGACTCCCTCAGATACCCTAACCTCCTGGGTCCTCACATTATTCATTTCTCACGATCCCTAAAACACCTCAGCTACATACAAAGATGGTCAGTTCCTTAATCACCCACAGGGGTTCCATTTTCATATTCAGAAAAGGATCCCTTAGCTGATCACAATCTGTTGTCATTCCAACTCTCCCTCTACCTTGCAGCTCCTAATTCTAGTGCTTTGCCCATATTGTGATGTCCAGTGCCTCCACCCCTCCATCTTCCTCTCTTTCACATCTGGTTCCCTTGGTAAACTAGTTTAACTCTATACTGCCCTCCTCTTTTGAGTCCTTTGTCCCTTTTCTCCTGTGACTGATTTTTCTCTGCCAAGCCTTCACCTTAGATTATTCCCAACATCCACTACCTTGGTTCCTATTCATAATTGCTAAATTAAGCTAAGGGAAAAATAATCACAAAATCATCTTGCCTGGTCCACTACAAATTCATATTATAAAATCTCAATTTGACCCTCACTGTAGCAAGGCCATCCTTTTAAACTTTCCAGTTGATTCACAGCTTTGCAGATGAGCTAAACCAAGTTGATAGTAACCAGCAGGCCTCAAACCCATCAGTGAGTTAGGAGGATGTTTGCCTAAACATGAGAGGACTTCTCCCAGTGGAATGGATATATGTGAATAATTTCCTTTCAACAGCCATGAAGGCAGCTGAAGGAGGCACTGTGGAGTAGTTAGAGCATGATCAGATATGGAAGATACCACTGTCATCCAAATGCATCCTGGTTTATGAGCAGTCATTCTGACTTTTGTCTTAACACTGTACTTCCAAAACTCCAGAAGAAAGAGTGAGGCAAATGGCTTTTTTTTTTCAATTCTGCCTTTCACCAGCAAGTCAAGACATCATCCTGTGAGGTCATTGGTGCAGGTACTGTTTGAAAAACAAAGGATGAAAAACAATCCCTTTCATCACAATGTTTTTTTCCAAATCTTTTTATTTGTCCTCAAATATCCCATAGTTCTTGTTGTACCCTCTCTCTCAACTAAGAATCTCATTTCATATTTTTTTCCTTAAAAACCGAACAAGAGTTTTTTTCTTTTCTCCTCTTCCATGTTTCACATCACTCAGATGCCTTCCACCACTATCTCCTCCATCATTCTATCTCATATGAAGAAGTATCCTTTCTCTTTTTCAAGGTAAATTCCTCTATATGTACACTTAATTTCATTTCATCCCATATTCTCCAGTAGAATGCCCTTCCCATAATCCTACTCTCACTAATCTTCAATCTCTCCCTATCTACTGGCTGCTTTCTTACTGCCTGGAAACATACCCATATCTCCACCATTCTCCAAAAACCCTCACTTAATCTATCCTTCCCCATTAGCTATCATCCTTTTTTCTCCTTTCTATTGCAGCTAAACAATTGGTACCTCTACTTCCTTCATTTCCATTCTCTCCTTAATTTTCTCAGTCTGACCTCCAACCTCATCTCTCAATTGAGATTGTTCTTTCCAAAGTTACCAATGATGTCTTAGCTGCCAAATCTAATTCTTTGGCCCCAAACTCATTCTTCTTGTCCTCTGAAACCTTGATTTTGTCAATCATTCCTTTTTCCCTTGGTTTCTATAACTCTGCTTTCTCCAAGTCCTATTGGTTTGCTCTTTCCGAGTCTCATTTTCTGAATTTTCACCCTGGTTATACCCACTAACTATGAATAACCTGAAAACCCCTCTGTCTAGACCCTCTTCTTCCTCTTTTGTCTTTTGTTTTTTATATCACCATAACTCCTCCCAGTATCCCTTTCCCTCCCACTCCCAGACAGCCATCATATCTAATAAATGATATTTTAAAGGCAAAAAGAAAAAATATGTTAAAAAATCAGCATAAAATCATGGGGAAAGTGAGAAAATATGATGTTTTACATGATAATACATAAATAACCCAGATCAAATTCCTTATCATCTCTGGGAAGGGGATGGGAAGAGAAGGAGGGAAACAATTTGGATCATATAAGTTATGTGGAAAATTATTATGTATCGCTGGTCAAATAAAATGTCTTTATCCAAAAAATAAATAAATAAGTGAAAGTGGAAATACATGCAATGCATGCAATGTACAACATACAACAATTGTGGACCTTCCACCTCTATAAAGGGGCAAGTTAGGAACATGTTTGCACATCTCATTATTAGTACACTTACTCTTTGTAATTTCACCACATTCACTTTTCCTCTTTCTGTTTATTGTTGTTGGATTCTGTATGTAGTTTTCCTCGCTCTGTTTACTTCAGTTTGCACCAGTTCATGTAGGTTTTTCTGAGCTTCTCTGTTTTTTTTCATCCCCCCTGCTTTCCTTTATTATCTTATTGATTCTGTGCAAAAGCTTTTCAATTTCCTGTGATCAAAATTATTCATTATATCTTCTATAACTGCCTCTATCCCTTGTTTGGCTATAAATTCTTTTTATATCCCGATTGAAAGATATGTGATCTAATTCTCTTATAAGTTTTTGTATTATGATCATTAACACTAAGGTCACATATTCTTTCAAAATGTATTATGAAATATGATGTGAGATATTGGCCCAAGTCTATTTTCTGCCATTTTGCTTTCTAATTTTCTCAGCAGTTTTTACTAAATGAGTATCTTTTGAGTACATTCATAGTAAAGGATTACTTTGAAGGGATTTTTTTGGTTTTTGTTTTGCCTATTCCTTCCTTTAATGCCAAGCCTATGACAACCCCTGTTTGGAAATTCACTCAATTGATGACCAGCTTTGCCCTAATACAAATATTCTATAAGCCTAAAATCAATTCTGTCAACAAATAGAAAAAGGTTAGTGCTTGAAAGGTTAACATAACCTTTTAGAAGCAATGGTCTAAGAACTCAGTTCTTCTCATTGGCTATGGGAGCGGGGTGGGAGAAAGGGAGGGAAATAACACGAATCATATAACCATGGAAAAATATTATAAATCAATTAATTAAATAACATTTTTCAAATAAAAAAATTAATTGATTAATTAATTTGAAAAAGAACTCATTCTTCACTTGTCCAGTAAAAGTATTCAATCAATAGTCAATGGCCTGGCTTTATATAATCCAACCAAATCAAAGGTTTATAGCATCTCCAGAAACAAACAAATTGGAGTCAGGGCAGGCTTTGTGAGACTAATCTAGCTGATAATGATCCAAGAAACATCAACCTGGGCCCAAATTGACTCATTCTATTGGAAAGATTACTGGCAAAGATTGGAGTTAGAGGACTTGTGTTTCCATCAGTGGCTCTCTTGGCCAAGTACTTAATGTTTATGATGTCAGTTTTCTCATCATTAAAATGAAAACTTGTACTAGAAGATCTCTAAGGTCCCTCTTAGCTCTAAATTTAGTGTTCTTTCCAGGAAGGTACATACGTTTTCCTCTTCTTCCTAAATCACTGGGCAAACAGAAGCATTTGCTTACAAGGAATATATTCAGATTAAACATAAAGCTTTTATAGTTTTATAGTTCATTAGAGGTACAAAGAAACTTTTACTGTTGTCATCTTATTGAAATCTTCACCACTATTCTAATAAAGAGCAGGCATTTCCTCATTTTACAGATGAGGAATCTAGTGTTGTCAGAGGTTAAGTGAATGGCCTAAGGCTACACGATAGTAAATGATGGATTTGATGCTTAAATCTGTGTTTTCTCACTTTAACTCAGTGGACTTACCAGACTTTTTCCTCACCTGCTTCTGTCCGTGAGACTCCAGACTTCACCAATATTCCTGCCTTTTCAACCTCAGATCCTCTGTCCCTAATATCCTTCATCTAATAAATAAATTCTTCTGTGGAACCTCTCTTTTGAGGTAAGGACATTCACATATCTTGATTTTATCACCATCAAAGGCATTTAGGTTCTTGACTCAATAACAAAATGAATTAAAGCTCCTCTTTGGGATTAGGGACAATACAACCTTAAAGAAGAGATAACTTATTTGTGGGCAGATACCAATAATTCACTTTTCACAATTATTTTTGTCCCAATTACCCAAGAAATTTAGGGAAAAGAAAGGATTATAAAGATCCAAATTACTTAGTCATTGTAATGATGTATACATCATCTTTGGCAAGCAGAGAAATATGAGGATTTTTTTTTGTCCTGAAATGTATTCACTGAAATATTCTACTGTAGTTTTGTGATCTTGAGCTACTTTAAAATGGATCTGGTCTTGGCTATGAATATACTGTTGTAAATTGGAAGGGTGATGGGGCCCTGGAGTCTACTCTTACTTCTGGCAAAGATCGAAAGTCATTAACCTCTCTTCTTCCGCATACCAATTTGGTGTCCTGCCCCGACAACCCCCTCCAAAAAAAAGAAGCAAAAATTGAGAAACACGGGAAAAGGTACCATTTTCCAGGAATCAAACACATCAGGAAAACCCATCACTGTTACTTGCAAAAACTCAAAAAGGCTGAAATATCTTTGTGTGTTGAGGGTACAGGGGCAGAGTTCTTTCTGTTTCTTGTTGTTTCTCCAAACATAGCATAATTCATAAACATAAAAACTCACCATAGAACATAAATGGATAAATTTGGATAGAACTTTATTATGTTTTGTTCAATGAACTACCTTCATATTGCAACTTTAATGAATTTGATAATTTTGAAGCTTATGTGACCCCAGAGGTAATCTAGTATAATTCCTTAATTTTGTAGATAAGGTTCTCTGATCTGAAAGGTAGCAACTATTTTTTTAAACCCTTACCTTCCATCTAGAAATCAAGACTAAATATTGGTTCCAAAGTAGAAGAGTGATAAGAGCTAGGCATTTGAGGTTAAGTGACTTGCCCAAGGTCATATAGCTAGGAAGTGTCTAGATCACATTTGAATTGCAGGTCCTTAGATCTCCAGCACTGGCTCTCAATCCACTGAACCATCTAGCTGTCCCAGGGTAGTAACTTCTCATAGGTCCTAGAGGCAATAGGTGCACAATCTGAGCCCAGGTCCTCTGGATCTGCATTAATTCCATACCTTTTTCTTTAGTTTCTCCCTCTCAGTTCTCAGCCATATCATCTTCTCAAGAGTGAACTTTCTCCCAAAGTTGATTGGCTTCTAAAGTTCACACATTCATTTATTCATTCATTCATTCATTCATTCATTTATTCCTTCAATTAATTTTTTCTTAAGTGCCAACCTGACAAAGATACTGTGCTGTGTTATTTTAGACCTTTGTGGCACTCTACCACCATACCCCCCTAGTTGCCCAACACATATCAATCACAAAATCTAGAATGTCCAAGTACCTTGGAGCTCATCCAGTATAACCCATAACTAAACAAGACTCCTCTAAACAACATTCCTGGTTAGTGTTCATTCAGTCCTTACTCAGAGATACAACCTCCAGGATTGTCGCTGCCACGGGAGGCAGCCTTTCCACTTGGGGATAGATTCCTCAATTATGAATCTATTTTCCCCTTAGATATAGCTTGTGTCTTAACATCTTTTACCCATTGCTCCTAGATCTGAGACCAAAGCGAATAAGATAACCCCTCTTCTACATAACATATTGTTGAAGACATGAAGTCACCTATCATGCCTTTCCCCTAAGTCTTCTCTATGATGAACAATATCCATTCTCTTCAAATTCTCAGATGGCATAATTGCAAGCAGCTTCATCATCCTTTTATTCTCTTCTGAGACCTTTCCAGACAGTCAATGTCCATCCCAAAATATGGAACCAAGAGCTCAACACAGTGATGCTGATGTGATCTGACCAGAGTATAGAACATTGTGGGAATATAACATCCCTAAACCTGGAAACTTTCTCTTTTAATCCAGTTTAAGAATTCTGTGACTTAAGGGCAGGTAGGTAGCTTAGTAGACACAGAACTAGGCTTAGACATGAGAGGTCCTGGGTTCAAATCTGATCTCAGACACTTCCTAGCTGTGTGCCCCTGGGCAAGTCATTGCTTATGAACCAATGCTTAGTATTGATTTTAAGAAGAAAGGTAAGAATTTTTTTTTTAAAAAGAATGCATTAGTTTCTTTGGCTGCCAAGTTACATCAATCATCATTTAATAAGTACTACTGTGTGCAAGGTACTGTATCACAACTATTGAATCATATAGAGACTGCTGCCCACTAAAATTCTTAAATTTTTTTGCAGACAAACTGATATATAATTCTGCCTTCACATTTTGTGCTTCTAAAGTTAATTTTTATTTACATGTAAAATTCTATCTATTATTATTAAACTTCTTTTTACTAGATCCATCCAAATATTCTAACATGCAACAGTCTTTTTGGATCCTGACTGTTAGCCCAGTGTGTTTAACTATCCCTTATAGACTTCTGCTACTTTTTTTAATCCGTCGAAAGAGTTGTAAGGGCTAGACAACTACAGTTAAATGACTCGTGAAGGGTCACACAGCTAGGAAGTGACTGAAGTCACATTTGAACCCAGGACCTCCCATCTCTAGGCCTGATTCTCAATCTTCTGAGTCACCTAGCTGCCCCTCTTATGCAAATCTGATAAGGATGTTCTCTAGGCTTTTTTAGCCTCGTCATTGATAAACTTTTAAATAGTACAACACTAACCATAGATCCCTGTGACATTCCATTAAAGACCTCATTCCAAACTGACATCAGATCAGTAAGTGCTACTCTTTGGATCCAACCATTCAACCAGTTTCTACATCCTGTTAACTTCACCATCAACTACATCACATCTCCACATTTTGGGTACAAAAATAGAATAAGAGGCTTTGCCAAGTGCTTTGCAAAAATCCATGTAAACTTTATAGCATTCTTTTTACATTGCCTGGAGTCTAATAGCACTGTTCACAAGGGGAAGGAGGTTAGCCGGGCAAGATTTATTCCTAATGAAGCAATGTTAGTTCTTTGTAACCATCATTTCCTTTTCTAGATGCTCACTAAAAATATCCCCTTTTCTGAAGAATTGGATGCAAGTCTATAGTGTGCAGATTTTATATACTTCCCTTCTTTTGAAAACCAGGACAATATTTTCCATTCATCAATCCTGTGGTATCTCTCATGTTTACAATGATCTTTCCAAGATTCCACAGTAATATCTGTTAGTTGTTATACTACATAGGATTTAGGGCATCAAGGTTTACTATTCTTTTCTTACTTATCAGGTACAAATTCGTGCTAGTCATGTTCTGCTCTTTCTAGTCCAAATAACATCTTTCTAGACAGAGAAAAAAGAAACAAAAAGATTTGACAACTCTTCCTTCTCTGCATCATTCATTATGAACATCTCATCTCCTCTGAGAAGTAATTTCATCCTTGATCTTCCCTATTTTCCCATTCTCACTTTTAAAAACACTTCCCAAGTAGCACTGTTTTCCTCCTATATTACAGTATAAGGTTAGTGATCTTGTGTCTCTAATAATGTGGTCTTCCTCTCTGTATGTTTCTTTCTGGGTTTCTCTGGGTTTTGTCTCTGTTTCTCCCTCTGTGTGTGTCTTCCTCCCTGTCTCTTCCTCTCTTGTTCTTGCTTTCTTGCTCTCTCTCTCTCTCTCTGTCTATCTGTCTTTCGTTCCCATCCCCACTCTTACTCCAGTTTGCCTGTTTCTGAAGACATAGTCAGAATGGAATGGTTAGGCTGGTCATCACACAGGTCTCTTGGAGGCTATAGCAGCATCTAAGTAGTCATTCTAAATATTGCACCTGATAAATTTATTGACACATTTCATCCTGAATTGGAGTCAGGAAGAGTCATCTTCCTTGATTCAAATCTGGCATCAGACATTAGCTGTGTGACCGTAGGCAAGTCATATCCCTATTTGCCTTAGTTTCCTCATCTGTTAAAAAAAAAAAAGGCTGAAGAATAAAATGACAAACCACTACAGTATCTCTGCCAAGAAAATTCCAAATGGGTTCATGAATATTTTTCAGGCTAGAATCTTTTTTATTGATGTGGAAAGAATAAGGGAATCTATGTGGAATTCATCACTGGCCAAATATAATATTTGATTGTTAAAAATGTTTAGGAAAAAATTGTGAAAAGTATTATGTGTATTGAAAACCTACCCAGTACAGTTACCTAGAATAAGAAGGGGCTGTTAGATGGCATAGTGAATAGAGTACTGGGCCACGTATTAGGAAGACCCAAGTTCAAATCCAGTCTCAACCACTTGCTACCTGTATGATCCTGGGCAAGTCACTTAACCCTGTGCCTCAATTTCCTCAGCTATACAATGAGATGGAGAAGGAAATGGCAAGCCACTAGAGTATCTTTGCCAGAAAACAAACAAACAAACAAATGGGGTCAAGAAGAGTCAAGCACAACAGAAACAACTGAATAATAAAGAAGATTAAAACCAAATCTGGACCAATTAAATGGAGCTATCTGGTCACCTCAGTAATATGGCATCATCACTCTCTCTTGACAAAGATAAAGCTATTGTCAGGATACATAAGGATGTGATATGGGGCTTCTGGCAATGCTTGGACTTGGGCCCTCTTGCAAAGCAGCCAACCTAAGGCTTGCCAAAAGGATTGTTATATTCATAAAGCAGCAAAGTGTCTATTATTCCAGGGGTCTTGGGAGTAATAAAATTGGAAGCTTAGCTTCAGGGTCTTATCCATGAATTTAACAGGAGCCCCTGAAATAGCTCTGAGGCACATAAAAACTCAAGTAATTGCGGGATAGGAGGAAGGATATTTCTCCCTGGGACTTAGATGTCTCCACCAGGGCAATGCCCCCAAGTGTCATTGTGCTCATGGCTTGTGTGCCTGGCTTTCTGCAAGAATTAGATCATGAAAAAAGATTCAGTTTTCAACTCTGGTTAATTTGTGACACAGACTCCTCTTCTTAGTAGATCACGTTCTAGAAGTCTAAACAAAGGGAGCGGTTCTATGAGGAGGAGGAGGTGGGTGAGAAGGAAGACATGTGAGGCACAGAGACCTGGATTCACATCCTACCTCTGATACATCCTGGCTGCGTGACCCTGGGCAAATTAGTGAAGGTCTCCCTAAGCTACAAAGACCCTTTATAAAGAATATTTCTCCCTGAGCACTCCATACATCAATGAAATCACGAGCCTGGTTAATTTTACAAATAGGTATGCTCATGTGTATAGTTTATATATTTAGAAACATCATACATGTCTACAACATCAGTGCTTTCAGTCATGTCCAACTCTTCATGACTCCATTTGAAGTTTTCTTGGCAGAAATCCATTTCATTCTCTAATTTTTTTTTTACAGATGAGGAAACTAAGGCAAATGGGGATAAGTGACTCATCCAGGCTCACACAGCTAGTAAGTGTCTGAGACAGATTTAAACTGAGGAAGATGAGTCTCCCTGACTCCAATCCTGACACTCTATCCATTGCTTCACTAGCTGCCCTGGGTGAATGAAATATCATTAGCAACATTTTAAAAAATCCTGAATATTAGAAGCAACTGAGAAGGGTAGATAAAGTGATTAGTAGGATGGAGTATAGGAAGGACAAGAAAGCTAAAGAAATATTTCTTTAAAGATATATTGCTCTAAAAAGGTAACTAGAATGGCTGCCTTTTCAATATCCCAGAAAGTTCTGTGCCATAAGAAATGATGAGCAGGTTAATTTTTAAATAAACATGGAATTAACCACATGAGATTTTGAAGAGTGAAATGAGCAGAACGAAAAGGACATTATATATAGCAATGGAAATATTGTTTGACACATATATAAATATATGCTATATATACATCAGATGTATATATACTCCCTTAATATATTTCTACTCCCTTAATTTTTATATATAATATATACTTCCTTAATTTATATATGAAATATATACTCATTTGATTTATAAATAATGAATATATATTCCCTTAACTTATATATATGAGAAATATAGTTCAGATATTTGTGTGTGTGTGTGTATATACACACACACACATATATATTCCCCCCATTTACTAGTACGGGGAGAAAGGAAAGAATTACCTGGGAGTTTTAATGTATCAAAAAAATTAATTCATTGTCTTAAAAGTAAGTGATTTTATTATGGCTTTAGACTGTAGAACATTTTAATTTTCTACACTAAGATTTGTTGTACCTTAAAACTGTATTTAGCACAGTAAATCCAAAGATCTCTCCTCTTCTCTGTCTCTGTCTTCACACACACACACACACACACACACACACACACACACCAGAAGAATCAAATTCCTGACTAGCTTGAGAAAAACTAATCTCACATTCAGCCTGCAGCAGCCAGATTGAATGGTAAAGGAAACATTAATGAGGTGTCTGTGAGATGCTGTCCCTGGGACAGCCCAAGTGCCCAGACCCCAGTCAGCTTCTGTATCCATGATGTCAGGAGGAAAAGTCTTGCAGACATCTGCTGCCCTGGTTTCCCTTATGACTCTACTCTCTCTGAATTCTTAAACTGTCCCATGAGGCAATCAGATGAGATATTAGCCTGATAAATCAATGGGCAGCAGGAGGCCTAGCAGAAAGGCTTGGCTCTTTTTGGTCATTGTTTCCTACATTCTAATAAAAGCCACAGAAGAAGCAAAAATTATGTGGGATTATTGGGTACTTTTCTTAGCACAAACTAGAATGCAATTGTCTGAGAAAATGATACAACATCTGTAGCAGTGGGTTCAGTAATGGGTGCCACATTTTAGGAGAAACATTGACAAGTGGGAGTGCATCCAGAAAAGGACAATGTAGATGATAAAGGGGATTGATCCCGTGTTACATGAGGACTGGTGGGAGCAGAAGAGCAGCAGGGGACGATTAGCGATGATATCTCTAGACATACAGCCCTGAAATACCACCCCCACTGACAGTAAATTCCCCTCTCAGGTAAGGTTATCAGAAGAAATTCAGCATATAAAGCTATTATCTATAGAGGGGGTGTCTGGGTAGCTCAGTAGATGAAGAGAAGAGAGGTCCTAGGTTCGACTTTGGCCTCAGACACTTCCTAGCTGTGAGACTCTGGGCAAGTCACTTCACCCACATTACCTGCCCAGTCTTGATTCTAAGATGGAAGATAAAGATTCTTTTAAAAAACTTTTAAACTCTATAGAATGCCCTGTTGTTTGTTAAATGTATAAAATCGGGTTATAGGTGTACCCCCCACACACCAAAAGTGCCTAAGTTTTAATATGTTGTAGGAGTTGGATCCAACTCTACAGATGTTTTCTGTTGTTTAAGCCAGTATGAAATAATTTTGATTCCATTTGAGGGCTGACTGAGAGTCAAATGATTCTGGATTCACATATCAGTTCTGCCATGTACTGTCTTTGTGACCTTGGGCAACTCACATGACTGGACTTCATCTTCCTAACCTATAGAATCAAGGGAGTGAGACAAGACAATTCCAAAGATCCTTCAAATTCAGAAATTCTTTGTACCTTATTCCTGTTATACCTAGTCCAAGGAGGGAGACCTAGTTTGTGTTTAAAGAGCTTGACAATGGAAGGCAACATGACTTAGTAGATATAATGCTAGATTTAGGACAATGTAAGTTCAAATTCCCCACTTTAAACTCTTACTAACTAACTTATGGTATTGGGCAAGTCACTAAATCTCTAGGAGTTTCAGTTTCTTCATCTAGAAAATAGAGTTCATTATAATGCCCACCCCAAAAGTGAAGTGATGTATATAAAGGGCTTTACAGCCCATCATTTTACAAATGAGGAAACTGAGGTGCTACAAGGTTAAATGACTTACCCAAGGTCATATAGCAAACAGATTCAAATCCAGGTTCTCTGATTCCAATTCTAACACTTTTCATTATACCACACTATTTCTCAATTAACATCTCTCTCTGTCTCTGTCTCTGTCTCTGTCTCTGTCTCTCTCTCTGTCTCTGTCTCTGTCTCTCTCTCTCTGTCTCTGTCTCTGTCTCTCTCTCTCTCTCTTTCCCTCCTTCCGTCTCTCTATTTCTCTCCCCCCTCTACCCTTTCTCTTTTTCTCTCTCCCTTTTCCTCTGTCTGTTCTCTCTTTCTCTCTGTATCTCTCTGGGTGTCTCATTCTCTCTGTAACTTTGTATATCTCTGTATATGTGTGTGTATCTCTGTATGTCTCTGTCATTCTCAGTCTCTGTCTCTCTCTTGCGCTCTCTTTCTCTCTCTCATATATAGATACAACAGAGTGGTATGTATTGTTACCTAATAGTCCTCTGATACTTAGAAATCAAATGAAGAGTTTGGATCCAAGAGCATCTGGCTTGAAGACCTGCCCCTGACATGTATTGGCAACTTATTAACCTCTTAGGGTTCGAGGCAACTCTCCAAGACTATGATATAAGTTGCAGAGAAGGTATCAACCTGTACTGGTTTCCTTATCTGAGAGTCCCTTATAATATTTCAATGTTGTAAGGCAGCTAAGTGTTATGGCAGATAAAAACTGGACTTGTTTAGAGACAGAAAGACCTGTGTTCAAATCCTTCCTCAGACACATCCCGGTTGTGTGACCTTGGACAAGTCACTTCACTTCTGTTTGCTTCAGTTTTCTCATCTGTAAAATAGGGATCCTAATAACACATACCTATTTGGGAGAGAATCAAATGAGGTAACATATATATGGTGTTTCATATGCTTCAAAGCAGGTTTTAGTAAAAATGTTGTTTGTTTAAAGCAAAGGTGAGGAGGAGGAGGAGGACGACGATGACAATGGCAATGAAATCACAGTTTTTATGATAAATCTATGACTGTCTCCAACACAGAAATCAGATGGGGAGATTTTCTTGTGGTCAGTAATAAGATACACCCCAAATTGAGAAAATTGATTGAAGCACCATTCAACAACCATTTCTTAATCTGTCCGTTTTTATTGCCTGTATAAAAGAGTGGGAATCGAGGCTATATCCTGTGCTAAGCCCTGGCAATCCAAACGAGGACCTGATTTAGTCCATCAGGCCCACACTTTTCCAGTTTCCTTTTTTTTAAATGCAATTACAGGTCATAGACAATTATGTGGAAGGTCAGACAAAAAAGGCTTTTGAACAAGCAGCAAGGATCGCCTGGGAAGGAATTTCCATGGAAGCCTTCAGCACAAATACACAAGTCTGTTTGTGATAACCTTGGAATGCTTGATAATAAACAGAAGACGTTTTTTGCTTTGAGCAAGTGTCCTTGGCCTCCCCAGCCAGGTGCTGACACAGCCACGTGCTTCTGCTCTCTTTCTCTCAGTCTCTCAGTTGCTCAGTCTGCTTCTCTGTCTCTGTATTGCTCTTTATTTCTCCTGCCTCTGTCTGTCTCTCTCTCTCTCCTACCAACCCAGCAGCCTCTCCCATTTCCCAAGGATACATACAGCCTTTCTGAATAAAATCCTCGCCATGTCTCTTAATGTTCTACACCCAGAGAGTGACCCTAAAGCTCTTAAGGCTCCTACGGATGGGATGGAAAGACTTACATTCCACAGGCCTCTGCTCTTTTGAGGTCTGCCCTTTTCTCACTGCATCTGAGACACTTTGTTGTTGTTGTTGTTGTTGTTGTTGTTGTTGTTGTTGACTGTCTATGGGATTAGGATTGAATAAAACCCAAGACCACCAGCTCTGTGGCTGAGGCTAACCAGATGAGACCCCAGTCATTGCTATTTACTATTGTCCAAGTCGCATGACCCTTGGGATTTATTTGCCTCTAATCAGTCAGGTTAATAAGGGTTGGTGGCCCTGTGTTTGGGAAGGGAGCTCTTTTTGTGGACTGAAAAGTACGTACATCCATCCCCACCATGTGGGGCAGTGGTCACAGCCTACAAGAGATGAAGGGGGAAAGGGAGCAGAATGTAAGCATCCTACACAGAAGTAATGACCATTAAACCATTTAAGCTGCATTTCAAAAAGGCTTTTCATTCACAGAAGAACTAAGGGGACTCAAAGAAAAGAAAGGCCTGGGATGGGGCATGAAGGGAGAGGGAGAAGAGAAGATACAAGAATGAATGACCTTTGAAGTTTCTAAAAATCATGCCATTTCTCCTCCGCTTCTCATATTTTTGAAAACCAAATGAATTAAAATCAGATCTTACACGATCGCTTGGAAAATGGGGGAACGAGAAGTCCCCTGGCAGATGTAGTTGTCAGCCAAATAAAAGAACTGAGGAATCTTTTAGGTTTTCCCTTTATAAAAATGAATGACTTTAGAAAGAAAAAAGCACAATGTGGGTGTCACAAATGACCCTAGTTCCCTTGGAAGTACCATTATTTAGGGTAATAGTATATAAATATTTTCCTAGAATATTTCTGAAAAAGATATAAAAGATCCAAGGTAGACTAAATGGTAAATAGAGTGTGTATTTATTTCAGAGCTTAGTCCTGCATATAAAAAGTCATAAGAAGTGGGGGGGGGGGGGAGTGGGGGAAGAGATAAATAATTTTGGTGAAGCCTGGAAAGCAACCAAATGGGAGAGGAGTTACATTGTAAAATTATATTATGAAAAATGTACATTAGGAACAGATTGTGACTGCTGAGCTTCTCATAGAGCAAGTCTTTGCAGCATACACATCAATTCACTTCTGACCAATTCTTCGAGGGCCAGCTCAAAATGACATTGTTTTTGTTCAGTCATATCTGACTAATCAGGATCCCATTTGGGATTTTCTTGGTTTTGGTGGTTTGTTCTTCTCCAATTAATTTTACAGATAAGTAAACTGAGACAAACAAGGTTAAGTGACTTGCCCAGGGTCACATAACTAGTATCTGAGACTGAATTTGAACTCAGGCCTTCCTAATCCCAGATCCATGCTCTATCCATTTTACCAGCTAGCTGTCTATAGCTCAAATAATACCTTCCTATTGTGAGAAAGGAATTTATTTTCCTTTGTTTTAATTTAAATCAACCAAGGACATGGAATTCCCCTCCCTTTTAATTCAATCTGTCAGGAAAGTAAAAGGAATTTGAAACCAAAGAGACAGGAAATGGATCCCATAAGCACTGCCCCCCCCCCCCAGGCTGTGCCAGGCAAATTAAGGAACTATGATTGGTTCCTGAGCTGTGACATGGGAGAGCTAAGGGGTGGAGAAGGTGAGACTTTGATGTAATAAAATTTACTCATAAAAGCCTCATAATTTAATTTTAATTATTATGATTTTACAGACTTTTTTAACTATTATACTATGATATATCTCCTGATCTTTCAACTGAAATCGTTCTCTCTTCTCTGAACTAAGACAGCACTTTATCCTTTTCTTTGGGCACTTTACATTGTAATTATTTACATATAAGTCTTCTCTCTGCTGCTCAGGAGTGTGCTGGTAAATTTTTCTTGTTTTAACAATCAGCTCTCTAGAAGGAAAAAAGTATGCTCAAATACTTTAAGGCTGAATCTGCATTATTAACAATTTCTCCAATACTTTAATAAAATTTTAATAAAATACTTTAACAAATCCTTACCTTCCATCTTGGAATCAATACTGTGTATTGGTTCCAAGTCAGAAGATAGGTAAGGGCTAAGCACTGGGGGTTAAGTGACTTGCCCAGGATCACACAGCTGGGAAGTGTCTGAGGTCAGATTTGAACCTATGACCTCCCATCTCTAGACCTGGATCTCAATTCACTAAGCTAACCACCTGCCCCATCCAGCACTTTCTTAAGGTTAGAAAATTAACAAGGCAATAAACCAAATTCTGATTTGTAGCATTTGCCAGTTTATGAGGAATAAAAATCCTCACCGAAAACTTAATAATTAGATTCATGCTGTCTCCAGGACATCCCTGCTGTTCCCTAGACTGTTAGTTCCATGAGGGCAGGAACTGGTGCTTCTTCAGTGCCTAACACAGAACATTGAACTTTATAGAATCTTATCTGTGGGATGAATAAGGTATTTGAAAAATGTTTTAATTAAAAACCCAGCATAAAACATCATGTTACATAATAGACTTTGTTAGAGTGATAGTAAAAGTATTTCCTTTTTAATAGTAAGGAATTACAACTCTAATAACCAAAAAAAAAAAAAAACCAAATCTTGGTCACTCAACGTCAATTCTATTTTGTCTGATTATTTTTACCAGCATTTTAAAATTTTACCAGCATTTTAAAAATATGGAATTAAGACCCAAAGCATAAAATGCTTACATAGCCCTTTGTTTTTACCAACTGGAAATTTTCATGAGCCAGAATTTCCATATATTAACAGTGCTATGATGATCAATGTTCATATAAAATCCAGAAATATCTTCTGTATCACCAAAGATTAAACTCTAACTACTTTCCTTCCAATCACCCAGTTTCTCAGCTTTTGAGTGATCCTCAGATCCTCACTCTCACCAACCCCCCAACCCATATCCAATCTGTTGCCAAAGTCTGTAGATGCTACCTTGGTAATCTCTCTCATCTAGACTCCCTTCTCGCTTCTGACACTGCCACCACCCTGGGTTCAGGTTTTCAAAATCTCCCCACCAGACTGTTGCAATAGCCTGATGGCTGGTCTCCCTGACACAAGTCTCTCCTCAACTTAGTTCATTCTTCACTCAGTTGTCAAAAGTTATCTTCCTAAAGCCATATCTAAGGAAAATTGGAAAGTAATTTGGCAGAAACTAGGTATAGACCAACAACCATATACCAAGATAAGGTCAAAATGAATAAATGATTTAAAGTATGATACCATAAATTAGAGGAGCATGGGAAAATGTGCCTCCCAAGTCTATGGATAAGGTAAGTATTTATGACTAAGTAAGAAATAGAGAGTATCATAGGAAATAATATGGATTTTTTTTTTACTTTAAATTTAAAAGATTTTGCACAAACAAAAAGAATACAGCCAAAATTAGAAGGAGAACAGGAAACTGGGGAGGGCAGCAAATTTTATAGCAAGTTTCTGTTATATAATATGTAGGGAACTGAAGCAAATTATAAAAATAAAAGCCATTTCCCAGTTGCTAAATGAAGAATAGACAGTTTTCAGAAGAAGAAATCAAAGCTATCAATAGTCACATGATAAAATCTTCTAAACCACTATTGATTAAATGCAAATTAAAACAACCAAAATAAAATACCTCACACCTATTAGATTGGCTAGCATGAAAGAAAAGGAAAATAACAAATTCTAGAGAGGATGTGGAAAATTGGGATACTAATGTTCTGTTGGTAGAGTGGTCCAACTGGTCCAAAACCACTCTGGAGAACAATTTGGTACTAGACCCAAAGGGTTATCAAACTGTGCGTACCTTTTGAACCAGAAATACCCCCAAATAGATCAAAGAAGAGGGGAAAGGACCTAATTATACCAAAAAAAAAATTTGTGGTGGAAAAGAATTGGAAATCAAGGAAATGTCCAACAATTTGGAAATGGTCGAACAAGTTGCAGTATATGATTATAATGGAATATTATTGCGCTATAAGAAATGACAAGTAGAATGGTTTCAGAAAAAACCTGAGAAAACTTATGTGAACTGATGCAAAATGAAGAGGTAAGCAGGGTTAAGTGACTTGCTCAGAGTCCAGAAGAACATTGTACACTAACAGCAATATTGTAAGGATGATTAATTATTAAAGTCTTGGCTACTTCTGATCGAGATGATGATCTAAGACAATCTCAAAGTCAGTGAAAAGCTATGAATGAAAAATTCTTTCTACCTATAGAGAGAACTGATGGCTTCTGAATGCAAATTGGAGCAAACTTTTTTTTAAACTTCCCTAATTTTTTCCTTTTTCTTATTTGTTCTTTTGCAACATGACTATTTTGGAAATATGTTTTGCATGACTTCTTATGTATAGTTACTATCAATTTTTTTCTCTTCTGAAAGATGGATGAATGGGAGTGAGGGAAATTAAAATTTAATATTTTTTAAAATGAATGATAAAAATATTTTACATGTAATTGGGAAATATTTAACAAATTTTTTTTTTAAAGCCCAGATCTGGCCATGTCACTTTCCTACTCAGTAAACTCCAGTGGCTCTCCATCACCTCTAGGCTCAAATATAAAATCCTCTGACATTCAAAGCTCTTCATAACTTTCTACCTTTCTAGTCTTCGCAAACCTTCCATGGCTAATCCCATGTTCTCTTTGATCCGGGGATACTAGTGTCCCTTTTATTCTCAAACAAGGTATTCCCCACTCCAGACATTCTCACTGACTTTGACCCATTCCTGTAATGCTCTCCCTCCTCATGTCCACCTCCTGGCTTCTTTGGCTTTCTTCAATTCAAAGTCACAATTCTACTCACTATAGTCAACCTTTCCCAAGCCTTCTAAATTTTTATACTGCCTCTCTGTCTCCAGTGTAGTCTGTATATTGCTCTTTGTACATGGTTGTTTGCATAATGTTTCTCCCTTTAGGTTGTGACATCTTGAGAGGACTTTTACATCTGTTTGTATCCTCAGCCCTTAGCACAGTTCCCGGCACATAAGGTAGGTGCTTTTAAAAATATTTCTTGACTGATTATTTGAAAAGATAGGGAAAGAAAGGATCCTACCAAATTTCTTCTTTGACACAAATATGATCGTGATACCTAAGCCAAGACAAATGGAGGGAGAGGGAGAGAAAGACAGAGAGACAGAGACAGAGACAAAGACAGACAGCTATCGACTAAAGTCTTTGATGAACAAATGAGTATAAATGTAAAACTATGAAGTAAAATGTTAGCAAAGAGGTTATAGAAACAACTTAAAAGAATCAGATTTAAGATCAAGGAGAATTCATATAGTTTTTTCAGAATGGTACAATATTACAACAAACATAATAGATTATATTAATCAAAAACACAGTAAAATTACATTATCATATTAGATTCCAAAAAGTCTTCATCTAAAAATTACCCATGTACATTTAAACATTTTTAAAAGGCATAGGAACAAATGTAAATCTTCTTAATGTAAGCAAGGCAACTATCTAAAATCAAGAACCATTCTTATATATGATGGAGGAGGGCTAAAAGTATTTCCAATAAGTCCAGTAGTATAGAAAGAATGTCTACTATTATTACTCTTACTTGGCATAGCTTTAGAAATACTATGTTAGTAAGACAACAAGAAAAAGAAATTAAGGAAATAAAAATGAACAAGAAACAAAATTATCACTTTTGCAGATGATATAATGGCTTATTTAAATAACCTCCAATATTTAATTACAATTAATTAAAATGATATTTTAATAAAGTAGTAGGATACAAAATAACCCCACACAAATCATTAGCCTTCCAACAAGGAGAAATAGAGAAATTATATCCAAAATAATTGGAAAATATATAAAATATTTGTAATTCCCTCTACCAACATTCAAACATACACACAGAAGAATTTCATGAATACAACTATAAACACTCTTAGAGAAAAATAATAATTAAAATTTTTATTTTTTAATGATTAGGATGTGCTAACATAATATAAATGTCAATATTTTCTAATTAATTTACAAATCCAATATCATACCAATCAAATAGCCAAAAGTCTACTTCAAAGAACTATAAAATAATATTAACATAGTTCCTATGGAATGATATGAAATAGTCAAAAATCTCAAGGAAAAAAAGGGGTGGGGGAATTGCAAAGAAAAGAACCAGAGTTCAAGCCATACTACAAAACAGCAATCATCAAAACTCCTATTAAAATTATCTTTTTTTAAAAATAGAAAAAATGATCAGTGGAATAGATTGCGTGGATATAATTCAGAAGCAAATTTATATTGTAACATTTTGGTCAATAAACCCAAGGACCCACAGCTACTGGAGTAAGGACTTCTTATTTGACAAAAACTGCTGGGAAAATTGAAAAGCAGCCTGGAAGAAATCAGGTTTATACCTGATACACATCTCACATTTACATGATTTAAGTTTCAAATATATGTAACAAAGATATGAAAAGTTATAATGTAAACAAATTAGAGAATCATGGAACATAATGCCTTTTACAGTGATGAATGATGGGAAAATTATTGACCTAATAAGAGTTAAAGAGTATCAAAGGAGATAACATTGATTCTGAGTACATATAACTGAAAAGGTTTTATACAAAGAAAATCAATACAGTTAAAATAAAGGGTAAAATAATTAGCTGGGGGAAATCTTAACAATCTTCTCTGATAAATTCTTATATCAAAGCTATATAAACATAATTCCAATGTATTAAAAAAGTATATTAAAAAGATTCAATAAATAATTAAATGATATAAAAAAGTTATCAAAAGAAGAAAGGCAAGTTGTCAACAACCATATGAAAAATGTTTCAAATCACTAGTAATGAGAGCTATACAAATTAAAATGTCTTACACTTATCAGATTGACAAATATGATTTTTAAAAGGAAAGTGATCATTATTGCACAGGCATGGGGGGAAAGCACTTTGATACACTTTTGATAGGGTTGTGAATTAATTTAGCTATTTTGGAAATCAATTTGTAAATATGCCAATAATTTCTTCATTAAGTAGAAAAGAGGCCTAGTAAGTTATGACAAAGGAAAAAGTATCAATAAGATATTTAAAAGTACATAGAAGAAAACAGAAGGAAGATCAGAGAGATACAGTCAGCAGAGATTTGGGACTAACACTCTCATTTTTAAAAAATCGAACTAAACATAATAGATATATGGTTCCATATCCAATTCTCTTTTTCTTTGTATACAGAAATGTTCATATTGTGAAATTCCTAATAACAAAAAAAATTAAAATCATAGAGGGAAATGAGGCTTTCAGTATAGTGGGTGGTAAAAATATGTACAAATATATCTCTTAAAATTTGGAGTATAATAATCATGAGAGGCATACAAAGTATTATGATTTTAGATATGGAAGAGATACTTTCCAGCTGGGGGAGAAATAGGAAGGACTTCACAGAAGAGATTGTTTTTAATTAGGACTATGATTACATGCAGATATGTTGGCAGAATCCTAAAATAATGTATTCTACTCCCAGATTTAATAAGATTGTTTGGTTTATCCATGGGTGGTTTCAGCATTTCATCAATTTCTGATGGCTGTTGTTTTTCCTTCTATAACATATAGACCTGAGGGACTGAATGGTACAGAACAAAATTTAACAACATAAAGCCTGTAGGAAAACTCTGGTCCTAAAGCCCCTTTGGTTCAAATCTTATTACTAATAGTGTACACAAACAGCCCTCATCACAGTAGAAGGAAACAAGCAAAAAGAAAGATGGAAACCTGACATTAATACTAATCACAGAATCACAGAACGTTGAAGCTGAAAGTGACTATTTAGTCCACATGTTTTCTGAGCAAAAATTCTCTTTAAAATATCCCTAACAAGTAGTTATCAAGTCTTTGTCTGAAGACTTCCATCAAGAAGAAACTCATTACTCTCTGTCAAACAAGGCAGCCCATTCCACTAGTAAAGCTAATAGTCAGGAAGTTCATCCTTTCACCAAGCATAAATTTACTTCTTTGCAATTTCCACACATTTTTCCTAGTTTTCTGGAGCCAAGACCAAGAAGTCAATTCTTTCTTCCATGTGACAAATATATAAATATTTGAAAATAATGATTATTTCCTCCAACTCCTCCAGTCCAACTCTTCTTCTTGAGGCTAAACTCCAATAATTCCTCATTTGTTCTGATTTCAAGTGATTTCATCATCATGGTTTCTCTGTTTAGACACTTTCCAGCTTATCGATATCCTTTTTATGTGCTTCACAGACTTTAATATGACACTTGGAGATTTAGACTGATGAAGGAAGATAACATGAAACTACCATTACTTCCTTAATCCTGCACACTATTACTATTACTAAAGCCTGAGAACATTGGTATTTTGTTTTTTGGTTGTTGTTGTTATTGTTGTTGGGGGAGGGTTAACTCTGATAGCATGCTATTGATTCATAATCAACTTGAAATGCCAGGGAAGCAAGGTAGAAAAGTAATGTCCACAAAGTTAGGAGAGGTCAACAGTGGTGGATTTGGAACAGTACCGAGAATCAGTAACTGAGTGCTTCTTTTACAAATTATAATATAGTCCAATGAATGAAGAACCCAGAAACATTTTTGACATTTCATGTCATACACCTGGCATAACCCTAAGTCAGGAGACTGAGGCAGGCCCTTAGTCTTTATCAATCAACAAACCTTTAGTTCTGGATATATTAACTATAAAGAAAATATTACTGTTAAATCAAAATCACTAGCATTCCTAGAGTAGTACAGTTATCCCTTCTATTTCACCACTTTCCCCATCACCGTTTCAATGTATCACGAGCCAGCAGATGGCACAGAAAAAGTTTACATATAGCCTGTGAACAAATACTTGATCCAAATTTTTAAAATAAGGGACTGGTAAACACCCTTTAAAAGAAAAAGAAAAAATTTAGACTTCTCTGGTACAAATGGAGAACCCAAAAAATTTACATGGACTTTCATGCTCCTCACAATGTATAAAGCATACCTGTATTTTTAAAAAAAATGTCTTAAGTAGAAGACATTTAATGGCTAGGCTAAGGATTTCAAGAAATTTTCTGCACTTGAAGTATTAATATAGAATATAAGGGTTGAACAAGAATATACCCTATGGAATGCTGAGTCTCTTTCCCAATAAATATGTGCCTCAGTGTTAAAAAGTGCTTGGCGCTTTTGTATAATACAGAGTAGTCCCTGGGTAGTAGAGTAGTCCCATAATGATTGAAAGCAAGGGAAAGCTTTGTCAAAGAGGAGAAGGCACCAAGTCAAAAGGAGTGACCTACTGGGTGAACCTTAAAAGAAAGTGACCTCTAGATGTCTCTTCCCTTCTATTTCTGAAACATGTGTGGCATGTAGCTTTCTCCTTGTTAAGAGGGTGTAGAAGTTAAGAGGTGGCATTCCCCCCACCCCACCAGAAATGGTGAATTGATTTCACATGGCCACTAGCTTATATGCCAAGGTAAGCACAAGACTGGATCTCAAGACCCTAGCTAGATGTTTGTTTTGCTTTGCTTTGCTTTGCTTTCCGGATTATAGAGGACTGAACAGTAAAGATGGATATTTCCAGTCTTGGAGACAACTCTGTAAGTTTAAGAGATTACAAGATCCTGGGTGCTGTGTTAATGTTGGTTGAATTCTTATAAGGAGCCCCAAACTTGCTCCAGCACTTCTTAGGAATGACCCCCAAGAGGATGATGATCCCGGCCCTTGGCCAAGCTAACAGAAAACATAGTCCTAGAGGTATTTGGACACCTCAGAGAAAACGACTTCATCTTTGATGTTTTAAATATCAACTTCTTGAGGGAGTCTAACAGAGGTTATAAGTTATAAGTGATGTTTTTTTAAGTCTGTTAACACAGATCTGTGGGTCTTTAAGGTGGATAAAAACTCATTTTGTGTAATAGAAATAACTATCCCACATTTGATTTACATGATACAGTGTGAGTACCTTTTGAGACATTAGTAAAACCAAAACTTTAGAATGATCCCCCCAAGATATAAAGAGCTTGAAAAAGAACCTAACCCCTCTCTTTGGAGCCCAGGCTCATACAGACTTGTACCCAGTCAAGTGCATGTAGATGTCAAAGCAGAGGAGCCTCAATGGAAAGGAAGAGGGTGAATACCCCAGCATTCCCGAGTTCAATTGTGGCTAATTATTGCTTCAAGAGGATCATAGATTTATGAACCACTCTCCTCTTCAAAGAGACTTTGGAGATTATCTCTTCTAACTCACTCACTCACGTTTTAAAACTGAGGAAAATAATTCCCACTGAGGGCAAATGTCTTACCCCTGGTCAGGCAGGTAATATGTGGCATAACAGGATTCAAACTCAACTTATAGAATCACAGATTTTTAGAGCAGGAAGTCACCTTAGAGGTCATGTAATACAAGCCTTTATTTGTGTATACTATCACCAATGAAAACTATGACTATTAGCTCATTTGTTTTTCCCTCTTGGAATTGTTCATATAACTGCTGATCCATTGTCCACCCACTGATTCTTCTTGTGTTAACTTACCCCAAGTTCTAACATCAGTTTAAATCAACTATTTCTTTTTTCCCACCTCATAGCCACTCCCAAGAACAATGTTTATTGATTGATTCTCTTCCTTTCACAGCTGTGAATCAAATGCATTCATGCTCATGTGGATGTGGGCTGAAATGTCCCACAAACTCTGCCAAAGGAGCTGTACACAATCAAAAGAGCATGGAAACAATAACTAGCTGATTAGAATGGGGCTACCTTTCATAGAAGACGTACGAGTTGCTTAGATTAACAATTATGAGAAAACTCCTCACAATCAATCTTTAGACATAATCTAGGTCATTGCTTGGGATGTCTGAACAGCAAGTACAGGTGGTTCAGTTTCCCAGTCACACAGGACTAGGTTCGAACAATACTCAGTTACCACACTCACTGCCCTCCTTTGGAGCCTGGGCAGAATCAGACAAATGTGGCCTAAAGTTGCCCCAAGGTAGTTAACATATCATTAACATCCCATTTACATTGCGGTTTGCCCACATCCCCACTCAGTGGGCAGAGAGAACCATGAGTAAAGACACACTGTCCAAAGTGGACCATGGGCAAAGTGACATCAGTTCCTTGGAGACAAGCAAATGGCCTCTTCCTTAGTAACAAATCTAGATAAAAAGCATTACTGACCCCCCCACCCCCATCCCTCCTCATCTCATCTCCTCATCTCTCTCTCTCTCTCTCTCAATCTCTCTCTCTTTCTCTCTCTCTCTCTCTCTCTCTCTGGGCATGTGTATATGTGTGTTTGTCTCCCTCTCCCATCTCTCTCTCCCCTTTCTCCCTCTATCTCTCTCTCTCTCCCTTTACTTACCACACCTCCTTACCTCCTTGGCTTACCTTAATTTCTTAATATGCTAGCTACTCTGTTATCATATTCTCTTATAATGAAGCTTGTTTCCTCAAAATGGAGTCAGTTTGAGCCATCAATCAATTCTTCAGACAAGACCCAATCACATTAACTACATATGTATCATTATCTTAGTAAATAATTAAATTGAACTTATCTTTTAAAAAATAGGGCAGCTATGTGGTACAGTAAATAGAGTACCCACTCTGGAGTCAGGAAGACAACTTCCTGAGTTCAAATCCAGACTCAGACATGTACTAGCTGTGTATTTTCCTCAGTTTCCTTATCTATAAATTTAGCTGAGAAAGGAAATAGCAAATCACTACAGTGTGTTTGCTAAGAAAACCCCAAATGGGGTCAAGAAGGGTCAGACAAGACTTGAAAAATAACTAAAGAACAAAAAAGGTAATAAATGTCAAAATATAATCCTTTGTAACATAGACTTTATATCCCAAAAGACTTTTTGATAGTTAATTGATTATTGATAATTAATTCATAATTCATTGCCAATTTTGCTATTAGAGAGGAATCGGAATGCTTTCGGTGATTCTTGTGATCACAGATTATAATGGTACTTTAACCCTAACTTCTGTGATTTCCTCTTCCCATGGATCATGAATGATCTTAACTTTCCTGACACAGCTTTCTTGCTTGAGAGTATAAAAAGTCTCAGCCTGCTAGCCAGTGCCTCTTAGACCTGGTGGTTACGTAATACCATGTGAGTTTGCATACATACCCAGATGAAGACAAGGAAAGCTGCATCCAGAGAAGCTACTTGTATGCTTACTGGTTATCTTTGTGCTGTTTGAACAAATAGCCCTTTTGGTTCAGTGCTTCATTTCATCCAAACATTGAACCAGCACTAAGAGAGTGTTGGCTTTAAAGCCAAGCCTACAACACCGATGGATGAGTGCACAGGTAACAGGATGTCAGAATCAGAGTCTAAGTACAAGTTTCAATCACCAGCTAGCAGGGCAGGAATTTGCTCATGTCTGTGATAACACTGCTACTGGCTGGCTTCTGATGCTACCGGAATAGGAAACCCATATGCTGAAGGTTTTAGGACAAGACATGGAGAGAGAGCTACCCTGATGCAATTTTAGCTCTCCTTTGTTGTTCAGTTGTGTCTGACTTTTTATGACCCCATTTGGGGTTTTCCTGGCAAAGATACTGGAGTAGTTTGCCATATCCTTCTTTGGTTTATTTTACAGATGAGGAAAGTGTGGTAAACAGAGGTAAGTGACTTGCCCAGGGTAACACAACTAATAAGTGTCTGAGATCAGATTTGAACTCAGGTCTTCCTGACTCCAGGCCCTGCAACACCTAGCTGCCTTCACTTTTACCTTGAAGGTACTTTATCACAGTCCTCCCCAGTCTCCAAATTTAGAGATCATTTAGGCAGTCTCAGCAATTGCTTTGCCCCTCAGTACCACAGTCCAGTCCCCACCCTTGTAAAAAAATGTTGTTATCCCTGCAAGCAAAAGGAGTCACTGCCATATCTGTAAACATATATTCTAAACATACATCAATTAACAAATAGCAGTTACATATAATTTTCCCTGCTTGTGACATAAATATGGCATTCATATGAAAACTAAGTAGCAAGCATAAACGCATGCAACAATATAATATGTAGCATATGATCAAAAGCATATATGGCAGCATTACATATATTCAGCCCAAAGTTAATGCAAAATGTTACCGAGTTATATGCAGGAATCAAACACATCGACCTTTCACAAAAATTTAGTACGTATAAATAGAGCCTCTGTTGATTATTTTGAATTTTTCCCATATATTTCTTGTTTGTACAGAGCTAATTATTACATATGTATTACCTATTAGATATTATTAGAGTATTTATTACATAGTAGGTGTGTAATAAATGTTTATTGATAGAAAATAATATATACATAGGGTGACTGGGTAGCGCAGTGGATCGAGCACTGGGCTTGGAATCAGGAAGATTCATCTTCATAAATTCAAATCTAGACATAGACAAGTTCTAGAAGTATGATCCCGGGCAAGTCACTTAATTCTGCTTCAGTTTCCTCATCTGTAAAATGAGCTGAAGAAAGAAATGGCAAACCACTCCAGTATCTTTGCCAAGAAAACCCCAAATGGGGTCATGAAGAGTCAGATACAATTGAAAAGGAGTAAGCAACAAAACAGTATATTCAAAGCATTTGCATCTTAGTACGGATAATGGAGAAGCATATCACTTAAGAAAAACTATTGCATAGGCAACAAATGGATCATAGACCACATATAACATTTGTTATGATTACATAAAAAATACACATTACATACATCAATGAATATCCGCTGGCTATATCGGTACCAATTCTCTGGTTGCCCTTGCTGAGAAATTGATTGATTTGTCCAATGTTACACCGCTATAAGTGATAGATCCAGGTCCTCTCCTCCCTTTCTCCAAATCCAGCACTCCTCCTATTGCTCAAACCCAGTATTGCCCAGAGCATGAAGCCCCCCATTCAGAAGCTTCTATCTAATCTATATCTGACCAATGCCATTTTTCTCTTCATATTGGATATAATTTGAAAAGGCTGTCTTTGGGGCACATTCGGAGTCTAAAGGAAATCCTGCTCAGTGCTCTGAAAAACACCTAGCCTATTTCTTTTTGGTAAATGTGGGTTCGCTCCTAATGAACTACCCTGACCAGCAGGGTCCCACAAAGGAAAGGGGCTCACCTTTGTGATGGGACCCGAGGAGAGGTAGGGACCGAGAACCAGGGTGGAAATGAAAGACACCGACAAATCAGTGATTGGATAGGGCAGGCAACCCCTATGATTTTCCTTAAGGAGGAAAATGAGGATAATGGAATACAATGTGGTTGAGGAGATTAAGATAGAGAATGCAGGCCGAGATGGTTACAGCCTCGGGGAAGGAGAAGGTCAAGAAGAGAGAGACATAGTCATTGAGGAGCCCAGTGGAGCTCCATGGAAGGGAGAAAGGCCAAGAGGAAGTTCATGGGATTGCCTCTGAATTTATTCATGTCCTGCTTGGGCGGTACTCCCAAGGACGTAGTAACCACATCACAAAGTATAGACAATTAAGATTGGGTGGCAAGGTAGAGGGAACACCTTTTGGGCGTGTAGGACATAACCACGCTTTCCCGGGCAAGTCTCCGAACATGTTAATGGACTTGTGTTGGGCAATAGGTCTCGTGATCAGGTCAAGGTTACCTTCACAAAGCTTATCGGTAAAGCCTCATGCTTGGAGACACAGTAGTAATACAGTCATCTATATTTCATAGATGTGAATATGCTTGGGATGCTACATATCCCCCCCTTTTTTTTTTTTAAATGAAAGGTGGTTGATATAGAAATGTGACCAAAATTAAAAATATAAAAATCATGTAGCATCACCAATTGATGCATCAAGTGATTAAAAATAGATATTCAAAATATATTGCCAAAACTTTGGCTGAAAAAGGTAATTGTGATTATCAATAATAAAATCTTCCTCTTTGCTCATAAAGATTATTGCAAAGATAAAATGTGTTCTTAATACTAAACAATCAAAATCAAAGATAAAAATTTTCATAAACGATTAAAAATAATGACAAAAGTAATGAGAAAATAGTTTTCACTCTGATTGTCCTGAATTATTGAGGTAGTAGTCCCATAGAACATAGGACGGGTGCATTAGATTATTGCCCACACACAGTTAGGATTACAAGAAGTTGCCAGTGCTTTTGTAGCAAGATAAAAGATGACTGCATCTGGATATGAAGGGGAATTTCCTTTTTCTCCCTTGTACTGATTATGCATTTTAGGGATACACCCGCCTAGATGCCTGCCACATGGCAATATGGTTGGATTTTGATACCTGAGCCACCTATGAATGAGGGTGTCAAGCACCGTGTCCCAGTACCTCCAACCTCAGCAGCCCACATATATCCATCTTTTATGGAATATATGCATGTGTGTGTGGCTTTAGCTATCCGGCCCATTGAGGTGTCCTCTGCATTCCCTTTTTATGCAATCAGTGATGGTATCCCAGGATAGTCACCTGCAACTTTAACAATTGCTGTCAGATTCTTGTAATCTGATTCTGTTGGGTACATATTAAGAGAAATACTTGCACCTTCATTGCTCAGGATTAGAGTGTTAAAAGTACTTGAAATATTTTTCAAAATATAAGAGAAAAATGAAAACAACATGGTATAATCAAAATATTTAGAGAAAATAAAGTGAGAGCATCAAATCAAAATTGCTCAAAAGGATTAAAATGATATAAAAATGTTCTTAAAAATACTTTCTGTCTTATCCCCTTTTTTTTTGAATAGCATACCAAAGATATTAGCATCTTTTACATTTTTCAAACAGTAGTGCAAACATTAATACAAATATCAATTTTGCCATAAATATAACATTTTGATTTGTTGAAGACATAACAAAAATGAAGCTAATGAAATGACTTTGTACATTCTGGCTGCATATTTCTTATATGAGCCTTATTTAAATCTCTGCTATAAATGAATTAATCAATATAATAACCAAGAATAACATAACCAATGTTTGCAAAATTCATTCCACCAAACCAATGTTTCGAGTGATAGAAGCTTGAGTTGCTTTCTAGGTAGAAGCAATTTCTACAGTTACTTGATCATACAGAGTTTGATGTAACTTACTTTTCCTAGTTGTAAATGAATAATATTCAATGTGCTTTTTCTACAAGCTTATTAATGCCAAAATTTTTCTTATTTTCAATACATACTCCAAAAAGGAGAAACTTAGTGTATACTTTGCCCTTGCTCCATGTATGTATGTAATAACCTATTCCATCTAGGAGGTTCAACAACTGCGCGTCCACAGAGATTGTCCAACCTAGGCTTTACTTTCATGTACCAGAACGTCTTCCAGTACCTGAAGTGGAAGTTAATATACCCCGAATCCAGCGGCCGTCTGAATTCTGGGACTGGTGTTAGAGAGCAAGAAAGAGTTTCCATTAAGATGGGGTTTCAGGAGTAGTGATCAACAATGGTGTTATCATTTAACTACAGCAATGGCAGTTGGCACATAATGTCTACATAGATTTTGTCAGGAATATAACCTACACATGGATGTAGATGATCAATTTTCAATAACCTTGGTTCCTAATTAAAATTTTCTAAAGTGCATTTTGCCTGATATCTCATCCCTTTTTTAAGAGTGACATCAGGACCATCTGTGCATTAAACATTCCTGTTCAACATCTCTTGCATTGAACATAATTCTTGTATTCATGAATGAAAAATTGTCTATCTCCTGTCCTTTGGAGAGTCATACCAATGTCTATACCCTTATTGATAGACCAATTTTTTACAATACAAGTAGGAGTTTTACAATGCATACAAAATAAATTTCCTTTTGACATATATAACGGATATCCGAAATGAAAGATATACATTAGTGTTTGAACAATTATAGCTGTTTCGATGTTGATCCCATGATAAAGTCTTTGGAGTGTGGGATCCATCTGGTGTCATAAATATATGAGTGGGGTTTAGTCCATACAAGTTGACATGCTTGATATTGGTTTAGTTATAAAAGACCAATGGATGTCAGCATGACAATTGTTCTTCAGTAGAATAGTAAATGTCATTAAAAGTAGTGTAATGTCAGTGTTTGGTTTTTATAGTCACCAATAATGGTTTCTTGCCGCTTGCTTGGTATGCAATCAGCTGGCATCATAGATGGTACTCTTCTGCTTCTCTTCCTGGTCCTGTGCCACATGGCATGACGTGCTTGGTGGGTGACCAGGTGTTTTCATTCTCTGTAAACATACAAACAAAACCTCGACCCAAAATTATCATTCTGTTGGGTCCCTGACAGTCTTAATCTCCTGGCAATATTCAGCCCAATCCATGTACAACATACAATGCAACGTTTGTCATTACATGAGAATTGTGATTTAATAATATTAGCTTATATTCCTTCTGGGGTGTAGGAGAGATAGATGGTTAGTAATACCATTTCCACCCCGTTTTTCTTTTTAAAAGCTTCAATGCCTTTTCCAATAACATATTGAATAAGATTGATTCTAATGGAGAGCTAATTCGTTCTCACAAATTTAAAATGAACCCTATAAGATAAATATTATACATACATTTTGGATGATAGCAACAATTTGTGTTACAATTGGACATCATTCACTGTATTGTTTCAGCATTTCAATAGTATGATATTCATTTGATCAAATTTGGGTAACATGGAACAATTCCATTGAAATAATTGCATGTTACATATTGTACAAATACTTCAAAGGGTAAGTTTTCAGGTACATGATGAACTTAGATCTTACAACAAATACCCATATACTGGCATAATAGAATGCTAGTGAGTAACAATGATATTTTTCTCTAGGTATTGTCTTTCATAGAAGTACATTTGTGTGGATATTGCATTAGACCTGCCTATAGAGCAGTGATGGTTTTTCCCGCTCATTGGCTGCTTTTCCTGCTGTCTGGTATCGGTGCCATGTTGTGGATGGTGCCAGGCACATCTGCATTGACTTTTTGTGCAGACTGTCTTTCAGCTGGATCATTTTAGTTTTCTTCCATGGACTTCTGGTATCTGAGAAAATAAACAGAAATCTCGACCCCAAAAGAAAGCTTGTTGGGTCTTGTTAAATTAGAAAGTGGCTGAAAATATCTCCTTCTTGTGTTTGGAGTTTGGGGCTTATCAATTCCTTTGAGCCCTTTTGAAATTGCTTGCATTTAGGCCATAGATTATCCCAGTCAGCCCATGTATTGCTGTTACAAGCACTGTTACTCCACAATTGTTTTGGAATAGTTAGATATGCCCAATTATTTAAAAGATCTGTAAAAACTTTGCATACTTTATCATTTTGAGCTTGATCCTATACATCAGGAGAGTGATTATCTCCCATCACATTAGCTTTTAGATTTTTATACCATAGGGGCATGTAGTAATGCTTCCCTTAGTCCACAATGTTTAGTTTGGACACCTGTCTGAAGTGCATGAGTGACATGATAACATTCACAGGATTTTGCACTGGTAGCTAATTTCACTTGTGTGCATAAAATATTGAGGAATATTGGACTTGGCACTCTGATGTGTCAGAGAGTGCAAGTGATCTGTGTCTGCCCAAAGCAGTGTCCTCAAGGCCATTTGCCTTTGATAATGATTTCACCTTGGCTTTGCAATGCTGAGAATGTGTTTCATATTTAGAATTGATGCTATATTATTTTGATATTGAGTAATTCTTATTAATTTGCTTTTTGGATAAAGTGGCAGTAATGTGCTTTACATACAATTTTTTTAACTTTATACAGGTTTTTAAATAATGGCTGCTAATTTTTATCCTTGTTGACCTTATGTCCTGTTTAAAAATTTTTAATGATTTCTACATATTTAAAATTGGAATATATTTGAAAGTTTTCTAAAGCATATGCCAATTGATGTTGGTCAATTAAAAATTTGCACTGATTATTAATTTTGCTTTTGATAATATTCAATACTTGCCATAAAAACTTATAACCTGAGGTGTAGATGCATTGCCTTCTATATGGCAGGATCAATTTATGAAACTGCTGAATTAAGTTTCCTTCCCAGATCCAAATAATTTTGGTAGTGAGTCACATGGTTGCAAGAGTCCATGAGGATTTACCTCTGAAAACCTTGATAAATTTGTGTTTATACCTTGGTTTTTGGCGTACAGTTATACAATAATTCTTTTAAAAATATTATTACAGATAAAATATCTCCTGTAGCATATGACAAAAGTCTTTCTCTGACTTTTTAACTTTAAAACTTTGCCTTATAAGAAATACAATTGGACCTTCTTATGTAATTTTGCCATGTCCAATCCAAATTAAGACAATTTAATTTTTAAATTTTGCTTCATAATAATACCATCTTTTAGCAAAGATCTGCATAACAGGTTTATACCTTTACATTTAAATAATATTCTTCCTGTATTCTCTGGTGCTGCTTCAAAAGGCCTGTTCCTTTTAGAAATGCTAAACTGGTGGAGAGGTTTGCTGATAAGAAAGTCTTTTTGCTTGTTTGTCCTCATGAGAGCAAAATGTCTGTCTGCTTCCTAGTTAGGGCAAACACGTGCTCTGCTTTTTTTAAACTGGTCTTCCTTTAGGTGCTTAAGGAATAGTTTTCATGCTTTGATATGATCTTACGGTCCTTATGTGAGGGATCGTCTCCTCACCGCACTTTAACCTTACGCTAGTAGCCCAAAGTGATGAAAGGTTTGCTCTAAGTTTAAGCGTTGCTCATTAAGCTTTCACCATTCACCTGTGCCGGGTAACTTCTGGTAGATGAGTGTTATGGCACAGAGTTATGATGTTTGGCTTTTTTCTTGCCTCACTTTTGCAATAAGCAATGTTTAAGTCAAGAAATGTCTTGCCATGAACTTATATTTAATTGATAAGAATGGTTTGGTTCTAGGACTTGTCTGTTTTGGTCTTATCTAGCCCCGTATGCTTTAGCTGGAAGCTTAATACTCTGCTTTGAATTTCTATAGGAGTCAGGATTTCAATGGCCAGAGGCTGAATTAAACTTCCGTTTGTACTATTGGAATCATTTCTAAGTTTTGTAGAAGAAACATTTCTACCTGCTTATTTCTATAAATTTAAATGATCATAATACTACATTAAGCATGGGTGGAGGCAGAGGTTGACAAAGAATATTTCTGTCTGTTTCTGCAGCAACAGACAGGGGAGAGATAGCAAGGATAGATCAGTCAGTCAAAGGAAGAGAGTTAAGTATATTGTTAGTATCTTTAGTGAAAGGAAGAGCAAAAGACTGAGAGACAAGTCAATCCTCCTTGTTTAATGTAGCATTGTAATTAGAATCCATGTGCTCTTAGCAGCAGGTAATATTTGTCTTAATTTCCAATTATCTGGTATAAAATTTGTTGCTATAGAGTTTTGATCAGCTCTGTAATGCTGAGTTTCCCATATTTTTGCATGCTATGGCACAATCTAGAAATCCTGCTTCTCCTTTGCAGGGGGCTCTCTGTGGCCTCCTTATTGCCCTTTTGGCTTGCAGAGTTCTGCGGGGGAGGGGGCGGGCTGCACAAGACAAGAAGCCTTAAAGGATGAAGGTGGCTGAAGAAGACTGAAAGCTTCCGAGGAAGAGACTTCCTCTTGCATTTGGAAAGATCCTTCTACCTTATGATCGGGATGCTGAAATGGCTTTGCGTTGAACGCCCTTTGCCTCATTTCCCACGTTTTATAAGGTAGAGGAGGGAGCAGTGAGCCAAACGCATTGAACGTTATGGCATCTGCACTTTTTAGAATGGAATCCTCCATAGTGAAAAGATTAGGAGAAAGTGTTAGACTTGCCAATGGCGCTCTCTCGGCCATCTGCCCTAAGAGATAGGTTTGAGCAGAGGCTTTTTCCTCCACAGATGGAGGGACCTTCCTCATTTTGAGAATTAGGGTTAGACTGAGGCTTGGCTTTCCAGCACCTGTGATGCCTGAAGTCTGCACAGGTTGTGCCATCAAGGCCATCCTTGTAGTTTCCCAAGTATTCCAACTGACTTGTGATATTTTGTCTTTCTTTCTGATACTGCCTCGTTTTTTCTTTTACCAATCAGATCTCATAGCTGCACTTTGGGAACTCCCCTTGCTGGGAATTCAGATTTTGCTTCAGTGCCTATTTAAGCAATGCTTCAGAGATCTCAATACCTTTCTGCTCAATCAGAGACATTAACCGTCTAAGGTGACGAGTATATGATGAGGCTTATGGACCCGTGGTTCTAAATAATTTCTTAAAATGAGAAATTGAAATAAAAGACGTTTCTTACCGTCAGAGGCCACCTGCAAGGTCACGCCTTTGGGATTCCGTACCTCAGTGATCGCTCCTCAAGTTGCACGTGCTTGAATGCCTGTGACAAAGGAATTTCGCTCCCAAATCCGGGGTGCCACTTGTGGGTTCGCTCCTAATGAACTACCCTGACCAGCAGGGTCCCACAAAGGAAAGGGGCTCACCTTTGTGATGGGACCCGAGGAGAGGTAGGGACCGAGAACCAGGGTGGAAATGAAAGACACCGACAAATCAGTGATTGGATAGGGCAGGCAACCCCTATGATTTTCCTTAAGGAGGAAAATGAGGATAATGGAATACAATGTGGTTGAGGAGATTAAGATAGAGAATGCAGGCCGAGATGGTTACAGCCTCGGGGAAGGAGAAGGTCAAGAAGAGAGAGACATAGTCATTGAGGAGCCCAGTGGAGCTCCATGGAAGGGAGAAAGGCCAAGAGGAAGTTCATGGGATTGCCTCTGAATTTATTCATGTCCTGCTTGGGCGGTACTCCCAAGGACGTAGTAACCACATCACAAAGTATAGACAATTAAGATTGGGTGGCAAGGTAGAGGGAACACCTTTTGGGCGTGTAGGACATAACCACGCTTTCCCGGGCAAGTCTCCGAACATGTTAATGGACTTGTGTTGGGCAATAGGTCTCGTGATCAGGTCAAGGTTACCTTCACAAAGCTTATCGGTAAAGCCTCATGCTTGGAGACACAGTAGTAATACAGTCATCTATATTTCATAGATGTGAATATGCTTGGGATGCTACAGTAAATACGATACTAAAAGAAAATTTCCCCCAGACTTTCCGGAGAGGTTTCATGAAACCATTTCTGGCATCAAGTAAATTTATGGATTCCAGGCACTTCTGCATTATCTTTGATCAAGGGCTACTCCAGAAACTGCATTCTCAATGCATTATGCAGGTTCTAATTTTCTTTCACCTGGTCCATTTCCTTAAGTTCTTCATGCATACACATTCTCTCTAGTCTGACTTATTAACTCTCTGATTAACCTTCTTCAGCTTTGCTTTTAACCAGATTCTTTGAAGCTATTTTTTAACCTCTTTTAAGTGGCAGAGATTTGTTAGTACTACTGTACTAGTCTGTAAGTCATTTTTCCAAGGGCATACTGGAGGTCATAAGTGTTGGTAGTTTTTCAAAGCCCCCTGGAGAATTTTTAACAGACTCCATATTCTGAATTAGCCATTACTAGGCTAATGGCACAGTGCATTAAGAATGAATACAGATGTGGTTGTGAGGTATTACCATTCCCATTAACATCACAGAGTAGCCTATAGGTAAAGTACCACCAATCGATGTCAGAGAAAATAAATTATTAAGCATCGAGTCATCATAATCTTGGAATGATCAACTTGAAATGAGCTATTTGCAAGATCATCATGAACATAAATTATACAGAAAAAGCCAATGGTCAATTGACCAGGATGTCAGTAACTAAAGGAAATTTAGGCATATCTTAGAAATATTTAATTGCAGAAATATCAACCACTGTTATAGGAACTCTAGGTCTTGTGTATTCAATCAAGAAGTAAGGGCTTAAGGGATCAGTGATTTCATTGGTGTAAGGAACTCCCAGTATAGAAATTCACTCTACTAATACAGATAAACAACTCCTTTGAAACAATCTTAGAGAGTTGCCTAGAGACTAAGAGTTTGGGACTTGTCCATGCTCCCAGGCAATATGGGTCAGAGATAAGATTTGAAACTGAGAAATTCGGACTGTAAGATTGGACCTCTAGCCACTACTCCATGCTGGCTCTCACAAAGGTATATGAATATTCACCTTAGATATCAACTCTCATTCATGTAATAGGTTTCATGGAATAATGTCTAAACAGATAATCCAATGGATTATTCAATGACCTTATTGATGTGAATATTCCCTTAAATGTTACAAACCAGTGGTATCAAACTCAAATAAAAACTGGATTATTGCCAGCTGTAGATTGACTTAGAAAACCACAAACTAACATTATCTGTGTTGTGTTGTATTTTTATTTGTATTGTTAAACTTTTCTGCTCATTACTCTTCAATCTGGTTCCTCATCTTTGACACCCTTGATGAAGACCACAACCCATTTCCTACTCTTCATCCTGTCTGATTCTTGTCCTTGCCTTGCAGTAAATCATTCAGAGACAATTTACACAGCACACTGGAAGTCTAAAGGTCTTCCTCTAGGTCTTTAAATACTATGTGGACACCATTATAGCACTCAGACATCTGTTGTTCCTCACTCTCACCATACAAATGGTCCTCTTTTCTGAGTGTGAAGCTCTTTAATTGTGTCCCTAACATTCTCATAATCGTGTCAGTAATAATGTGCTGTATCTTATTAACACCTTGCCCTTCCCCCATAGTTCTCTCCATTGCTCTTTGGGTCTCCCAAGTTTTGATTCTTAAGATCATTGTACTGAACTCATCATTACAATGATCTCAAGAATCAAAACTTGCTGTTAAAGATGGACTTTTACAGGAAAGAGTAGTTTGGAATTATTGAAAAAAATTGTTCAATTTTCCAAATATAACTGAGCATATACTCTTCTTCCTGATCAATTTTGGGCCACAAGTCATTGTCTATCTGTAATGCTGTCCAAAATACATGTACTGTAAGTCATCTAATGCAATGGACCACCTTTCCAAATATCTGATTCAACAAACACTTATTAAATAAATACCTACTATGTCAAAGGCATCATGCTAGGTAATAAGAATGCAATGACAAAAAAGAAAACAGTCTCTGCACTAAGGAGTAACATTCTACTGAAAGAAACAGTACATACATAGATAAATAAATATTTGAAGAGGGAAAATATGGTCCTCTTTAAAACCAATAGATGAATTGGAGAACTATCTTAAAGCAAGAGAACTGATTGTAAAAGTTAGCCAGGTGAGAGAAGCATTCAACAAGTCTGAAAATGGATAAAATTAGTAATCAAAGGTAGAACAATGAAGGCTATATCTGTACCAGGCACTGAAGCTATATAAATACTTTGAAAAAAAATTAGATTACCTAAGTCATTACAAGGAAAGTATAAATATTTTTAAAATATACAAATTCATAGTAAAATAATAGGACAGAAAAATAATATTTTTACTTAGTTTAGATTTTATAATTATGAAAAAGTTGCAGTAGTATTAACTATCTCATTGATAGGATTTCTTTTTTGTTGTTGTTGTTAACCCTTACCTTCCATCTTAGAATCAATATTGTGTATTGGTTCTAAGGCAGAAGAGCAGTCAGGGCTAGGCAAGTTAAGTGACTTGCTACGGGTCACACAGCTAGGAAGTGTTTGAGGCCAGATTTGAACCTAGAACCTCTCATCTCTAGGCCTGGATTTCAATCCAGTGAACCGCCCAGCTACCCCCCTGAAAGGATTTCTAATAAAGATGAAGCATGATTGGGGCAGCTAGGTGAATCAGAGTATAGAAAATCAGGTCTGTAGATGGGAGATCCTGGATTCAAATCTGACCTCAGACACTTCCTAGCTATGGCTTATGTGACCTAACCTCAATAACCTAGCCCTTACCTTCATCTGCCTTGGAATTGGTACTTACTATTGATTCTCAGACAGAAGGTAAAAGTTTTTTAAAAAGCGATGAAGCATGATTCCTGGATTTTATTCAACTAAAATTTTTAAATGAAATATTGTTACTATTGTATGTCCAATCAGAAATTTTATAATTATGGAAATGAGATATGTGGGTATGGCAACATTATCCTTCACTTGTTGAGGGAAATTTTCATTATTACACATAGTAGGCACTTAATAAATGCTTGTTCATTTGATCAACAGATATTTAAAGTAAAAATGAAAAGTTGACCAGGGATTCTAGAAAAGCTCTTTTGTTAGGGGAAAGAAGAAATCTTCTAAGAGATGAGTCATTAAAAGTTAGTATGGGAAACAGATGGAATTGATTACTGAAGTATAATTATTCTTTTTTTGCCCAAGACCTGTCCATCATTTTAGCTGACTTTAAACTGAGAAGACAATATCAAACCAATATTTGTCTCATTGCCCCCATTACTCTAATTGTGGCTCTGCCTTCTAAGGCTGAACACACCAAATCTAATCTCTTCTCTCAATAACAGCTCTTCAAATACCTGGAAAGAACTACCATTTACGCCTACCCCCCCACCCACAGACTTTTTTTTTCTCCTAGATGAAACATCCCCAATTCCTTAAACCTAGTAGCTCTCACTTGTGGCTCCTAGTAGCTGCTAGCATGTGGCAGCAGCCACACCCCAGGCAACGGCTTCGACAGGCTGGCTAAACCTTGTGAGAGTAGCCGCCCTGGTGAACCAGGGCTTTGCTCACCCAGCATGGGAAGACTGCTTCGGCTGAACAGATGGAAGAAACCAATAAGAAGGTTCAACGGCTGAGATGGCGATGCAGCAAAGCACTGTGGAGTGCTTAGGGTGTGTTGGAGCACAAAAGACAACATGGCCATCCAATGCAGCTGAGGAAGTCTCCAGGTGTAACGACTTTTCGTGCCACTGGACCCAGGCTTCCAACGCCAAGAGAGCAGGACTGTCTCTGTGCATCGACTTTTCCACTTAAATCTTCATGCACAAGTGTCTTTGTGCACAAAAACTCACAAAGACAATCGTCATCCTCGGTTACCAAGAGACTACAATAATAATAATAATAAGTGGTATGTTGGTAAATGTTTAACAACTAGTTCTCCCTACAAAAAAACAAACAAAAAAAAACCTGTACATATGACACACTTTTCAATTTAATTTATATTTTTAACATTTTATCCATCATTTTCCCAAGTCCAGGCAACCAACAAAATGATAAATTAAGCTCTGATTTGTAACCTTTGTCAATTTCCAGGTATAAATGCTCATCCTGAAAACTTAACGAAATCAGCTCTTAAGCTAGCTCCAACATCCTCCTGCTTCAACCTACCCTCAAGATTCTTTACCATCTTGATTACTTTCCTCTGAACCAGTGATGGCAAACCTTTTAGACATCCCATGCCATGCCATGCCCCCCAGACAGGGTGCCATGCCCTACCCCACTTCTGAGATCTAGTGTGTCCTCTACCACCACCTTACCCCAGACAGAGATGAGAGAAGGGGAAGGAATGGTCCAGGTGCTCCACTCAGGGGAGGGAGTAAGCACTTCCATTGGGCTGCTGGGGGGTGAGGAGGAGGCATGGTGGAGAGGGGAAAGGGAGCAGATTTTCCCTAGTCTCTCTGCCTTTCTAGTAACTAACTCTGTTGGGCATATGCCCACAGAGAGATCTCTACATGCCATCTTTGGCACATGTGCCATAGATTCAACATTATGGCTCTAGACATTATTCAAATTATCAATGTCTTTTTAACACCATAGCATTCAGAATTGAACACAATATGCCAGATGAGGACTTATAAGGGCACACTATCGTGTGACCATCTCCCCACACACACATTTCTGAAAGTTATGAAAAATCTTAAAGTAGAATTAGCTTTTTTGGCTGCTATGTCACACTACAGTCCATTAAATTAATATTACAGTTCCACTGAAATCTCCAGATTCTTTTTTAGACTAATGGCCTTCTAACCATGTCTCCCTGATATTATACTTATATAGATTTTTTTTTATACCCAAGTTCAGGAAAAGCTCCTTTTGAGTAGGGATTTGTCTCACTTGTTGTATTTGCACCCCCTAAACTAGCATATGGCCTAAAATATAGTACATGTTTTAAAAAATTCTTATTATCCCTAGCAAATTCATTTTATTAGATTTAGCCCAATGCTCCATATTTCAGCCTACAAAGATCCTTTTAGATTCTTGATCTGACATTAAATGTGTTTGCTATCTTTCCCACCATTGTGAAATCTGCAAATTTCATGAGTGTGTTGTCTGTACTTTGTCTAAGTCATTTTTTAGAATGTCACATAGCACAGGTACTCCTTTGGAGGCTCTAGGGATCTACATCTGTCACTAGCACATCCTTAGTTTACATGATTGATGACTAAAATAATAAAGAACAGAAAGGTAACGTGGTGTGGTAAATAGAAAGTCAATCTGAAAGTCAGGAAGATAGATTTGCAACCTCACTCAGAGAGACAATGGCTGTATGATACTAGCCAAGTCATTCAACTCCCCTTCCCCCTAATTAACTCTCTAATACTATAAATGGCAAAGTCAATATTAATCTGAATGGGGAGGGAGTTTCCTCCTCAGCAATTGTCTATACTACTGATACTATAAAGCCAGTCCACATCCCCCCATAATAAAGAAGAAGAATGCCAGGGATGCCCCACATTGAATCAATCAATAAATTCTGTTTTATAGCCATGTCATGGGGATCTGTATCCACCAACCTCACCATTTCACATAAGCTTTCCCGTGTTCTCATTTTAGGCAGCTGGGTAATGTGTGGGGAAAGGCTTAGAGTCAAAAAGACCTACATTCAAATACATTATTGGATACCACCTAGCTCTGTGACTTTGGTCAAATCACTTAAGGTCTCTCTGCCAAGGTTTCCTCTTCTGCAAAATTGGGAGTAATAATAACATGTGTTATCCAGGGCTGTTGTTAGGATCAAATGAGATAATATTTGTAAAGTGCTTAGCACAGTGCCTAGCAGCTGGGAGGTATTTAATAAGTATTTATTTCCTTCTTTCTTCCCTTTTTATTTCAAAAAGCAATTGTTATTTTGTTTTGGGGTAGGGCTGTTGTTTTGTTTTTACAATTGACCAATAGAGGTCACATCCCAGAATGTAGAAGTCTCATTTAAATATAGTATTTTGAATCCTAGACTGACTAATAATGAATCCCTGTAAACCCTTTTGAGGGGGAAGTAGGAGAAGATCATTGAAGGGGAAAATCCTTTTTGATGGTATTAAGAGCACTCCACTGCTATGTCAATGGGAAATCATGATAAACATAATAAAATCAGGGGCTTACAATTTCATTTAGCATAAGAATTCTTTTTCCAGGCTTCTATCACATTCTTTATCTTTTTGTTTCAGGTCCATGCAAGGAATCTTGACTATATTCTTCCCTTATCCTCAATTCTTTCAACCCAAAGATAATGCCACACAGCATGAGAGACAAGGAATGTTGCAAATTTGCCTATTCCACACATTAACTCAGAAGCAAAAAATGAGTGCATGAAATTCAGGATGGTGCACATTTTACCAAGAAGATACAACATGCAGGATTCCACCCTTGCTGGACCAGTGATCCACTTTGGGAATTGTCAACAAGGTTTCCATTCCTATTGCATATTCCTCCTCATCTTAACTATGTCTAGGCTTAAGATGTGAATTTTATTAGAGCCCCCACCAAAAAAAAAACTTTAAAAAAGGCAAGGAATTTCAAATATAATCAAATGGATGTGTGGTCTCCAGTGTGGGTATTCCTTCTAATAAATGCTGATCATAAACTCTCTCTACCTATTTATCCTACCTCTGTCTTTATTGGCTGTGTCTTCTTGTAAGTTTGACACATGATGTCTGCCAGGAGTTCTGAGGGCTGCCTCACTTCCTTCTGACATCATACAGTCCAAATGGAACATATTAGCTGCCCATCTGACATCTCTTGAACTTACCACTTACCCTGACCATCTGCCTTTTCACTCTTAAAAAAAAAATGTTCTTCCCTTTACAATAATTGGTAAGCCTCTCTGCCTACTTCATGAGAAGACCCACCCATGCTGCTCTCTCTCTACTACTAGCTCACTCTGGTCTACTCCCTTTCTATATCTCTATCCCTCCACATTAGCTGATTCATCCCCTCATTCATAGCATCCTTTAGCATCCTGACAATGAGATGGCATAAGAAACAATAAGATGAGACTCACGTCTACCTTACAGGATTGTTGTGAGAAACAATTGAGATAATAATCATAAAGCAGTTAGCATAGAGCCTGGCTTAAAATACACTTAAAAATGCTGGTTCCCTTCCCTTCCCCACCCTCAACAACCTTTGCCAGTGTTCTCGCTTCTAAACTTTTTTGTTCTAACCTGTTCCCGTGCTAATTCTCAGTCAAGTAATGTGGCAAAATTATGTCTTGGGAAGAAAACTGAAGTTCAGACAGAATTGGATTCTCTCCCATTGTGCGGCCAAAGTCACACATACTTGAAACTCTCTGACCCTCAGTTTTCTACTCGGTAAAAATAGAAATAATAATGTGGTGCTACAGGCAAGAAAGAGTTTTGGAAAGAATACCAGAAAACTATCTGATACTGGCTAAGCAATAGAGTGGCGGATCAGTGGAATAGATTAGATACACTAAGTATATGATATATAGTGCTAAATCATAGTAATCTAATGTTTTATAAACCCGAAGATCCAAACTTTTAGGGCAAAAGCTCAAAATTGATAGGACAATGGGAAGAAATTGGGAAGAAATGGACCAATGTCTCACACTGTACCATGATAAGATCAAAAAAGATAAATGGCTTATATGTAAAGATGTAAGTAAATTAGTGGAACATAGGAAAATATATCTGCCAGATCTGTGGATAAATAGGAGTTTATGACTAAACAAGAGATAAAGTGGATAATAGGAAGTAAAATGGATAATTTTTACATGAAATTAAAATATTTTTACACAAACAAAACCAATGTAAGCAAAAAAATGAAAGCAGGAGACTGGGAAAAGAATTTCACCACAAATTGTTCTTATGAAGGCTTCATTTCTCAGCTATATGGGGAAGTGAGCCAAATTTATAAGAATAAAAGATATTCCCCAATTGATAAAGGATTAAAAGATATGAATAGACAATTTTCAGAAAAAGTAATCAAAGCTATCCAAAGTCATATTAAAAAAATGCTCTAAATCACTATTAATTAGAAAAATTCAAATTGAAATGACTATACCTATCAGATTGGCTAACATGACAGAAAAGGAAAATGACAAATTCTGGAAGGGATATGGAAAATTGGGACACGGATACACTGTTGGATTTGTGTATTGATTCAATTTTTTTTAAAGTGGAAACTTCTAATTCTCATTTCATCATTATTGTGATTCTTTGGTACTTGGAATTCCTTCTTTGGGGCTGTTAATAGCATTTTTTTCCTTTGAATTGAATTTTGAATATTCTTGGGAATTTTCATTTTTGTCATCATACAATATTGTTGTTACTATGTACAATGTTCTCCCAGTTCTCTTATTTCTCTCTGCATCAATTCATGCAGATCTATCCAGTTTTTTTCTGAAATCATCTTGTTTATCATTCCTTATTGCACCATAGTATTCCATCGCCCTGTACCACAATTTATTCAGCCATTCCCCAACTGATGAACAACCATTCAATTTCCAATTCTCTGCCACCACAAAAAAAGAGCTGCTAGAAGTCTTTTTGTACAAGTAGGTAGGACTCTCTTTCAAAGGACTCTAGAACAGTTCTAATGGGCTCCCTCTTATCTCAGGGCTCCAGGACCTCCCCCTGTTGTAAAGTCTGCTTACAGTCTTTACTCGCAGAACACTACAACATTAGGTTCCCACCACAGACTTCAGGAACTGAGCAGGTTAGATTTTGCCTAGGACCTTTCTCCCACAGCTGGACTCTGATCACTAGGGTCCAGCCGCTCCCCACCTGGAAGCTCCAAGGGCTGCTGTCTCTAGACATGGGCTTCTGTAGCCAGGCTTTGGGAAGGCTAAGGCTGTTCTTAGGATCTATTGGTCTCACTCCAAACATGCTGTGTTAGACAACCCCAAAACCCCCAATCCCACTTTCTCTAACTTGATTCCTATAGAGACAGACTTTGCTGAAGGCTTGACTGAGCTCCAGCTATATGGGCACTGCAATGCTGGACATCTGCCGCTGGGAATCTTAGAGAAGACTCAAAGCTGGCTGGAGAAGTGCTGGATCCTCCAGAAGCATCCAAGGAGATCACCTGCACTCTGCCCTCTTTGCTCTACCCTTGACCTACCCAGCTTTGTCCATCCAGGGTCTTTGCCTGACTCCAAGGGGTCCCTGTGGATTTCTGAGGTAAGTAGGATAGTTCAGAGACAAATCCATCTCTTACTAGTGTGGTACATTTTTAAGCAATGACGAAGCCGATTCGAAAGGGATGAAGCATTCTAATCAGTATCCCTTAACAAAGAAAGAGTTCCCTAAGCTATAAGCAAAGTCTTGACTCTTTTGCACCACATGCTCATTATACAAAAAAATCGTTGCGAATATTGAATAGCAAATTAGTACATTTATCCAAACTAACAGCCAATGAAAATTAGAGAAGTCATCCAGATTAGGATACAGCAGACAATATACAGAATAAATGAGCTTTCCAACTAGGAGTAAGATATCTCAACTAAAAAGGTTGCTGATCTCATTAATGAGTAATTTCCCCAAACCTCAAGTGCAACAAGCTGGAAACAAGAACGTGCTTGAAGCTCTGGCTCCTTTACATATCTATGCCTTCCCAAGGTCTCTCCCTCCTTCTAGGGGCCTCTCTCTGAAGGGAGCCTGGAACCAGTGCATCAGTAGAGATGGACAATGAGTTGGTCCTGGAATGGAACAGGAGGAAGAAAGCAGGTTGGATTACCTTTAGGACACTCCTTTAATGACTTCATTTTCCAGGAAAGCAAAGGCTCATTAAAAAAAATACTAACATTCTCCCAACTTTGCTGAGGTACACTTGGTAGAGGAGATAGAAAGCTAGACCCAGAGTCAGCCAGACTTTAGTTCAATCCAACTCTGGACACATACTAACTGATTATCCTTAGGCAAGTCACTTGACCTCTGTCTGCCTCAGTTTCCTCAACTGTAAAAAGGAGGCTAATGAGAGCACTTACTTCACAAAGTTGTTAGGAGGATCAAGTAAGGTATTCTGTAAGGCACTTAGAACAGTACCTAGTACAGTGCTTCTCTATATCTCTACTACTTAGTAAAGCACTTAGAACACCATATACAGGGATTATTGTTATTATTAGCTATATAATTAGCTAACTAATTTATCATAGTTAATCATAACATTTTGATTTAGGAAAACACATAGTACTACCTCATAGTAAGCATTTAATAAACACTTATTTCTTCCTTCATTACAGCAAAGGAAACAATCTTTTGAAAAATTTAAATTAAATTTAAATTAAATTAAATAATATTTATTTTATTAAAATTTAATTTAATTAATTTAATTTCATTTTAATAAAATTAAAAATAAATTTCACACCAAGAGCAATGGAGAGATGCATGATAGATGTGAGCAGAGCCAAACATATCACCAATGAAAAACTCCAGAAGAGGAGAAAAAGATGTCATCAAGGAATTATGTGACAGGAAGAGAAGATGGGCTGGCCACATGACAAGAATGAGAAATGGCTGATAATATAATATAATACTCTCGGTGTTGAGAGAAAATCTGTATATACCACATTTTAATCATAAAGCACTTTTCACTAATATCTCATTTGCTTACTGATTTCCATTGATCAATAATCCATTTATCCAGGTTCTCAGGATGATCTCTGATGATCAGACTTAAATCATCAGATTTTGCCCATAGAGATTCATGCCTAGTCACGCTTGTCATCTTGCACGGGAGCAAAGTATCCCTTGTCTTCTAAAAGTTACCCCGGAAACTTAACCTTGAGGCCTCACCTAACTGCCTCTATCTCCATCCACCACTAAAAATGCAAAGAAAATTAATTCTGATTCCCATAAAGAAAAAAAATTCAAATGGAAAACAGTCAAATTTATTCAATTTCTCATTAATCCCACTGTCTGATTTTCATTAGGAACCAGTCAAATATACTTGAGTATATTTTCATTGATAGGCAGATAGGTCTGAACCAGACTAATGGAGTTCCCATCCCACTTCCATTACTAATTTTTGTGTGACCTTGTGCTTGGCCTGAAATCACTATGGGCTTCAATGCTGTCATGTTCAATTTTTCTACACATTCCTGACTAAGAAGATAGTGCTATTGACTCATCTTCAGTAGAGCATGCTTTTTGTTTTGCTTTTGTATAACTAGTGATAGAGATGAACCGATTATTCTATATATTCTCAAAGAGTTGACCTGAAGTCAAGGACATACATTTGCAAACTGCCTTGCTGCCATTAGAGAAGGTATGTATGGTTTGAAGGCAAAGGATGTGCTAGTAAATATTGAGGAACCAGTTTTGGTGGGATAAGGGGAAGGGGAAGTACCACTTTTGAGTCTAATCTTCATTACTAGCGTTTTCTCTTGCACTTTCTTAAATCTAGACAATCAACAAAGCAACAAATCAAGCACTAATTTGTAGCATTTGCTGATTTCCTAGGTGTGAATGCTCATATTGAAAATATAACAATTAATTCTATCTGTCCCACGCCTGAAGTTGGGAGGGTTTCAGTTCAAATCTGAACTCAGATACATTTTAGATGTGTGACCCTGGGCAAGTCATTTAACCCCAACTGCCCAGCTCATCTTTTCTGTCTTAGAATTGACACTAAGACAGAAGATAAGGGTCTCTGGGTTGGGGTCTGGGGGTAGGGGAGAACTAGCTCTACCTGAACTCTTTCAAGTTAGATCCAACATTTCCTCAGTCTGGGGCCAAGAAGTAAGGCAGAACCTGAGTCTGTGGCCTTCAACAATCTATGTTTTATTATTATATTATGTTAATTATATTGTTTTATTATCATATTCTATTATATATTATTATATTATATTATTAAGCTATTATAATCAAGGTGATGTGCTAAGCACCGAGGATACAGAAACAAAAATGAATCTTTTCAACCAGGATGAAGCTTCTATTCCACTGACTTTAAAACAAGAGATCTAGCCATTAGCAGTAGCAGAGAGGTGCTGATGGTGACTAGCCAGTGACTAGCCAGCACATTTTGATACTACTTGGCATTTGACCCCAAGCATCCCAGTCCTGAAGCCCTCAGAAATGTCTTCTGAGGAGGACACCAGGGGCAAATGGCACTCAAATCTGAACAGAGCAGGGATAGGGATGAGACTTGTGATTTCACTGATATAAGAAACTCCCAGATGATAAACCTCCTTCTGTCAGTGCAGGTCAGTACTTTCTCTACACAAATAGAAACCAGAGCCTCTGCATCATACCCAGGGATCACCGCAGGAGATGGAGTTATGTTATAGTGTAAGATAAGAGAAGAGAGATTTTACATGGACGAGAGATCATCTCTTGAAGAGACCTGCTGAAGGAAGAGAAAGAAAAAAACCTGAGAGTTCTAAGGAAGGAACAGAGGTTTGGAGATCCAACTGGCAACTCACCTCTGGCTTGGGGAAGGAGAGGAGAGGTGGATTCCCTGAAGCTAAGGAGAAGCCTATTTTTCTGGAGACCCACTGTCCTTTCTGAACCCCTGAATACCTCCACTCAAACTCTCAGTGACAGCAGTCTAAAGTCCTCAGTGGGACTGTGGATTGGGACTTTTGAAAGGAGCTGTCCACAGATCCCTCCCAAGGATTTGTCTCTCTGTCTCTCTCTCCCTTAACTGTCACTGGACTCCTATATTCAAGTTTTAGTTAGCTTAAAGAGTAGTGACTAAAAAGGCAGTTGGCAAGAAAGAGGGATCAAGGCTGAGAAGCCTTGAACCCCTAGACTTTGGAGGACCAATTTGCTAGAGGGGGTAATTGTAGGGCTTCCCTGTTTACCCACTTTCCTACCTGATATCCTTGCCACCCCTTCCCTGCTTGAACCCCAATAAATCATCTGATATTTAAGATTTAGGTCTGGGCCAGTCTCTAAACCACAGAGTTAAGGGGATTGAAGATTTGGGGAGGATCACACCTCTCCCCAAAATGGGGTTGACTTCTAGATTTCAGGGATTCAGGATTGCCTGACCTAAGGAACTGATATCTCTCCTTGGCAGTTGAGTAGTCCTAAGATCCTGAAGGGGACTGACAGTTGATGCCCCTCAGGGAAACAGAGGCATAAGAATTTATCTTGCCTCTCAAGGATAGATTGGACCTTAGGAGCCCTGGGCTCCTCGGAGGGGGGCATCTTGTCATCTCACTAAGGCATTTCCCTCTCTAGTCTCCTGTCCTCCATCTCCCAGAAAACATTCTCTGGGGAGACACACTCCCCTTTCAAGGAGACAGGATTTGGCTATCTCCCCTCAGAAGGAAGGGAGGAGAAGAAGGATCTCTTCACTCTCTCAACCCGATTCCCTCTTTTTCTCCATCATCACTATCCCTTCTCCAAATCACTCCATTACAATAGCATAGTTATGTTAATAACTATTCATTAAGGAAGCAGCTAGGTGGTTCAGTGGCTAGGGAGCCAGACCTAAAGACAGGAGGTCCTGGGTTCAAATCTTAACTCGGACACTTCCTGCCTGTATGACTCTGGACAAGTCACATAATCCCCAATGCTTAGCACTTACCGTTCTTCTGCCCTAGAACCAATACACAATATTGATTTTAAGACAAAAAGTAAGGATTTAACAAAAAAAACCTATTATTAATTAGTTAATTAGTTAGCTAATCATAGTTAATCAGAGCATATTGAAAAACATTAACATTTTCTTCATCTTGTAACATTTTAATTTTGTTAAGTATTTTGCAATTAGCTTTTAATCTGGTTCAGGTTTCACTCAGGGGTATTGTGAGCCACATGTGGCCTCCATCTGCCCCTTACCTAGACATTGAGAAGTTGAAGTGACCTTCCCAGGTCACACAAGCAATATGTCCTCAGAGGACCCAGGTCATCCTGACTTTAATGGCTCTCTAGCCCCTAAGCCACATTGTGTCTCAAAGGATAGAATAACTTAACAAAAATACTTAAAACCTTTTCCCACCATTATTATAAAGCAGGTGCTAACAAAACAAAAATGAAAAGATCTCTGGATATTGATTAAATGGATATCAATTTTTAAAATAAAGGAAATTATTCAAAGAAAGGTTGTTATTTAGGATGAAAATAAGGCAATTTGATTCAATTCAAAGCAAGTCAAATATTTATTAAACACCATGTACAACATTTTGTACAAAGGACTAGGGATAAAAATACAAAAGCCAGACCTTTCATACTTTAAAGACGTTACAGTCAAAGAAGAGAGATGTAACATGTATACGGATGCATCTCATACAAAGCAGAATGCGGAAAGGGTCAATCCAAAGGACAATGAGAAATTTCAGCAGTTCAATTTGGTTATTTTTCAGTCATGTCCAACTCTTTGTGACTCCATCTGAGGTTTTCTTGACAAAAATAATGGAGTGGTTTGTCATTTTCATTTCCAGCTCATTTTACAGATAGGGAAATAGAAGCAAAAAGGTTAAGTGACTTGCCCAGGGTCACACAGCTAGTAAGTATCTGATGCCAGAGTTGACCTCAGGAAGATGAGTCTTCCTGACTCTAGATTTGACACACTATCCACTGTGCCACCTAGCTGCCCCAATAATTTCAGCAATATGAGGTAATTTTCATCTGTAGAAAAACAGAGAAAACTTCATAGACAATGTGGCATTTGAGCAGTCTTAAAGGAAAATTAGGATTTCAGAAAATTGTTTTGGATTTATATCCAGCAGTCATTTTATTGCCACATTTAGTCCTCTAGGCCATCTTGATCAATAGAAAGAAGTCACCCCCCAATGTCTATTGCTGTTAGCAACCCCATGCTAATTTTGTAATCTGGACTTCAGGCCCTCTCTCCACATAGGGGCATCACTAGTCACTCCAGAGATAAAAGGATGAAGTTAAAAGCAGCTGGAAAGGTGGGAGGTGGGGGTGGAAATCCACCACGGGGAAGAGGAAGATGTAAGACATTATAGAAGCAAGATAATCCTAGGATAAGCCTCCAGAATTCAGTATTAATTGTAACTAGAATCTCCTGATACCTTAGGAATAGCATGGTCACAGGTTCTCCAAGAATGGTTACAATGATAAATAAAAGAATTGAAAGAAAAGATAAAGAGTAGAATAAACCAATGTACCACAGGAGCTGGGAAATTTTCATGTCAACACCCTGGGAAGGAGAATTGAAGAAAAATAATTTTTTAAAAAGCCAATGATATGATAATAAATATAAAATTAAAGACAAGGGAACTGAGATAACTACTATCAAAAATATCAATCTGGGAAATAGGGCAGAGATAAAATCTAAAATTCATCATGATCCTAGAAAAGCATACCAAAAAAAATCTCAAATACTATGTTTCAAGAAATCATAAAATTTCAAAAAACATTGAAAGAGTGCAAAATGCAAATAACTTTTACTGAAGGAAAATCAAGAATTTCCTATATCGTAGAACTTGAGCACTATATTAGGACCTTAGATTCATACCTGGAGACCATCTTTGAGGCCATCTATTCCAACATCTTCATTTTGCAAATAAGAAACTAGGGCCCAAAAAGATTAAGTGGCTTGCCCAAGGTCTTACACAGGTAGTTAAGTAGCAGAAGCAGAATTCAACTCTAATTCTTTTGACTCCATACTCATTACATTATCTACTGTATTTACCTACTCAGCTAATCCAATCATAGAGATAGAAGGGGGGGTGGTATAATGACATGAACTTCACTATTATTTAGATAAAACAAGGAAAATTTTAAAAAAAATTAGCACTAGAAATAAAAAGCAAACAAGAAACTATGCCAAGATGGGTTTAGATAGAGTACAGTTGAATCAAGGAAAAGATTGATTTCAACAAAAGAGATCACAGCTGCAGAGAGAAGAGGAGGAGGAGGAAGAAGAAGAAGAAGAAGAAGAAGAAGAAGAAGAAGAAGAAGAAGAAGAAGAAGAAGAAGAAGAAGAAGAAGAAGAAGAAGAAGAAGAAGAAGAAGAAGAAGAAGAAGAAGAAGAAGAAGAAGAAGAAGAAGAAGAAGAAGAAGAAGAAGAAGAAGAAGAAGAAGAAGAAGAAGAAGAAGGAAGAAGGAAGAAGAAGGAAGAAGAAGAAGAAGAAGAAGAAGAAGAAGAAGAAGAAGAAGAAGAAGAAGAAGAAGAAGAAGAAGAAGAAGAAGAAGAAGAAGAAGAAGAAGAAGAAGAAGAAGAAGGAAGAAGAAGAAGAAGAAGAAGAAGAAGAAGAAGAAGAAGAAGAAGAAGAAGAAGAAGAAGAAGAAGAAGAAGAAGAAGAGTCTATAATCTGACAGGATGTAGGTAGCTTATTTCATCATGAGTTCTCTGATATCATAACTGGTCATTGTATTAATCAAAGATTTAAAGTCTTCCAAGGTCCTTTTTATAATAATGTTATTGAATAAACAGTTCTCCTGGTTCTCATTTTGCCCTATACAAATTCATAAAAATCTTTCTAGGTTTCTATAAAAGTATCTCTTCATCTTTTCTTTTGGTACAACATGACTATACCATATACAAGATCATATAGTCATATAGTTATATTATACTACAATATTATGACAATTGGTGAGCATACCCTCAGTTTAAAATTCCTTGTTTTCCCTTCACCTCAAAAAAAAGCTGGATATGTTGGTATGCATGGGTCCTTGGTACACATGGGTCCTTCTTCTTTTTCTTTAATTTTTTTTGGTGGGTATAGACCTAGTAGTGGTATTGCTGGGTCAGGGAGTGTACACAGTTTAATAACTTTATGAGCATACTTCCAAATAGCTTTTCAAAGTGACTGAACTAGTTCATGGTTCTACTAACAATGCATTGATATACAAGTTTTCTCCCAGGGAGATCAATATTATAATAGAATTTTTTAAAGCAAAAAACAAAGGTAAAAATCATAATGCTAAATGCTAATGGAATGAACTCACCCATAAAAGTATATGACATAATGGATTAGAAAGCAAAAGCCAAGAATGTTCCATAAAAAAGAAACACGTTTAAATATAAACACTTATATGAAATTAAAATGATAGTTTGGAGTAGAATTTATTATGCCTCAGATGAATCCAAAAATGTCAAGGGTGATAAATATGATCCCCAGAGAAGACAGTAATAAAAATAGATATAGTTCAAAGAGATAAGCAAGGAAACTTCACTATGCTTAAAGATATCACAAATCCTTTAGGAAGAGAAATTGAACTGGAAGGAAATGGAAAGTAAGAAATTGGATGAAATCCAAATATCATATTTTGAAATAGGAGTTTCCTAGGTGTTGTCTTTATTTAACACTTAATACTTTGTGCCTACCTAGGGGCTTTGTTGTTGTGAAGATTAAATTTAACTCTCCCCTGATTGTGAAAATTAAATTAACTCACTTGCCCATTTTTAGATTTAATCACCAAAGGTATAAACACCCATTCACACTTGAGTAGGGGAGATCTATGACCCATATGTGGGATAGTGGGTGACAAATCAAATAGACTGCCCATGGGCAATCCTAAAGTAAAGCTTCAACAGTAATTGGTAGATGTAAAAATTGGAGGAAGGCACAGGAAGTGATGCAAAAGAAAGTGTCTTTAAAAGGGAGTTACAACTTCCTGTGAGAGAGAATCATCTGAGATTCATGAGAGAATTGTCTGAGATCTTTGGAGCTGAACTTGAATTTCGTCTTCTTCTGGAGTTCTGAGTTTGAATTGGAGGCTGAAGAAGAATCTGTTGACTGGACCTGAGACACTGTTCCTGGTGAGACTGTTCTTGAATCTCTCCCTTTGGACTGACATGTGGTGAATGAAAAAGCTGACTCCTTTCCTGGATTTTCTGAAGAGACTAGCCTCAGGAGAGACCTACCTCTTGAGAGAGACTTCTCCAGGTCCTTGGCTTTGGCAAGGCCTCTCCAGCTAATAACTAATTCTCCCTTCCTGGGTTGGGCGAGGGTCCAGGAGTAAATTACTTAGTGCTTAGGCTAGATATCTTACCCTATCCTCTCTCTGATTTTCTTACTTCACTCTTTCTATATTTTTGTAAATAAATCTCTTTGGAATAAATTAAACCCTAATTTTAGGGTCTAAAATTAGACCCTAATTTTAAAATAATCCAGTCTAACCTTTTTATAAATTAACCCCTTTTTTCCCTCACACTGTGCATGCCAAGATCACCTAAGATGGAGTCAGATTTGTGGAAGATGGAAAAATCTGCTTCTGGGAGAAGACATCCTAGGGTGTCTTACCTTATGAGTGGAAACAATACCTTTCCATAACTGGATATAGGCTGAAGCTTTAAAAATAACCTGCACTGTTGTTGTTGTTGTTGTTATTTGTCCTTAGTTTTCAAAGCATACCAATCATGGAGTTTTGACTTTCTAGTGATTTGGATTTAATTGAGGCAGAGGTGCATGAAGTTGTCAACCTCACTCTCTTCCAGAGTCATTGAAGCCCAAAGGCAAGGCAAATGTCAAGACAACTGGTGATGACCCACAATGCAGTGGATGACCTTGGAATCTTAAATGTCTGACCAAGTTCTAATGCAATATGTACAAATAATCAATAAACTATATAAGTAAGACAAATAGGAAATCATTAAGAAAGTAAAGGAACTAGAATTAAAAGGAACTGAAAAGGGGCAGCTAGACTCAAATGTTACCTTGGACACTTCCTAGTTGTGTAACCTTGCAGAAATCACTTAACTCCCACTGCCTAGCCCTTTCCACACTTCTGCCTTAGAACCAATACACAGTACTAATTCTGGGATTGAAGGTTTTTTTTAAACTTTTAAATAGAAGAAGTTAATATTCCTTCACAAAAGCTAATCTAACTCTTTACATGGTTAAATGGAACTATATTATAGGAGATCCCCACAAATTAGGAGAAAACAATCAGGGATAACACACCAATGGCAGAGAAACTAGATTTCCCCAAATCCTCTTTAAGGGTGCTAAAGAATTCTGAAGAAGTGAATTGTCATACATCTGGTTCTCAGCAATAGGAGCTAGGGTAGATATAATATGTGATATAACATTTAATTTTCTCTACACAATGGAATATAATAGACTTTTCTACTAGCAGCAATGCAATGATCCAGGACAATGCCAAGGAACCTATGAGAAGGAGACTATCCACATCCAGAGAAAGAACTGTGGGAGTAGAAACTCAAAAGAAAAAAAACACATGATCGATGATGTGATTCGATGGGGATTTGACTGGGGTTTTGACTTTAAAAGATCACTCTATTGCAGATATGAATAATATGGAAATAGGTTTCAAACAATGATACATGTATAACCCAGTGGGATTACTTGTCATCTTGGGGATTAGGGAAGGAAGAGGAGTGGGAAAAATCATGAATCATGGAAACATGGAAAAATATTCTAAGTAAATAATATAACAAAACAAAACAAAAATAATATTCTCTGCTGTTGTCCCTTTATTGATTTTTTTGCCTTTTACATATTATAGGACCACAGACATATATGGAATCAAATGATCAAGTAACAAGCATTTATTAAGCAACTGCTATATATTAGGCACTAGAATAACAAAACAAAAATGACATAAAGCCTACCATTGACAAGCTTGAAATCTATTTTGGAGAGAGCACGTGCATATATAAAAATAGGTGTATACAGAAGACATCCAAACCCAATAAAAAGTCATTTGTGAAGGGAGGACACAACCTGAGGGGCTCAAAAAAAAGACATATGAATATGATATTTGTGTTGATCTTTGAAGGAAATGAGAGATTCTAAGAAGTAAAGGTGAGGAGGAAGTGCATTCCAGGCATGAAAAGTAGTTTGTGCAAAGAAATGGAAATGGGAATCTCCATATTGTTTGAGGACCAGCAAAAAGGACAGTTTAGTCCATTAAAAGCACAGAAGCTGTTTGAACAAAAAATTGATTTGAAAGATAGAAAAACAGGGTTCGGGTCTTGGCTTTGCCATTAACTAGCCCCATGGCTGTGAAAAAGTCTCTTTGGGACCAAGTGCCTTTGACTTTATCCTAGACTTTGCCTTCTTTGCAAGGTCCTTTCCAGCTCTAAATCTATGATTACACAATAACATGCAAAACCACAGCTCAATTTCCTTAACTGTTTCCCTTTCTGGAGCTTTATAATGTACCAGAGAAGCAAGAATAAGGTGATAGTGAAAAGCTGATGTCCAGGAGAGCTCATTTGTTCCCATTTCTCTGCTTTCATCAAAGACATGGTGCTTTCATAGGAATGGGTAGCAATTAAAGTTGACTTCTGAAATGTGTTTTCCTTCCCATCCAGGAAAATCGTCTCCCAATAAAGACAGCATATGCCTCAAAGGCACAATTAGTTTGTTTTTATGGATAGAATTCAAGAAAAGTATTTTGGAAACATCCATTGGTAGTCTGTATTTGGGCTTCCCACATTTTCTTTTGAAAGTGAGGAAATAGAATCCTGAAGAAATTTCAAAATAGATTCAGTCCAGAAATAGAATATTCTTACATTGAACACACATATTAAAACTATCAAAAAGAAGCATATCCTGTAGGGTAAAATAGAACATACACGTGCACAAAAATAAGTCTTCTCTAAAATATAGAGGTTTTATTGTCCTTATGCATTTTTACCAGAAAATAAAAGACACTAAGCAATGACTGATCTTTAGGATCCAGATCAAACTAGAGTAGGTACAGGGCAGCAAGAGAGCCAGACTTAAGAGACAGAAGGTCCTGGGTTCAAATTAAGCCTGTGGTCCTTACTAGCTATATGACCCTGGGCAAATCACGTAACCCCAATTACTTACCTTTTTCTGTTCTTCTGCCTTGGAACCATTACTTAGTATTACTTCTAAGATGAATGGTAAGGATTTTTTTTTTAAGTGAACTGGTGGGGAATGAGGGTTATATTATACTTGAATTCTGAGGATCAGAGTTTAATCTAGAATAGTTCTGCTACTTCCTGGTTTGTGACTTTCAACAAGACTTTTCAGTTGGTTTTTTCAAAATTTTAAGTTTTTGGAAACGTAGAATATGGCCATATTAGCCTTAGCTAATATTAATTGCCCTATTGCCTTGAGGATAAAGCAAATCCACCCCATTTAAAAACCCTTCACATATTGGTTCTAGTCTATCTTTTTTATCTAATGTTATTTATTTGGTTTTTATATTTTAAGTTCTGAGTTGTCTCCCGCCCCATTCTGCACTAGAGAAGGCCATAATTTGACAAAGATATATATGTGTGTGTGTGTGTGTGTGTGTACATATATACAGTTATACCTTCCACATCCAGGGGATTAGGGGTACAGCATCCCCCCAATCTGGAAAATCTGTCAAAATTATCGGCCCTCCTTTTGTACCAGATCAGTCTGAATTTTTTCTTTTTCTTTTATGGAGGGTTTATAGTACTTTATTATAAATTTTGGGTTAAGTATGCATTTCTGGGTTTCTAAGCTTTTTCTATGTCATCTGCTGGTGTTTGCATGGCATCGGCAGCTTCAGGAAAATTCCCCCAAAATTCCCATTGAATTTCTTATACTGGCCCACAATATATCAAAACCAGGACGGGGAACATCATGATGTGAAAGTGATAACTATATATGGAAAGCTATACAGTGCATTCTTTTACTTATCAGTTCTTTCTCTAAAGGTGGACATTCACAGTTCTTCAAACAATATTGGCATTGCTGTTATAACATTCTTTAGCCCATCTTTCAGAGCTGACTTTATATATATATATATACATATATAATATGCATATATAATCCCCCCTTCCATGCTCTGTGTTTTAGCCCAACTGGACTACTTGCTGTCCCCCATATACTACATTTAATTTCCTCTCTCTTTGCCTTTGATCAAGTTGTCTCGTGTCTAAAGCACTATCCCTTCGGACTTCTCCCCACTCTTGGAACCTCTAGCTCCTTTCAAACCTTGAGATTCCTCTCAAATATAAATTCCTTCAATAGAGTTTTCCTGATATTTTCAGTTGTTAGTGCCCACCAAAAAAAGTAATGTATGCATGGCTAAACAAGCTGTGGCATATGGTTGTGATGGAATTCTACTGTGCCATAAGAAATAATGAGCAGGCTAATTTTTCCTAAAATGTGGAAAGACTGATATGAAGTTGTGAAGGGGAAAATGAACAGAATCAAGAGAATGTTACATGCAGCAACAAAGATATTGTTTGAAGAATGACCTGTATATGTCTGCCTCCAGGGAAAGAACTGATAAACAGAAATAAGCAAGACATAATTTATATATATATATATATATATATATATATATATATATATATATGTATATATTATATTTTTGTCATGATAATTTCTCTAGTAAGGGGAGAGAAGGGAGGGAGAGAAATACTTAGGAGCTTTAATGTAATACACAACAACATAAAAGGGACGCAGTGGGGAGGCAACTAAATGGCAAAGTGGTTTGAGAGCCAGGTCTAGAGACAGGAAGCCATAGGTTCAAATCTGGCTTCAAACACCTCCTGACAATGTGACCCTGAGCAAGTCATTTAACTCTCACTGCCTACCTTACTCCTCTTCTGCCTTGGAACCAATACATAATACTGATTCTAAGACAGAAGAAAAAGGTTTAAAATAAGTACACAAATTTTAAATTGTATTTATTTTGGATATATTTCATATTTTCTTATGTGTGAATATATTATATTCCCCCCTCATCCCCAAATGTAAGCTCATTAAAGGCAGGGATTGCTCCCCATTTTTTATTTATATGTCCAATATCCAGCACAATTATTGGCAAATTTGTTTGTTCAGTGATTTCAGTCCTATCTGGCTCTTCATGATTCCAGTGGGGGTTTTCTTGGCAAAGATACTAGAGTAGTTTGCCATTTCCTTCTCTAATTCATTTTATAGATAAGAAAACTAAGACCAACAGGGTTAAATGAATTTGTCCAGAGTCTCACAGCTAGTAAGTGTCTGAGACCAAATTGGCTTTATTTCACTTTAATGATACTCTCATTTTCTGACCACATCCAGAGTTCTTGGCTTGCCAGCCTTGCCCTCACTCGGTCAAGGGCAAAAGCATGGCTGGTGTAAATTTTAAAAATTAATATCCAATACTCCAAGTATTATATTTATTAGATTGATTAATAATAAACTTGAAGCAAAGGAAAATAAAAGGCTAGAGAAACAGATAGAGCTCACCAATTTCCCATAGTGGAAAAGAGAGCAAGAGGGAGGAGCCCCTGAACTATATACAAACGTGACCATGACCATGTAACATGGTGGCGAGAGGAGAAGAATTCTGGGAAATACTGAAGGACTTCGGGGGAAAATTCTAACTATATACTGGCCTTTGGATGCCTTTGTTGTTAATAATACCTAAAAGTTTCTCACTAGATTATTAGGGTGAAGAATTTAAATAATTTTATAATATAAATATATATTTATATTATAATAATATAATTATATTATTATTTTTATTATTTATATTAATATTATTATATTATATTTATATATTATATTATAATTATTATATATAATAATTATAATATAATATATAAATATATTTATGATATAAATATAAATATAAAAATAAATTTAAATAACTAGCAATGGCCTCTTTTTTAACCCTTACCTTCCATCTTAGAATCAATATGGTGTATTGGTTCCAAGGCAGAAGAGCAAATGAGGTTAAGTCTCTTGTCTAGAGTCACACATGCATGAAGTATCTGATGTTGATTTGAACCCAGGACCTCATGTCTCTAGACTAGCACTCAATCCCCTGAGCCACCTAGCTGCCCCCTGGCAATGATCTTTTTATGGAAAACAAGAACATGCTTCCTATGGACCAAAGCAACAGACTGTGTCATGCTTCAGATTCTCTGAATTTTCTAAGACTCCCAAGTGGAAAAAGTTGAAACGTCTCAAGGAAAAATCTGACTGTTATCTGAACTGAGCAGTATTATTAGCAGGTAAAAACTACCCACTAAGTAACTGGATTGTTGCCCTGTTATGGTCACATACTGGAGTAGCCCCTCACCCTCTTCCCACCCCTGATCTGTATCTTACAATATTACAAATGGATTGTAGTATGCTGTTCCCAGAGGCAACAGGGGGCACAGTGGATAGACACCAGAAGTCAAGAAAGACTCATCTTCTGGAGTTCAAATATGGCCTCAGACAGTAGTAGGTCTGTGACTCTGAGCAAGTCACATATCCCTGTTTGCCTCAGTTTCCTCAGATGTAAAATGAGCTGGAGAAGGAACTGACAAACCACTCCAGTGTCTCTGCAAGAAAACCCTAGATGAGGTCACAAAGAGCCAGGCATGACTGAAAAATTACTGAAAGACAACATTTTCTTCTTCAAATCCTGGGCAGCTTCCTAACTAAAGCCTTAGAGGCAGCATGATGGAAAGGGCCCAGGCCTGGGAGATAAGACAGAAACCCTGGGTTTGAATCCCACCTCTGACTCAAGCTAATACTCGCTTTATCATCTTAGATCTTCAGCTTCCCCCTGTATAAAAATGATAATACTCTGTAGAACCTATCTCAAAGATGGATGTTTTGAATCCTAAACAAGAGAATGTCAGTAGAGCATTTCCCAAACTTAAAGCAATGTTCCTCAAATTTTTTGGTCTCAGAACCCATTTATATTCTTGAAAATTATGGAGGATCCCCAAGAGTTTTTCTTTCTGTGGGTTCACTCTACCAATATTTACCATATTAAAAAATTAAACTGATAAACTTTTAAAATATTTAATTCATTTTAATATAATAAGTCTCTTACATGCTAACATAAATAACATATTTTTATGAAAATATGTTCTAGAAAACAAAAAAATTAGTGAGACCAGCATTTTAAAACATATTTTTGCAAATCTCCATAATGCCTCATTTAATAGTAGACAGCTGGATTCCATACCAGCTTCTGCAATCTGTTAACAATATGTTATTTTGGTCCAAGTACATGAAGAAAATTTGGCCTCACACAGATAGGGAACTGGAAAAAGAAAGTGTATTTAATAGGCAGGTAACATCTTAGTATTATTAGAAAAATAGTTTTGACTTCAAGGACCGCTTGAAAGAATCTCAAGAACTCAGACAGCTTCCTTTAAGCATTATGTAAATGTGCCTGTGTGTATACATATATATGGAGGTGTGTGTGTGTAGACAGATAGACATAGATAAATAGAAAGATAAAGACAAACAGACAAGTAGGTTGATAGACAGACCCAAAGACAGATAGATTGATAGACAGATAGAGATAGATAGATAGATAGATAGATAGATAGATAGATAGATAGATGAACAGATGGATGAATGGATGGATGGATGGATGGATGGATGGATGGATGGATGGAGAGACAGAGAGGGAGGAAGGGAGGGAGAGGGAGAGAGAGAAAGAGAAAGAGAGAGATGGAGAGATGAACAAATGGATGGATGTATAGATTAGATAGAAAGATGGAGAGATGAACATATGGATGGTTGGATGGATAGACAGACAGACAGACAGACACACAGACGGACGGATGGACGGACAGACGGACAGACAGACAGACAGACAGACACATAGATAGATAGATAGATAGATAGATAGATAGATAGATAGATAGATAGATAGATACACTGAACCTGTGATTTCATGATCATTAGGGAGATTCTGATGAGGAGTTTTCCCTACAAAGTCAAACTGGCACCTTTGACATTTATCTGAAGCACTGAAATAAGGCGGTTTGCCCAATGTCACACACATATATATTAGAGGCAGAAGCTGAGCCCAGCCCTTCCTGATTCATTCTACCTTTCTACCCACCAAAAATGGATACCTCCTACTTTGTAAATAATAGCTCTTTTCCTCCCCATTAATGGCCAAGTTAAAGTAGAAAAATGTCAGTGGATCACAAAGGTCATAATTCTTTCATCCTTTTGGATAGAGATAGCAAACTCTGTCCTAATAGCAGCCTTCCAAACTCCCAATGAGTTTGGAAGGAGGCCAGAATGAGAGTAAAAAGTAATAGGAGTTGGGGGAGCACCTAGGGGGCTCAGTAAATTGAGAGCCAGGCCTAGAGATGTGAGGCCCTGGGTTCAATTTGGCTTCAGATACTTCCTATGTGACCCTGGGCACATCATTTAATCCCATTCCTAGCCCTCACCATTCTGTCTTGGAACCCAATATATACAGTATTGATTCTAAAACAAAAGGGTTTTTTTTTTAAGTAATAGGGAAATTTAAAAAATTAATTAAATTACCATACAACAAAGATAGTGTGCATTTGTTGTTTTCTAAGTGAACCAAGTACAACCACAGAGCCCTGTTTTCATTTGAGTTTGACGCTGCTGGAGGAACTCTATGGTTCCTGGAGCATCTGAGAAGGTATCAGATCAGAGGCACTTATCTGACATGGGCCAGAGCACTTTGACAGCTCATGACAGCTTCAAGAGGTCTCAAGTCCTAGAGAAGAGGCATTCCTCAGTTCAAAAGAATTCAAAGTTCAAAGGAGGAAAAAAATCAAAAAATTCACTTAAGCAAAACTCCTTAACAGAGGTGGAACTTTCAGTGAATTAATAACTTCTAGCTGACATCCCTCAAGGTCTTTAAAAGAAATTCTCCTCTACCACCACTACTCCAAGGATATATATAGGCTTCATTCATTGGAAAAACAGAGTAAACCCTCACATCCTCATTTCTATTAAAGCTTAATCTGTCTTCCTTAACAGGCCCGTTCAGAGCATCAGAACTTCAATTTTTTACTGAACATTTTTTCCTTAACAAAATCTTCATGTAAAAATTGGAAATTTTGACTCCTTAAATGCTGGTGTCTCATGTTTAAAAAAATGTTCCTTGAGTTTCTAATAAAAAAGAGAATAAAGACACAGTAGCTAAATAACATAATGGACATAGTGCTGAGCCCGGGGTCAGAAAGATTCCATTCAGGAAGAATGCTGAGTTCAAATCCAGTCTCAAATAATTACCAGTTGGGTGACCCTGGGCAAGTCACTTAACCTTGTTTGCTTCATTTTCCTCATCTGTAAAATAAGCTGGATAAGGAAATGGCAAACTATTCCAGTATCTTTTCAAAAAAAAAAAAAAAGAAAGAAAGAAAAAGAAAGAAAAGGGAAAAAAACTAAATGGAATCATTAAGTCAAACACAACTTAACAGCAATAAGGGCACAAAAGACCTCAGAAATGAATTTGTGCCTTCACCTACTTTTTTTTTTGCTCATTCAAAAGAATTTCAAAATAGCAACCCAAAATTAACATGGGTGGCTGGTTAAAAGCGTATCTTTCCTAAGTAAGGAGAATCGAATATTGTACTATTGAACTACTTCAAAGAAAAATCAAGGAACCATAATTGACATTTAAATAACATTTCAAAGTTTGCTAAACACTTTGCCCAACCAAGGTAACTCATTTAAGCCTTAAAGCAACCCTGAGAGGTAGATGCAATAGCCTTTATGAACTCCATCTTACAAATGAAAAGTTAAAAAGCATATTGACTTGTCAAAGATCACTCAACTAGTATATGTTAGAAAGCATTTAATTGTTTTTCCTCATTTTTAATTTGTTCGTTATATGAAAGTCCCCAGGTATTTTCTTCCTTCCTTCCTTCCTTCCTTCCTTCCTTCCTTCCTTCCTTCCTTCCTTCCTTCCTTCCTTCCTTCTTTCCTTCCTTCCCTCTCTCCACTTGAGAAGGCATCATTTGTCTTGATAGTTTCTATTTTATTGGTTCTTTCTCTGGTGGTGGACATACAAAAGTCATTTTTCAAACAAGATTTCTGTTGCAATATATAATGTTCTCTTGGTTCTGCTTATTTCGTTCTTCATTATTTCATGGAGGTCTTTCCATGTTTTTTAAAATTAACCTGCTTGTCATTTCTTACAATCATATGCCACAACTTGTTTAGTCATTTCCCAATTAATGGACATATCTTCAGTTTCCAGTTCTTTGCCACCCACAGAGATCTGCAATAAATATTTAAAAACATGAGGTTCTTTTCCTTTTTTTCCTTGGTCTCTTTAGAAAATAAACTTAATAGTGGTGTTGCTGGGTCAAAAGGTATTCACAGTTTTATAACTCTTTGGGCATAATTCTAGATTGTGAAGAAAACATTTAAAATAAGGTCTTCCTGACTGCAAGTCTAGCATTCTATATACAGTACTTTGTTCTTTGGTAAAATGGATTACAAACTCCTATCCTGGTTAGTTATCTGACTTTCAGCTAGAAGATGATCCATCACCTGAATCATTCCCAAAGTTTCTCCATGTTGGAAGGTCCTGATAGAGTTTGTGTCTGATAGTATAGCCTTCAAGAACATAGGCTAATGTGCTTTTGTTGCTGTTTTATCATATTAGTCCTGACTGACTATGGCCCCATTTGGGATTTTCTTGGCAAAGATACTGGAATGGTTTGCTATTTCCTTCTCTAGCTCATTTGACAGATGAGGAAACTGAGGCAGACTGGAACTTACCCAGTTTAATAGCTAGTAAGTGTCTGAGGTTGGATTTGAACTCAGGAAGATGAGACTTCCTGACTCCAAGCTCAGTATTCTATCCACTATACCACCTAGTTCCCCTTAATATTCTTTTTACAAAAATCAGAATTCTAATCTCGCATCCTAATTTTCCTTCTTCCACCAAAACTAAAGTACCATATTTTAAAAAGGACATTGGTAAAACTGGAATGTCCAGAGCAGAGTGACCAGGTGGGTCAATAGTTTCATGATCCCATACCATGTGAAAACTGGATGAGGGAAAACTAGAGAGCATTAACCTGAAGACTCTAGTATCTATCTTCAATGACTCGAGGAGCAGTCTCCTGCAAATGGCATTTGAGTTATTTGGGGACATAGGACAGAAGCAGGAAACCTTGAATGAGAGCAAAGAGGCAGACTTGAGCTTGATTTTTTTAAATTGTTCCTAACAATCAGAATTTTCCAAAATTGTAATGGGATAATCTGGGGGAATCATGAATTTGTATTTCTAGAAGACCACTTTTTGCTCACCAGGTGAAGTGTGGATTAGCTGGTCTTGGGGTCCCTTTGAGATTCTTTTCAGCTGAGATCCAAAGTGGCTCTCCCAAAGGTATCCAATAAGCAAATGATAGAAGGGGTCATCACAACTAGGCCTCCTGACTCAGCCCAACCACATTCCACTATACCCAGCTGCCTCTGTCATATACACATGAGAATCCTGCCTAGTTTCCAATAACTCCATTGAAGGGGATTTCACATCATTCCTCCATAATCGATTCCAGCCTAATGAATCTAACAATTGAAAATTAGTACCATCAAGAGGTAAACTTTATCCCACACACCATATCCTTATGATGAGGGGAGTCCCTTACATTCTGTCCTGTCCTCAGGAAAGAACATGTTCCATATAATAACCCACTAAATACCCAAACACATCCATCACTTAGACACTTTTTTTTTCAGATTCACTAATACCAGATCTTCTGATTTAGAAAACAATATTCATGTCAGCCTAAAAGCTCCTTCACTTTTTCCCCCCAGGAAGTGTGTTACACAGAGAAAAACCCAACTGAAAATGATTCTTATTGGAACACAAATCCTGATTGAGGGAATGCAAATGAATATATGATGTTTGAATTAACTATATATACAAATGCATATATATTTAATTCAGATATAACCTTTATTTGTACATATGAACATGTGTATCTATGTATACGTTTATCTATCTATCTATATGTGTGTGTGTATACCTACCCACTAAAAATCATTTGGAGCTCACTGAACACTCTGTACATTCTCTCACCAATGCAAGCCTACCTTAAATAACAGAGGAAAATGGATCAGTGATTATCACCTTCACCCTTCAGCTTGTCAGTTTCTCAGAACTAAATAGAGCCCCAGCTTTCTTCTTACTCAGAGCTTGCAAACCTTGAGATGGAAAATACCCAGCCATATGTTTCTCTTTTGAAATTGCTCTGTATTATAATATACAATCACATGTGATAAAAGAAAATGTAGGAAACATATGGTGCGAGGATCCAGAGGTATTTGGATGATTGCATTAAGCACTGCCTTCAGCCAGTTCCATACAAGGACACTGGAAAAAGCCTCCTGAAAAGACATTTTCAGGGGAATATTCACATGATTGTATTTGTAATCCTTTCTTTTGATGTTGAAGCAGAAAGTGACAGTCTAGCAGACCTACCCATAAATCAACAGCTTGCTCTTGGGGCTGTCTGGCACCCTCCTCTTGCCTGTTGATCCTTTGCACTAAGAATGCCCTGTCAACTTGCACATGTTAGGACAAGCTAATAAATCTGGTTATCTGGGGGGAGGGGGATGGAAAGGACTATCAGGAAGAATGAGGGAGAGGGGAAGGCTGGGAGCAAATATAATAGTGAATTAGCAAAATCTCTAAGAGTCTGACTAAGACTCAAAATCATTGCCAAACCCACTATTTTAGCTATACCTATGTGGGCACCATTCGTGCCTTTGCCCTAGCCATGCCCATGCTCCCTCCCCAGCTCTGCCTCATAGAATCCCACTCTTCCTTCAAAGCATCAACTCCATTATCATCTTTTAGGAGAAACTTTTCTTGATCTTCCCAACCAAGAGGACTCTCATTGTCCCCAATGATCTTGTATTTAACTATTTTGTATGCTTTGTATTTATTCTAGTCCTACTTATATGTATTTTACATATACTTGTACTTTTTCCTCATTTTCTCCCAGTTAGAAAAGAACCTTTTTGGGCCAATTAGGTGGCTCAGTGGATTGAGAGCCAGGCCTAGAGATGGGAGGTCCTAGGTTCAAATCTGGCCTCAGACACTTCCCAGCTGTGTGACCCTGGGCAAGTCACTTGACCCCCATTGCCTAGCCCTTACCACTCTTCTGCCTTGGAGCCAATACACAGTATTGACTCCAAGACGGAAGGTAAGGGTTTAAAAAAAAAAGAAAAGAAAAGAACCTTTTTGGGCCAATTAGGTGGCTCAGTGGATAGAGCCCCAGAGATGGAGTCAGAAGGACCTGAATTCAAATTAGAAAGACCTTTGGCCACAAATTGAGATTGCTGAAAGCACGAGTAGTTTCTGGAGTCTGATGTTCTCTTGTTCAATTATTAATACCTTAATAACTCTGTGAGCTGTCTGTCCAATATAACAACATACTTTCCAGAAGAGTAAGTTAAGGGCAGCCAAGTAGCACAGTGGATAGAGTGCTGAATTTGGAGTCAGAAAGACTCATTTTCCTAAATTCAAATTGGGCCTCAGGCATTTCTTAGCTGTGTGACCCTGGGCAAGTCACTGAATCCTGTTTGTCTAGCCCTTAGAATTGATATAAGTAAAAGTTTATAAAAAAGAGAAGATAACCTTGCAAATGGAACTTGTTTCATTCATTTTATTTGTATTACCCATGGCTGATACAGGATCTGGCATATAATAAGTATTTAATAAATATATGCTGACTGATTTATTCATTTATTAATTGACTGACTGTAAAAACTTAGCTGTAAGGGATGGCTTGAACTTGAGAACTTAAAGATCATCTGGTCTCATTTAAGAGGGGCACGTAGGTGGTGCAATGGATCAAGTGCTGGACCTGGAGTCAAGAAGACTTTACTTCCTGAGTTCAAATTCCAGCCTCAGACATTTACTATCTGTGAGACCCTTGGTAAGTCACAGTTTGCCTCAGTTTCCTCATCTATCAAATGAGCTAGAGAATTCTAGTATATTTGCCAGGAAAATCCCAAGTGGGATTTTAGTCAGACAGACCTAAAATGATTAAACAACAATAAAAGCATATTAATCCATGTTCTTGAAGGCTGTGCTATCAGACACAAATTCTAATGGGTAAAATTATTCAATGACTTATCTGAAGTAGCACAGCCATAGTGTGTCAAATTTAATTCTAATCCATAAACACTCTGAGACTAGTTTCCTATCCACGATTCCACATTTTTGTCCTTGATAATGTCTACATCAGTGAAGGGATGAATATCAACTTTATCTAGATTTCCCCTTTCAAAAGGACTGACCATTTTATATAATAAAAAGTCCTATTTTCCAGATTATGTCAGATAATGAAATAGATAACTCATTGAGTTAATCTTGTTATTTTTAGTCCTTTTTCAGTCATGTCTGACTCTTCATGAACCCTTTTGGGGTTTTCTTGGCAAAGATACTGGAGTGGTTTGTCATTTCCTACTCCAGCTCATTTTTACAGATGAGGAAACTGAGATAAACGGGGTTAAGTGACTTGCCCTTTATCATACAGCTAGAAAGTACCTAAGGTCAGATGTGAACTCAAGAAAATGAGTCTTTCTGACTCCAAATTTGGCACTCTGTCCACTGTGCTACCTGGCTGCCCTTGACTTAGTCTACTGGAAAATATATTGGTATATTGGACAGACAGACAGATCACAAAGGCATTACATTAGGTCCCTAATTGAAAGGAGAACATCAGACTCCAGAAACTGTACATGCATTGAGTGATCCCAATCTGTGGCCAAAGCTCTTTAAAAAATCCAATTTCAAATGACCTCCAAATGATCTAAACAAATGGTAGGTATAAGTAGGCTTTAGTATGGTACTGGTTATCCTTGGGCAGTTAGTGGCTCAATAGACTACTAGACCTGGAGACAGGGAGGTGTGAGTTCAAATATGCCCTCAGATACTTATTAGCTATGTAACCCTGTGCAAATTTCATTTAATGTCTGTTTCCCTCAGTTTCTTTATCTGTAAATGGAGGAGATAATAGCACCTACATTACAGAGTTTGTTGTGAAGGTGAAACAAGATGATGATTATAAAATGTTTAGCAGTGTCTAGCTCTTCATGATCTCTTTTTGGAGTTTTCTTAGCAAAGATACTGGAGAGGTTTGCCATTTTCTTCTCCAGCCTAATCCACAGATAAGGAAACTGAGGCAAGTATGGTTAAGTGACTTGCCCAGGATCAAACACTCAGTAAAATTCTGAGGCTGGATCTGAACTCAAGAAGAGATTCTCCCTGACTCCAGGTTTGGCACTCAATCCATTTCAGCACCTCAAATACCATTTTTTCTTATAATACTCTTATTGTTCCTCTTAGATTTCCTTAACAGCCTCAGGTCATTTTGTGCTTTCACATTCCAGACATTGTTCTCCCAGAAACCTGCCATATTTTTGTATGCATATCCCATTCCTTGCTATTGCCTCCATCTTCTGGACACATCTTTGAAAAATCTAAGTCGATTTACTTGTTAGCTCCCTGTTATGTCCACATAAGTGTCATTAGATTTTCTTTCCTTTTCTTTCTCACTGAAATTGCTTTCTTTGCATCTTGTGAACTTCTTTCTTGAGCTTCTTATCCCTACTGAGATGGATGAATAAAGATGCTGAGAGGTTTCAAGCTACCGAATAAGGAAAATTGTAAAATTTACCAGGATGTCTTTAATTTTCTCAGTAAAGAAAAAATAAAGCCAACTGCTGAGAGAGAAGGAAAGTGGAGGTAGTATTGGGATGTAGGGAGAAAAGCAAGAGATTCTTTGTTCCAAATGTTGGGATCATTTTTGTATTTTCTTCTTTCGCATTTCTTTACCTTCCAACTTTCTGATGGGGATCAGAATTCCTTTTTACTTCATGTGATCCTTTTCATTCACTGTTTTCAAGACTTAAAAAAAAAGGCAATACTACATTCTCCTTGGTAACCAGAAGTATAACTACAAAACAAACATCTTATAATTTATGAAAGCCACTGTAAAACTTTCACAACTCTCTAAATTGCTTGAAATGAGATCCCTAATCTTTTGTTATTTTCCCTACTAGCTCCATTGAAGAAATGCTGTGGTAAAAACTCCTCATTTCTAATCATCTTCTTATTCTCTTAGCTTTTCATTTAGTTAGAACCTTGACAGTCACACCCAAATTCCTTTCCTTCATCTTACATTCCATCCTACATCTTACATCCTATTTTGTCTAGATTGTTGTTCCATCACTTTCAGTCATATCTGATTTTGTGAATCTATTTGAGGTTTTCTTGGCAAAGATACTGGAGTGGTTTGCCATTTCCTTCTCCATCTCATTTTACAATTGAGGAAACAGAAGCAAACAGGGTTAAGTGATTTGCCTAGGGTCACACAGCTATTAAGTGTCTGAACCCAGATTTGAATTCAGGTGACTTCAAGAAGGACCTTCTATCTACTCTCCCACCTAACTGATCTTTTGTTATACCACCTTGTATTATTTATATGATCTTATTTGTCTTGAATCACCAACTTTTCCATGCCCTCAAGTTTTATTTCTATTTGAGAGTCATCCTTGACTCTCTCCCCTCTCTCACCCCCTATATTCAAAAACTAGTCAAATCTGCTTCTATTATACTGGTCACATTGGTCTCCTCTTTAACATTCATTTGCCTACCACCTTAATTCAGTACCTCATCATTCTCATTAGGACTATGTAATAATCTCTTAAATGGTTTTCCAGCTTCCAGTTTTCAATTATTATTATTATTATTTCTATCCAAATCTTCAATATGCCATTCTTCTGCTCAAAAACCTTCAATCATTCTGTAAGTGCCATTAGGATAAAATATCAATTCTTTTTATTAGATCATCCTACATATCACACTCACTAACTATGGGTATCCTTCATTTCTTTGTCCCAGGATCCTTACTCTTACTCTTCCCCCTCTCTCTCATTGACCTCATCAATTTTCATGGGTTTAATGATCATTTCTATGCCCATGATCCCCAGATCAGAATATGCATCCCCAGTTTCTCTTCTAATCTTGTCTTTCATGACTAATTGTCTATTGAACATTTCTAACTCAATATTGTTTTGATTCCACCTCTTTTTGAACAGATATAGTTAAGGCGAAAAAAGTGTTGTGGGCTTTATGCCCCCTCTCACCCTGTATGAGCACATAGACCTTTCTGTCTGTGGTTATAGTTTTCTTGGGTTTTGGTGAAGAAGATTAGAAATGGCTATAATCCTTTCTTCTTTAAAAACTCAGGTGAACAAGCCACCAAGAGGTGGAGTGTAGTGGAGGGAAATAGTCCATGCAAGGTTTTGTGGCTAGCCAGCCAGCTCAGTAGCAAGGCCCCAGAGAATGTCCTAATGGAATTCCCTAGCATTCGTTGAAAATTCATCTTGTATTCTTGGAAGTTAACTTGGTGGAGTAAATACTATGTAAGTTCTTCTTCACAAGAACTGAGCTAATATAATGGAATTTATAAAATTTATAAAAGAATTCAAGGAAATATTTGTTATTCTGTTCTTGCTATATCTTCTCAGTAAATATCCCTTTATAAAAGTTAAAAAAAAAACAAAAAAAAGATGGATGTTCACATCTCAAACTCAACATATCCAAAACAGAATTCATTATCTTTACCCCAAACTCAACTGCCTCCTGTAAAAATTAAAATTAATCTCAAATAATAAAAATATTATATTTTAGGAAATTTTTAATGATCATTAGAAATCAAGGAATAAAGAGGATACAAAATAAAGACCATGTATTATTATTATTATTATTATTATATATCAAAAGTAATTTCAGCTTCATTTTCAGTTAATTTTTCCTTATCTATGTCACTCATTGCAGGATGAAAGGTATCAGCTTCTGGATTCAAATTAGATATATTTTCTATGGGTACCTGTGCCATGTAGCTATTTACAGAATTAACTAAGTTTGGTGGGAGTTCATCACTACCAAGCTCAGGATAGGAAGTAAAGAGGCAGTACCCTCTACATCCCCGCCTAATATCCCCGGTCTACAGGAAGTATGTAATAACAGGAAGTTGGTGAGCTCCTGGGAAATGTAGTTCTTTTTTTAGGGTAATAGATTTTCAATCCCTAACATCCATATTTATTTTGAAAGCATTACCATTTTTGAAGTCTCCCAGATGTGTAGCTTTGATGGCATCCTTTACTTTGCAATCTTCATCCCATGTACCCAAACAGTTGCCAAATCCTGTTGTTTCTACCTCTACATTTCTCACATCTGGTCCTTCTCATTGATACACACAACTATGACTATTACTTCTCCTCAATATTATAGCAAAAGTCTCCTATTTGGTCTCCCCACTTCAAGTCTTTTCACTCAAGTCAATTCATTCCAATCCATTCTAAAAATAGCTATCAATGTGAATTTTGTGAAGCTTGTATCCAACTATGCCACTGCTCTGCTCAACAAACTTCAATGGCATTCAATCTCCTCTAAAAATTGAAATATAAACTCATTTAGCTTTTAAAGCCCTTCATAACCTGGCTCCAATTTATTTTCAATCCTTGTAATATATTACCCAATCCTACTTTATTTCCCTTCTTTTTATTCCTTACACACAAGACTCCATCTCTCATCTCTGTAACTCTTCCTTGTCTGTCCCCTATGCTTGGAATGTACTCCCTTCTTACTTCTATCTCATAGAATCCTTCTCTTTTTTCAAGATGCAGCTACCTTCAAAGAACTGAAAACTGAGAGAATGTCCATCATTTGGGGAATGGCTGAATAGGTTGTGGTATGTGATTGTAATGAAATACTATTGTGCCATTAAAAACGACAAACAAAATAATCACAATGAATCCTGGAAAGAGTGATATGAAGTGATGCAAAGTGAAGTGAGCTGAACTAGGAGAACATTGTACAGGAAAGAGCAATAAAGTATGATGATCAACTGTGAATGACAACTATTATCAGCAATGCAAGGATCCAGGACAACTCGATGGGACTCATGACAAAAAAAACTCCATAAAAAAAATCTCCATAGAAGGAACTGATGGACCTCAATGCAGATTGATTCATACCATTCTTCACTTTCCTTCCTTGATGAATTTTTCTCTAGTGTAAGTAATATGTGTCTTCTTTTATAACATTATTAACATGGAAAATGTATTATATTATCTCCTTCATGTGGAGGTCGGAGGTGGGCTGGAGAGAACATAGATTGCAAAATGTCAGAAAACAATTATTAAAAATTGTACTAATGTGTAAAGTTGTTTTTTTGTTAATTTTTAAAAATTGCCTTTTTTTTAAAGGGTCTCATAAACTCGTTGGGAAGACAAAACATATACACTCAGAGGTAAATAACATCATAAGCTACCATGTTAAATATCAAATGAGTCATGCAGAGCAGAAATATTAAACACATGAACCACAGGCAGCATATGACCCAAAACTGCCCAGTGCTGCTTCAAGCAGATTAAAATGTAATTGGAAATATTTAACAAAATAAATTAAAATAAAATAAAATATAAATAACATGAATTTTCTATGTCAATATACAGATTTCAGAAGGTACCCTTCTCTACAGTTTAGTGGCCCCTGTTTTTATTTTAATTTGCTAGGGTGAGGAAAATGGTATCAAAGGAGAAAGAACAATCTCAATTTAGGCTATAAACTTGGGTCTTAATATGAGGCAGAATTTGATTTATGTCCTGAAATAAAAATAGGCCCTATGTTTGTTGTAGCCAAAAGTATGTTTTCAGAATCCTATTAAATATTTTTAGGCAAAATCTTGAGTTTATTAAAAATTTTTTTCTTTTGCATTCGTTCTCCTAACAGCCATGAACTGAGCCCAAAAGTAGTACAAGATCACATCCCCTGGGGGGCAATTTAAAAACCCAAATTCTCCGCATCCAAAATGGAAAGAGACTTCCTTCCAAAGGGGAAAATGTGAAAGATATTTAGTAAGTCATTAAAGTATATCATAGTAAGTGGAGCCATAAATCCTAGCATAAAAGGGTAGGTTTTTAATTTTTTTTTTTTTTAGTTTGACAGTCTCTAAGATTTTAGAGATCCCAGGAACATTTCATTTCTGATACACACTGGATATGGGACTTTGGGCAAGTCACTTAACTGACTTGCTGAGCTGTCAATCAGTTTTCAACTGTTGGTTTTGGCTCTTGTCTGGTACTGAATACTTTGAGAAATTTCCTTCTTCTTCCTTCTGTCCAAAACAACACCATAATAATGCGATGTGGTCATTGTTTCTTGAAAAACCTTTTACTCCTCAGACAGCTGTACTGTTTGACCCTTCAGTCCAATTCTGAGAAGGTTAAATGGAGGAATTAGAATTCTGAAAGGCAGAGAAGGAGACTTGGATTTGGGGAAGGGGAGGAATTTCCTACATCCCCAAAATCCAGCAGTAACTCCAATGTTACCTTGTGATTATAACACAATCCAGGTTAGAAATGAACATTGCTGAAAAATGCTCAAAGTTACAGACAAAAAGTTAGCCTTCTTAAGAGGCCAAATAGTAGGTGAATTCCAAAAAACAAAACAACAGAATAACATTCCTATGTTATTTCTAAAAGCCTTAGAAGTTTTGAAAATAGCCACATTGACTTTTTTTAAAAAGACAGGATTCTGAATTGAAGTTGAGAGGAAGAGCTTAAGCATTTTTTCTTTACTTTTTCTTTCCTCCCATTAATTTACACATATAAGAAAATTTAAAAAAATATATAAAGGTTGAAAAAACTTGGTAGGTCTTTGACCCAGACAATCCTTGTCAACTTATTGGTGGGACAGCCACTAAAATGATTATGAGTGATTGTAATTTGCTCATTAGACAATAAGAATGGAATTTCAAAGATCTTCTAACCTTAAGTCAGATATTCCAGAAAGAGAAAGCATTCTCGGAAGAAGAGAATTGAAATTAAAATTCAGACAATCCCTGAAAGTACAACTTGGCAGGCTAGTTTTTGTATTCCAGAAGACCTCAGTAGTCTAAAGTATGGAGGTATGAGATGGTCCTTCACACATATGCCCTAGGTATATGTGATCCTTACATGCGTACAATCTTACTTGGAACTTATTGGAAGTAACTAGTGAACTAACTCATATTTGACAAACCAGAAAAAAAAAAGAAAATCACATGGTCAAAAGCATGTGGCTTATGGTTGAGGCCATAGCATACCTTGAATATGGAGGCACTTGTCTTGGAGATCAATATGAGGTGTGTGGGGAGAGGGGGTTCCAAGAGAGGTCCTCAGGTGGCCCATGAGAACTAGTCCTCTGCAAGGGAAGAGTAGATGCCAATTTAGGCAGTATGATTTTTATTATGTTCTTAGGTGGGCCATTTCAATGGAATATCCTTCCAAGGTAAAAGTTTCATTTTAGAAGCCTGGATAAAGAAGGTTGGAGCTGGCATGAGTCAGGACTCTACTCAGAAATGGGAGAGAAAGATACTGAAAAGTGAAGTGAGACTAGGGAGAGGACAAAGACGGATTTTATGTATCTCCCAAGATTGCATAAGTAGGTCAAGACCTACATGGCGAGAAGCAGTATGACATAGTGGAGAGGGCTCCAGTCTTAGATTCAGGAAGACTATGTTCAAGGTCTTCCTCTAGCACATACTTGCCTAAACCTCTAAGTTACAGAAGAGTTTGCCAAAATATCATTTGAGGGGGTTCCCATATTACATGTCTGGTGAACCAACAAACAAATAATGAAAACAATAATATCTCCTCTATCTACTTTGTAAAGCTATTGTGAAGCAAGTTCTGAATAAATTATAAAATACTGTGTCAATATGAGTGATGAAAGACCTAAATCTGAGCACCCCAGTTGAAATACTCAACAGTACAATTTATTTCTTTAAAGACTAATAAAAAGACAGCCAACATTTGGCCTGGGTCCCCAGTTCTCCCCACCCTTCCTCCCTCATGTTGAAGGCCTTTTGACCATTTTATTGACACCAAAAGAAGATCCAAGGTGAGCAAAATGCAAATAAATCACTTCTGCCATTTAGCAGCTCTGACAGGAGTTTGATACAGAAAGAAGTTGATAATTTTGGTCAAAATGAGAGACTCAAGGGAACACATTTCATAACTTCCCTCCTCTCCATTGCCAAGGATAATCAGACTTGGCTGTATAAAATCAAGTTGAAGTTGGAACACTGAGGGCTGACATCATAGACTAGGAAATCATGCCTTACTCAGATCATTAGACAGTAGGCTTCTATAACAATTGAGTTTCATTTACCCCTGATGAAAAAAATGTTTGCCTCCCAGAGGGGTGGTTTCTGAAAATAAGCCTTAAAAAAATAGGTGTATATATCTGTTTTGGGATGTCAAAATTCAGACAGCAACTTGACATAAAATGATGCCTGAGGCCGGATGGACAGAAAAGAGCCAGTATCCATACAATGGAAGAAGCCACCATTAAGAGCAGATGTGTATAAACCTGTTAGAATGAAGAAGAGGGCATTGGCTGTGAGCTGGCTGGGTTTAATCCTCTTCCCAGGAGAAATGTGTGCAGGGTATCAGTAAGAGGAAAGGAATTATTATTCTTTTTCTTCTCCTTAAACAATAAAATTCTGGAAGACATGAATTCTATATCCATGATGGCCCTTGGGTCTTTTCCTTTCCAACCTTCCTAGAGTGTGAAAGTTCACTGCACTATACTGGGAATGGAGGAGAGGGAAAATCCATGAATGGAAAAATGAACAGATGGCAATCATCAGTATTTTCCCTAGCCTTCAAAATGGAAAATATTTTAACACAGCTGACAGTAATGGAAAATTATAACTGCAGATTCAATCAGTGGCTGATGCAGGAAGAACACTGTGTAGAAACCTGAAGAGGCCAAGATCAAGGCAGTATCAAGAAAGACATGCTTACATGAGACAGAAGATCATCAAGACCCAGTATTTGCAACTGTCAAGTCAATCTCTTGGTCGAAGTATGTCCATTTAGATCATGCCTCTTTCCTCTTCAACAATCTCTGGTGATTCCCTATTGTTTCAAGAATAAAATAGTAACTTCTCTGCCTAATATTTAACATCTTTGACAATCTCTTAGTTCCCACATACTTTTTCAAATTTATCTCATATTACTCCTCTGATGGGCTCTATATTCCAGCAAAATTGTCCTTATTAACTATGCATTAAATTCAAGAAACCCTATAACCTCTCTCGATGTCTTTGCAGAGACTTTCTTTCATGCCTCAAATTCACTCACTCATCTTAGAATAGAGTAGGGACCCCATAACCACTGATCTGGTGTCAGCTGATTCAGTTACCCATCATGGTTAACCAAGGTGGGAAATAATGAAAAAAATGAGAAAATTCCAGAAAATAAACATTTCATAAGTTTAAAATTACATACAAAGTGAGTATAGACTGTGTAACATGTTAAAGTCTGACATGATTCTTTTACCTTTGAGAGATAAAAAGCTGTTTGTCCTTCATTTTCAAAGAGGACTAATGAGGCGATATCCTGACATGCATGAATTACATTTAAGTAAGACAGAATTGTACAAAGACATCAACCTCACTTTATCTCCCAGAGCCATCAAACTCAAGTGGAAAGACACAAGTCAAGATGGTTTGTGATGTCCCAGGATGCACATTAGCATCTTCCGTGTCTGACCAAGGTCTAAGCACTCCATATCATAGCCACCTTCACAGCTATTGGAACAAATTGTTCTGATCTGCTCATTTCACCTGGGGAAGTCTTCAAATGTTTGGTGTAACTAACTCACCAATGGGTTTGTGACCCATCAGTTACCCTGAGTCTGGTTTAGCCCATCTGCCAATGGTTTTACCAGGGTATGACCACTACAGCTTCTTGGATTCTCGATGAGAGTTGAATACAGGTGGATACTAAAGCTGAATAAGCAATCCCAAAAGAGCTCAGTGAGTCATCACACCAGAGATGGCAATCCTCCTTGAACATTTACCCCAAGAAAGAGAAAGAAAGAAATTACAATACTATCTAATAATGCATAATTCATTTTATTATGACACTAGATAATGTTGGCAGTATTAAACTTTATCATACATATATATGTACAAGAAAAATATGGAGTCAGCAGGTGTACACTTAACATTCACAGTTTCATCCATCCTGGAAAGTATTTGTAGGAGTTATGGAAGCCCTATTGTATTTGACTTCTTTGAAGCTTCAGCTTGGGTTTCACCTTCTGCAAGAATTTGATTCATTTCAATTGGATTCAATAAGTGTTTATTGAGTGCCTACTCTGTGCCAGGCACTATGCTAAAAGCTAGAGCTACAAAGAAGATGCTCCCTGCCTGTAAAGAGTTTGCAATCTAATGGGGGAAGGTAGCCCACAACAGGAGATGGAATGGGGAAAGAGACAAGGAAGGAACATCATGTTCCTTGGAATAGAAATGCTATATTTCCATATTTCCAGCTATTGCTGGAAAATTATGGGTTCTGGAAAGTCCAGATCCCAACCTCTATAAAGGAAAGCTTTGAGATGAGTTTTGGTATTCCATCCTCAAAGCATTCCAATCAGAGAGAAAAGGAAGCTAAGGAAGTTGAGTAGTTGTTGAATACCTATAGCTGAATTAATCAATACAATAATCCAGCTTTCCTGGGTGGGACATTATGGAGTCCAAACCAAGCAGATCTTAATTTCTCCAGGTTGTTAAAGTTCTATGTCTCTTACATTTATTTTTTTGTTTATATCCATGGACATGGTATAACCTCCCAGAAGTAAGTGCCTTAAAGGGCAAAAACAATTTCTTCTTCATCTTTGGATCCCTAGCACCTATCATCATTTCTTGATCATATTAGGAATTGAATAAATGTTCATGGAATTCAAGTGAATTATTCTTCGCTGCTATTTTAGGAAGAGGTAGAGAGACCAAAAAGTATAATGGCCTTTGCTTTATTATTAAAGAACAGAGACATACCTAGAAATTGTTTCACCTATCACAACTGACCCTGAGGGAAATTACACATTCAGTTGATATGAGTGTAGGGACCCAAAACACAGACCTAATGACATTTAGGTGAAGTTACTTCAGGGAAGGCCAGCTCATAGAGAGGAGGAATGTACGGATCAGCACGAGGGAATGTATAAAAAGATTACTCTAGGTCATCCATCTGGAAACTTCCTATTTTAAGTAATCATTCTTTGTAGCTAGGTACAAAGCTATTTTGTTCCTATGCTACTGGACTGCAGTTTTGTCAACACCCTATAAATTAAGCAAGCAACCTTTACATTTGTTTTCCTGAGACAAAGCTCTATTACTACCATGCCACATTACTTCTCTGCTACAAAAAGCACTATCACAAGAATCCTAGATAGGAAGGGAGTAGACTGGGAAAGTTTCTTGAATTAATTCTAAGGAAAAAAAGAAACTGGAGACTCAACACAAAATATTTTCACCCAGAAATTTAAGATAAAGAGGAGGACCCTCAAAGATTATCAGCCCAAATTATTGAGAAAAAACACTGGATTCAATTAACCCAAACATCACTCTTTCCTTCTTCCCATCCCACAGAAGCATCAAATCTCATGGAAATAGACTACAACCAGTCACAATTAGATAGTACCTCAGCTTTCATTTCTCAAAACCTAATAACCCAAAATCCTTCTCTGACTCTCTCATTGCTCTTATTTCCCCATACTTTAATTATCTTTACGATATCTCATGCATATTTTCTAAGTTTTCAATGTTCTTCTTAAGATAGCACATGATAGTCTTCAATATAAATTTTTCAATACAAATATCATCTTTATAGATTGAATACAACTTTCAAAATGCTATTTAATATCTAATACCAAAAAATAATTTGGAATAATGTGTTTGTTATTCCAAGGAAGAAGGGACTAGTGATTTCATAAGTTTTACAGATATCCACTCAGCCAGAAAACACAAATTAAAGTGAGATATTTATTTTATATAAGTAATTCTCATTCTTCTAGGTTTTCTTTTAATAAAAAGCTACCCTTTGTATGCCAATATAGCTGAAGGAAAAAAATAGGCCACCAAATGAATGAAAATATGTGATATGTCTAAAAATATTTATTCATTCTTTTAAAATCTATTTTTAAGTCAGCATTTGCCTGCTATGAGTAAGACCCTGTACCAGATGAAAAATAAAGGACCCTAAGTTTAGGGCCACTCTTTGTTGCCTGCTCTTGCTTTAATCTAAGCATGATTCTACAATAAACTCTTGTGGGCTTCTACATTAGTATCTTTAAGCAAGTCTATCTTTTTCTCATTAGAAATGTTTCTTATTACAGTGTAGGGAGTTAATTGATCATTTGGCCTCTTGGTTTTCATGCCCACCCTCAGGTAAGGAAATCAGAGAAAGCATAAGACAGATTAGAGATGTAAGCATGTATTAATATGCTATTATTGTTCCTCCTTTTTTGAAGACCAATGACATCACAGTGAGTGATGCCTTGATGCTCACTAAGTAGATTTCAGTGAGGCAGAGTTGCACACAATCATTAGCCTCATTCTCTCTTCCACAATCACTGAAGTTCAGTGGCAAGACAAAGTCAGGATGACTAATGCCTAGGTTGCATTGCATGACCTTGGCATCTTCAATGCCTTAGGAAGCTCTTAGCAATCCACAATGCTTGCTTCAGCCATCTTCCTGACCATTGGAACAAATTCTTCTTGTCCACTCATTCTGCAAGGAGAAATTTGTTAGGGGATATTTAGAACTCTAAATGGCTTAGACATTCTTCTAGATAACCAACAGGTTTAATGTGTGCTGGCTACCCTATACCCAGAGGAGCCCATGAGATGTATGGGGTGTTCAGGGAAGACTAGCATCTCTGGTGAGAGAGCTTCCCAAGCCCTTTTGGGGGAGTTGTTCACCCATCTTTAGTGACCTCCTGTTACCCAGCTCTCACTTATGTATCCAAGAAGCTATATCATGTCCAAATAAAATCATCTGGAAAATTGGCTAAACCAGGTTGATACATGTGTTAACAAAGTGTTAATATCTTATTATCCCTTTCAACATTAAAATGGAATTAGAGGGACAGTTTGGGCTGGTTGGCTGTCATCAGAATTTCATTCTTAAGAGCTTGCCTTCCCCAAGGACTGTCTTTCCCAATAGGATTTTTTCCCATGAGAATAAACTTTTCTCTGAACACTTAAAAATCTATTCTAAAATCTAGAGAACATACTGGACTGTCCCATCTTTCCTTTATTTAATTGTAAGAGTAGCTACTTTCTCCAAAGTTTTCCATCATTTCTTCCCAAGCAACTAGCTCTTCCTTGTTGGTGTGAGAATTTATTTTTCATGTACTGTATTAATTCTTATATTAAGGCTCCAGAGTAGAAAGGTCCCAGTTCCTGTAGATTAGGAAGAATTGCTGTGTATTACCTATGTCTGGTATCTGGGTCAGAGATTCCATCCAGAGTGCTTTATGCATTATCTTTGTTCTTCAAAATCTCCAGGAATGTCTTCCCTTTTAACAGAATTTGGTTAATAAATAAAGGGGACCAGGTTATTTTCCTGTATATGTGGTCCCCATGACATGGGATCAGGAAGGATGGATAATTTGATGGACCTCCTCTTGATTAGCTATTTACCAATTAGAGAAGTTGTGCAATATTCAAGGGAAGGGCTAAATAATTAGCTTCCAAAACTCTATTTATTGAACTGCCTGACCAAGCTTTGGGGTATCTCTCTGGTCATTGAGAAAGGGCCACTTTGTGACTTTATTGGTTATCATGTTGGCCTAACTAATAAACAGATACAATCAATAAACTGATATTCTTACCCAAAAATCAGCCTGATCTTGAAGATCAGATTTAGAATTAAATTTCCCCCATTGCTTTCTCTGCCTTTTGAAGAAAGAAATTATCATTAAAGCAAATCAAGAAGTTAATAGCTATTTTACTTTTGCCATAGGAAAAAATTTCATAGATTATTGAAATCCTCATGACAACCATGTGATGCCACTTTTCTGGGCACCGCATCTATTCCCCAAGTTTATCATCTGTTGTTCTCTTTTTATCCAGGAAATCAATAGCATGGGTAAATGATAATATCAATTCTATTTCTGCTTCCATTGATCCTCATCCAAAAGTTCCCTATCCTACTTTTCATTTTAGTTCCTAGGTTTCCTTAGATGAACACATATTCTTAATATACAATGTTACAGATTACATAAAAAATTCACAGTTGTTAGATTTTAAATGGTTGAGGTCTTAAACTGTAGTGATTAAAATAGTGGAAGATATAAATTGTGATAGATATAAGAGAGGGTGAGTAAAATTGACCGCAGAAAATGTTTCACTACAGTGTCTTGGTTTTTTAATCAAATATAAGGTGGTCGCCAGGGAATTATTCCCAATTATTCAAATACCCAAGTCAACTGGGTTTTATAGAGATTTTAATTAATAATATAATGAGGAATTAGAGAAAGAGTAGGAAAGGAATAATTATGAAGGGCCTCAAGCCAATATGGCCTAGACCTGAGTCTTAAGAGAGAGAATCAGTCAGTCAGTCTTTTAACACTCACCACAAGGTCTGCCTAAACAAGGATTCTAGTGACACCAGGCCAGCTCCATCTCAGCTGACTTCACCAGAGAGAGCTCCATCAAGACCTCCTTAGAGATTGTCCTCCAAGAGCTTCCCTTCTCCAGAGCCTTTCTCAAGAGATTCTTCCCAAGTGGTCCTCATCAGAGATCCTCCAAAAGGAATTCCTCCAAAAGGATATATATTCAAGAGATTCTGCTTTTTCTTATATAAGGGTTTTTCTTCCATGTCTCCTCCCCTAAGTCCCTACATCTACCAATCACTGTAGACACTTTCCAAAGGACTGCCCATCTAAATTCCTGCTAAGTTGACCAATCTCCTCAGTAAGTCTGAATCAGAAAAAAATGCTGCTGTGTCGACCAATCTCCTCAGTAAGTTTGAATGAGAGAAAACACAGCTGAGTCAACTAATCTCATCAAGAGAAAACTTGCCCGACCCTTTTAGGTACCTAGTATCCCATTTTATCAATTCTAAAAACAGGCCTGGCTCAAAGAACTCCTTGCCTTATTATAAGCATGGGTCCAAGTACTTTCATTGTTTAGCAAGGAGTTTTCTCTCCTAAAGCAGTCTTAAGTATAGGTAGAGTAGGAGTCCTCCCATAGCAAGGAGTTTTTTCCCCTAAAGCAGTCTTAAGTATGGTTGGAGTAGAGGTCCTCCCATTTCTGATCCTGGCGAGTTCTCACATCAAAATAGGGAATGTTTCTCAGTAGGGAATTTGTTCCAATTAAGAATTCCCCGATGGGGAAATTTTTAACATTCACAAGTCTGAGAGATTTCAAGATTTACACAGTACCATGACATAAGCTTACCACTCATTTTAGCTGTCCTATAATTTTTGAGTAAAGTATACCTTTCTAGAGCCATAATCTAATAATGGAGTTCATCCCTCCAAGGCTGAGAAATATTCTTTGACGTTAAATTTGCCTTCTTACATTAGGATCGCTACTGTGACTTGTTTGTTATGTATATACATCTCCTTTCTTGGCTTTTATCCCATGAACTTCTGAGTGTCTCTATTATTATTAGCATTTCTTGATTATAGATAGTCTCTGTAGTATCTAGTTTGGTGACTCTAAACTAGAAGTCTTCATCCCTATCCTTTTCCATTTCCTTGTTGATTTGAGATACTCCACCATGCATAAGCATGCACTGGTCATGGACTAAGCACATTGGCATATGCTGAGGGAGCATTTTGCTCAAGTAAAATGACCAATATAATGCTCTCCCAGAGTGTATTGGCACACCTTGTCCTCCTTTTATGTGTGTCTACACTACAATACCTCCTAATTCTACTCTATCCCTACGATTCCTATATTTTTTAGTAGTCAAGAAAACCAGGGCAGCCAGGGGGTGCAGTGGATAGAGCACTGGACTTGGAATCAGAAAAACTCATCTCCATGAGTTCAAATCCAGCCTCAGACACTTATTACCTGCCTGACCTTCAGCAAGTCATTTTAACCCTTTTTGCCCCATGTTCTGAGAGAAAACAAAGAAGAACAAAGACAGAATGTTGGGCTATGTCTAGATTTGGAGAAAAAAATGTAAAAACAACAGAAGAAGAGTGATTAAAAAATTAGAGCAAAGAAACTAGCATATTCCATAATCACAACATCTAAAGGAAGAAAAATTTTCAAAGAGTAGGTAGACAAAGGTAATAAATAGTGCAGAAAGGTCATTGAGGATTATTGAGAAAAGATGATTCATTTTATCAATTGAAAAGTGAATGGGGGTGGGGGTTGGAGGGAAATGCAGCCAGATAGCACAGTGAATAGAGTACCAGGCCTAGAATCAAGAAGACTTGGGTTCAAAACTATTTCCTAGCCATTTAGCCTAGGCAAGTCCCTTTACTCACATTGCCTAGCCCTTGCTATTTTTCTTAGAACTTTTTTTCTTAGAACTGATACTAAGACAGAGGGTAAGATGAAAGAAGAGACAGAAAGCATTCTGAGAAGTAAAATAGATAATATTAAACACATTAAAGTGGAAAATTTTTGTACAAATAAAACTAATGTAGCCAAGATTAGAAGGAAAGAAATCAGTATGAAAAAAAAATTATTATAGACAGTTTCTCAGACAGAGGTCTCACAGCTAAAATATATAAGGAACTTTGTTAAATATATGAGATTAGCCATTCCCCAATTAATAAATGGTCAAAACATATGGACAGTTTCTGGATGAAGAAATCAAATCTATATGTAACTATATGAAAAAATTATCTAGACCTAAATTTAAATGCCCTAAAAACTGATTAGAAAAATGCAAATCAAAATAACTCTATGATATCTTCTCACACTTACCAGACTGGCTAAAATTACAAAAAGGCTACATAACAAATGCTATAGGGGATAGAGAAAAATGCAGATTCTATTATGCTATTGGTGGAATTGTGAATTGATCCAACTATTTTAGAGAATAATCTGGATTTCTGCTCAAAGTTACAAAACTATGTATATCTTTTGATCCTGCTATTAGCTCCATTTTCCAAGGTGATCAAAGAAAATAGAAAAGAAAATATGTGTTCTAAAAATATTTTTTTCCTTTGTGTCTTTTTCCTTTGTGGTGGCAAAGAACTGGAAATTGAAGGGAAGTCCATCATTTGGGGAATAATTAAACAAGTTGTGGCATATGATTGTAATGGAATACTACTGCACCATAAGAAATGAGGAACGGGTTAATTTTGGAAATACATGGAAAGACCTACATGAAATTATGAAGAGTGAAGCAAGCAGAACCAATGGAACATTATATACAGCAACAGAAATATTGTTTGAAGAATGGCTTGTGTATGTCCACTTTCAGAGAAAAAACTAATAAATAGAAATAAGTAAGAGAATATAAATATAGATGTCTTTTTGTCAAATAATGCCTTCTCTAATGGAGAAGGTCAGGAAGGGAGGGAGTTAACTGTATTTAAATGTAACTAATCGATTAATTTTTTTAGAAAACATTATTCTGAGGAATTGATAGACTTCAAAGAGGCCTGTGGAATTAAAAAAGTCTAAAACCACTGGTTTCTATAGGTTTCTATAGGGTTAAGAGGTCAGATGGGAGAAGGTAAGGGAGCAAGCAGAAGACCCAGGATATGATCTTGAGATGTCAAAAGGTATTTATTCTACAAGGGCACAGGCTCTACAGTGGCCTCCCAACTGAAAAAGGCCAAATAGGGGACTGGCACTGAATAGTATATCAGTTGTTCAAATACCCACCTAGCGAGAGAAAGAAAAATTCTTTTCCTGTTAGTCAAGGCAATTAATTTTTTTAGCCACAATCTTAAAGACCCATCTGCTAAATTACAAAAGGGCTATGACCTGCCTTATTGGAAGAACTACCCAAACCAAAGAAATAATAGATTCTTGAAGTCAGGAACAAGTTTGGGGTGATGTGGAAGTGGAGGCAGCAATTATAGGCTATTCTTTTGAAAATTTAGGGCCAAGTAATTATAGTCTTAGAATTTGGGGTTTAATATGATCTCATCCACTTCCCTGGCTTTAACTTGCATAAGAAAAAAAAAATCCATTTTCTAGTTCAAACCCTCAAGGAAGCACAAATCATCACTAAAAATCTCCCTAACATGCAGTTATACATTCTGTGTTCAAAAAGTGTTATTGACAAGATCTCACTGCTTCACAAAGTAGGTCATTTCACTTACAGACATCTTTAATTGATAGGAGAAACGTCCCTATATTGAATTAAAATCTGCCTCCCAGTATTTTCTACCTATGGATTCTGACTCTGCCCTCTTGGATCAAGAACCATCCCTCTAATCTTCTCCACCCCCACCCCTGGGCCACCCACCACCACAGTCTTTCGAATGTTTAAAGGCATCCACTTTATTATCTTTTTCTCTACCTCACCCCACTCTTGACCAACTCTTTTTTTTTAACAGTCCAAATTATTCTTAACCAGTTCTTTTATGGAATGGTCTCCAGTCCACTGATTGTTCTCTGTCCTCTGGGAGTCATCTAAGAAAGAACACAATGAGAATATAAGCTCCCTTATTCTGAACAGTATACATTCTTATAGCAATCTCAGGCAGCATTAGCTTTTTTGACTTCCAGGGCACATTGTTAATTCATTGATCTTGAAACCCACCCAAATGACAATCTTTTTTCTGGTATCCATCTACCTAGCTAGGTTTTTGTTTTGTTTTGTTTTGTTTTGTTTTTACTTATTTGTGCCTTCACGTTTATCTTAGTTAAATTTGATCCTAATGAATTTGTCTTATCACTCCAGCCTGTCAAGATCTTTGTAGATCCTAATCCTGTTATCTACTGTATTAGTGAATTAGCAGGATTTAAGGAAAGGGATGTTGGTTTTCTATTTTTGTTTTTTACAGTTTGCTTCTTAAGCTCAGGACACCTGGGCCTGCTTGTAGTCAGAGTAGCAGAAGGAATAAGAAGATGCAAAAAAGAAAGAGCATAATTGATGGACCAGGTTCCCAGAGGAAGCTGAAGAGAATAAACTCAAGAGCAAAGATGGAGGGGGGAAAGGGGGAGCCTTGAAAAGGAAGAGAGATGCTCATTCCTCTGAGTGGGAGGAACAGAAAGGCCATGCAAAGATATAGATGAATTTGGAAGTAGAGAGGAGGAAAATTAAAGGAGTTCTTGTCAAACCGCTTCAATCTTCTCAGCTAAGTAGAAGTCCTCATTTTAGAAAAAGGAAAAAAAAATGCCATAGGGGAAAAATAGGAAGGATTCTTAATTACATGTTCCTCCCCTTTCATCATCCAAATACAAGACTTCTACAACCAGCATTAAGATGAGTACTCTTTAATGAAGAGCACTGGGAATTTGCACTGTAAATTAGCTGAAGGCTAGTGCCCATCTCCTCCCATGCATGGCTTAGGTATGTATAGTGGTAATATAAATGTAATTAAGAAGCAATCTCTGTGAGAACTGAGAATCCAGATTATTGGTCACCAGTACACAAATAATAATTTTGTGAATTTTGTTTGGTATTCAGGGAAGGGGAGGTACTAGACCAATTTTTATCTTATTTTTTTCTCGAATGGCAATCTCAGTAAAATTTCCTTTGTTCAGTTTTACCTTCTGTGAAAGGAGAAGTTTAGATTTTTGCTAAGGTACTCCCAACTCTGACATTCTACAAATCCTCAGATCGAATATATTCTTCTCCATAGAGTGTAAAACCAAATACAGTTCTTTGTCCTTCATTTTGAAGAAGACAAGGGACATCACAGGGTGAAATCTTAACTTAAGAATTAATTTGATTGTTTCCCAGGTGTATGACCCTGATCAAGTCACTTAAGCCCTGTTGCCTAGCCCTTATTGTTCTTTTGACTTAGGAACCAATACTTAGTATTTATTCTAAGAAAGAAGATATGTGATTTTAAAAAATGAATGAATTGTATTTAAGGGAGACAGAGCTGCACAAAGCCTTCAGTCTCATTCTCTTCCAGATTCATCATAATTCAGTGGCAAGATTGGGAATGGCCAAGGATCCAGTGGATAACTTTGGCTTCTTCAATATCTGGCCAAACTCTAAGCACTCCACAGAGTCTGCTTTAGCTACCTTCACATGGCTGTTGGAATTATACTCATCTGGGCAAGTCTTGGGGCTGGGGGTAGGAATTCCTCTAATTCACCAATGGGTTTGAGACCTTATCTTCAACCTGGTTTAGCCCATCTTCTCAGACAGTTTTAACATGGTGTGGCCGTTGTGTATGCTACAGCTTCTTGGAGCCAGAGGTGAGAGTTGGGTGAAAGGTGATTGAACAGCCCTGAAAAGGGCTTGGAAAGAGATACCAGTGTTCACTGAATAACCATACATACCCCCTAATATAGACATTAAAGGATAGGATCATACACTTAGAGGTAGGAGAGTTCTTAGAGGTTATAATGTCAAATGTCTCAGGTTCTCTGACTCCAAATTTCATTCCCTTTCCATTGTATCCATTGTACCATACTGGGTTTGTGGGTAGAGAGGTGATTAGGTTGCTAGTGGACCTCTCTAACTAGTATATAAAAGATGGTTCCTAATGAGGAAGAAAGGCTCTAAGATCAGATTCTGTTTTGCAGTGTCTCTGAATTCCAGAGCTTCTAAAGTCTTCATGTCAGATTGGGAGGGAAGGGAGTAACTCTGTGAGTGTGTGTTTTACTTTCTTTCCAAGAGGTATAATCTTAAAAGCTAGCTGAAGGCCATTTTAGTCAATGTTGAGAGGAAGTAGTGGTCCCAAAAAAAGGTAAAGATAAATCGGATAGTACCCATATTTCATCATTTTAAGAGGATGTTTTTCCAGCAAACATTGATAACTGAAACAAAATATCTGAAGTAGAAGAGAGCTTATGTTTATTATAAGTAATAATTCCAAAAGAGTCATAATCTGTACCAATCTCAAGAGTTTCACAGCCATTGTCTAAGTTTCTGCTGTTTCCTCATAAGGAGAGGGTTTAGTATTATACAGAAAGCAATTGCTCAGGCTTTTGGTTATTAAAACAAATACATGCATTCTGCCCACAAAATTTCCCTAATCTACCTTAGTTCTCTGGGGTGGTGGTGGTGGTGAAGGGGTTAATTTTAAAAGGGTTGGACTGGACAATTTAAGAGTGTGGTTGCCAGGAATTTAATTTATTCTAAAGAGATTTATTTACAATTTATTTACAAAATGTAGAAAGAGTGAAATAAGAAAATCAGAGAGAGGATAAAGTCTCTCCTGAGGTTAGTTTTTTTTTTTTTTTTCAGAAAATCCAGCAGTTAAGAGTTAGCATTTCACTCACCCCAGGTCAGTTCAAAGGAAGAGATGTTAGAACAGCCTCATCATGAACAGGGTCTCAAGTCTAGCCTCCACTCCAAAGAATGAAGACCTGTCTTTCACAGGAAGTTGTGAATCTTAAAACTGCTCAAACTCTACCTTAGAAGATTTTGTTAAGCTATTCCCCATTTTAAACAATGGAAGTACTTAGTCAGGAATATGTGTGTGAGAACTTTACATTACTCCACCCATACTTAGGCATGTATAATTAGAAGTGCATTTAGGACTACAAGATGATTATGTTAAATGATCAATGAGGAGACTAGTCTCCCAATGATCATCAGGGGGGATTGTGAATCTTAAAATTTCTCAGACTCTACCTTAGAACATTTAGTTAAGGCTATACCCCATTTTAAACAATGGAGGTACTTAGTCAGGAATGTATGTGAGAATTTTAAAATTACTCCACCCATACTTAGGCATACTTTAGGGGAAGATAAAGTTGTAAACTCCTTACTGAACAATGAAAAAGTACTTAACTCATACTTATAGTGAGGCAAAAGCCCTTAAGATAGGTCTATTTTTAGATCTAATACAAAAGGGTGCTAAGTACCAATGAAGGTTAAATTAATCACTAAAAGGACAAGCTTAGCAAAAAGATGTGAATTACTCAGAAGTTTTAGTCTACCCAGAGAAGGTAATAACAAGATGTGAATTAAGAAGGTGATAACAAGATGTGAATTAAGAATGGTCAGTCCCTTGGAAAACGTCTACTGTGCTTGGTAGATGTGAAAATTTAGGGGAGGTGACATAGGAGAAAATTCTCTTTAAAAGGAGGTCAGAGGCCTCTGGACTTAGTTCAGCTTAGGAAGCTGAATTGGAGTCTCTCAGTGGCTGGACTTAGTGGAGCTCAGGAACTGAACTGGAGGGTCTCTCTTAACACTTGAGTTTTGCTTGGGACAATCTTGTGAGTGATTAAAGACTGACAGTTTTCTCTCTTAAAAGAAAGGCCTAGGCCAATCCTTTGTATTATTTCCTCTTACTCTGTCTCTCTCTCTTTCTTTAATTCCTTCATTTGTATTAATTAAAATCCCCATAAAACCCAGCTGACTTGGGTATTTCATATTTGGGAATTTTTCCCATGGTGACCACTTATTTTTTATTTAAATCAAGACACTAAAAATTATCTTTATGCTTTTGGCAATTCAAAGTCTTGAACCCATATTTTCAAGGTCACAGTTTATGGCAACCACTCTTTTGTCTGTAACAAAGTGACAGCTCCCTTTAAAGATTCTTCTTTTGTGTCACTTCCTGTGTCTTTCCCTAATTTTACCAATCACAGTTGAAGCTTTGCTTTAATACTGACCAGGGGCAGTTAGTTTAATTCTGATTCTTCACCCACTGTTGCACACGGGGGTCACAGACCTCCCACTTAATGATTAAATGGGATGCTTACACTTTTAGTGATTAGATCTAAAAATGGGCAGATCTCCATACTCAACTTTTAAGTAGGGTGTTTACACTTTTGGTGATTAAATCAAAAAAATAGGCAGGGGTTACAATTTTAATCTTCATTATCAGGGGAGAGTTTTAATTTAATTAATTTTAATTTTAATCTTCACAGATCCCAATAATGTCATTGACACCTTTTAACCAAACCCCAGCATACAGGCCTTTGTATAGTAGTATTTGTATAAGAGATAGTATTAGATCATAAAAGAGACCTTAGAGTCATTCAGAAACAAGCATTTACAAATCATCCCTTCAATCCATTTACAGATGAGGAACCTGAGGCCAGAGAAGAGAAATGACTTGTCACATGACCAGTAAGTTACAGAACCAAGATGTGAACCCAAATCCTCTGAGGACTTGCCACTATAATATTCTTTGGCTAATCCTTAGAATTCCTACTAGCCCAACCTAGACATCCAATTTAACTGACCCTTACCTAGCAGCTTTGGGAATATAAAGGAAGAGAAAAAAAAGGGAGGGGGGCTTATATTTTTTTAAATTACATTTTTAAAAATTCATTCAATATCTGCAAATACCTTTGTAATGTATCCATTCAAGGGACTAGGGACAAGATGGCAGATTAGAGGCAACCCAGATGAACTCTCAACATTCCGCACCAAACAACTTAAAATAATGCCACAGATCAAATTTTGCAGTGGCAGAGCCAAATAAAGGTCAAGGTGAGACATTTTTCTGTCCTAAGAAAGCTTAAGAGGTTGGCAGGAGAAGTCTGACACAAAGATGGAGAACTGTCAGGAGCTCATCCATGCTCCATTAGCAAAATCTCAGCAGCAGGTTCAGGAGCTCTCAGCCCAGAGACAAGAAGTGGATCAGACAACTCGTCAGAGATTATAGAGGATTCTTCACTGACATTGAGAGGCAACTCTATTGCCCATACACAGTTCTGAGTTGCAGTTCCAGAGCAGAAAGGATAATGGGGATGTTGATCACAAAGAAACATGGACCCTGATCACACTTTCAAAGGAGAGGAACTTGAACTTGCGGTTGTGAGAGCTAGAATAGAGCTTGCCTTATCAGTGGATGAGAAAGGGTGGAAAGGAGGGAGAGAATTTGGAATTTAAAATTTAAAAAGAAAAGAAAGTTAAAAATCAATAATTTTTTTCAAAAGAAGTATTTGTCTTTTTATTCTTAAGCCACCCCTCATACTCCCTGCCCCATTCTCTATCTTCAAGATGTTATTTTCAGTTCTTTGTTAGCTGATGACCAAATAGAAACCTCTAGGTTTCCTTTGTGCCTAGGAATTTCAAATCTCCAAGACTCAAGCCTATTAGCACTTCCAAACAACCATGTTATAACCAGTGCTTGGAAAAATGCCTGGAACATAGTAGGCACTTAATATATGTTGAATGATTGAGTGATGTTTGGTATAGCCCAAGCAAGTTTAAAACTCATGATGACTAATATGGTATCCCATCTCTGTAGAGATCAAATTGTAACTGCCTAGGAAATATCATCCATTCATAATATTCTTGCCAAGTGTAAAGATAATTTTAGGGTTGTGACTTAAAATCTAAATTAATTGGTCGCCAGGGAAAAATCCCAAATAAAATCCCCAAATCAGTCTGGAAATTTATGGGAATTTTAATTAATATAGAAGGAAGGATTTTAAGGAGAAAAAGGGAAGAGGATTTCTACCACCTGGCCTGTGCCAGGGGGAGTTCAAGATCTCTACCCACTAGGTCTCCAAAGGAGATTAGAGGCTTCTAAGAGGATAAAGTTTGAAAAGTAAAGGAAGAAAAACTCAGCCAGAAACTCACCACCAAACCAGACAATAGCTGTAGCCACACCAAGATGCCGAAAGGCACAACACACTGCCACCAGCCACGTCTCCACCATCAAAGTTCCCGGAGAGAGGAAGTGATGTGAAATATATAGACCTTTTACTCTTGTGTCCCATCCTCTAAATTTTCACATCTACCAATCACATCAGAGGCTTTTCTCCAGGACTACCCATTCTTTAGTTCTCATCTTCTTTGATTAGATTATATCTTTTGAGTTACTTAACACTTCTTTGTTAAGTTCACCTTTTGTTAGTTACTTAACCTTTTTGTGATTAATTTACCTTTTTTAGTTACATAACACTTTTTTGTAGTAATATCTAAAAATAGACTTAGCTTAAATTTCTAGCTTCACTATAAAGTAAGAACCAAGTACCTTCATTGTTCAATCAGGAGATTATAATTTTATCTTCACCATAAAGTAAGATCTAAGTAGGATGGAGTAATTTAAAGTTCACACAAGGAAATCACTGCCCCTTACAATAGTGCTTCACCTAAAATTCTATTTCTGTGGAACCAAAAGATGACAGTAGTTGAGGGATGCCATATGTAATTTTGAGAGGGGGGGAAAAGATGATGCATTAGAAACTCATGTTCCTTCTAACAGGGAAAAAAAAAAACAGAAAAAAGTTTCCACTGAATCCCAAGCCCCCTTTTTTTCCCTAAGCACAATCTTAAGTAATTCAAAATTGCATCACTTTTGTCAGTAATTAAAGGGCTGCACTTTCCAAAGTCAATGAATAAAATATGCAACGATGGGCAATAGCTGTTTCTGCCCAGAGGCAGATATGAAAATGCAGCTAGGCAGTTTCAGCAGACAGTGGTGACTTACTCCAAATGTTTGTGGAATATCTAAAAAGGAGACTAGAACAGTTCTAGACAAAAATAAGAGAAAGTTGTTCTGAATAAAATCCCATTGGATTTTAGTTTCTTGTATATCAAACACATTTTGGAGGGGGGAAAAAAACCCTATAACTAATTTATGTTAGCCAAAAACAGGAGTAAAACTTATAAGTATAAGTAGTTCTTGGAAGCAGCAAAGCCTTGTGTTGAGAAAGGCAAGTAGCTAGTCTTAAGCTGGAGAGGACACAGAGTCCATAACAGGAGAAATAAGTGATGAATCTAAGAGCTCAGTGTTTCACAACTAGATCAATATATCCTGAAAGGTTGGTGCTGATGTTAAGGGGGAGGAAAGGTGAGATGAAATACAGTTTAAAGAACATGAAAAATTTGGTAGCAACTAATCAGGACATTTTTTTGTAATTTTTAAAGACATTCAAAATTAGTGTTTTTAACTAAGCAAAGATGAAGCATAGTCTTTCTGTCATTTGAAAGTCTAAGGAACAAATACATCCTGTTTAGGGAGACTGTTTTTGGTCTACAAAAGACAACAAACACGAGTGACCACGAACAGTTCAATATTAGTATCGCTGTCCCAGAGCAGTACAGTAGAGCACAAACTAGAAAGGACAAGGCCTGATAGATCATATATTCCAATGGAAGAATGTGATAAATCCTGGAAACCTGAACCCAGAAGTAACTGAATTTAAGGAGTGGGAAAGTAAGGGATCAGGTACAATGGCAGTAATGAGAGGGCCCACAATCTAGTGCATGGATATAGAATAGGGAATAAAAAGGCACAAAGACTTAGAAGTTTAACTAATGATGAAAAATTTAAGAATAGTTGGAAGCCAATCTGAGAGAATTTTTCAGGGCAAGGTTTTTCTCAATGTCTTTCATATTAATTTATTCAACAAATTATATTAAATATCTACTTTGTGTATAGTTATAAATAAATGTTAAAGGTAGACATTGGATTGAACATTCCTTAAGATTAAGGACTACCTTTACCTTTTTTCTTGTATCCCTACCCACTTAACAAATGTTTTACACAGAGAAAGCACTTAAATATTTTTTCAATCATTCAAAACAAAAAAGTTGGAAATAGTTTCCTTTCTCTTGAGTTGAGGAGCAGAAAATTTCTCTGATAAAGGTCTTATATTTGAAATTCATAAGGAACTGATTCAAATGTACAAAAGCCATTTCTCCATCAATGAGTAGTCAAAGAATATGAACAATAAGTTCTCTCAAAGAAAGAAATTCAGGTTACCAATACCTATATAAATGCTCCAAATACTAATAATTAAAGACAAATTAAGACAAGTCTCTGACACTCTACCTTATACTCATCAAATGAATGAAGATGATGAAAAAGGAAAATGATAATCTTTGGAGGGGCTAAAGGGAAACACGAACACTCATTCATGTTCTATTGGTGAATCTGTGGTTTTGAACAATCATTCTGGGAAAGAATTTGAGACTACACCCCAAAGTCACTAAACAGGAAGCTCCTTTTGACCAAGAAATATCCCTATTAGATCTATACTACAGAGTGTGTACATAAATATTTAGAATAATTTTTGTACTAGCAAAAAAAAAGCCCCAAACTGGAAACTAAAAGAATATTCATCTTTTGGAGAATGACAAAACAAAATTATAGTATATGAATAAAATGAAGTATTTCTGAGTAATGAGAAATGTTTTTTCTTTCAGAATTCAGAAATGTAATTTCAGAGAAAACATGGAAGACTTACACAAACTGGTGCAGAATAGAGTAAGCAGAACCAAAAGAGCAATCTTTACAATAACCCCAAAGTTAAAAAGAAAAAATAATTTTAAAAGATTTGAGAACTCTGATGAATGAAATGACAACTTCATTCCAGAGGATCAAAGATTTGTTATCTTCTAACAAAGAGGTGATAGACTCAAGAGGTAGAATGAAATCATGTATTTTTGAACATAGCAAATAAGGGAATTTGCTTTGACTAACTTTCCATATTTGTTAAAAGGGCTTTAATTTAATTTAATTTTTTTTAATTTTCTTTTTGGTGGTTCATTACCTGGGGAAAAGAACAGAAGATAAATGTTTGTTAATTGAAAAAATAAATTTAAATAATCTGGAGAAAAAAATTTAGTTGGAAAGATGACATATATTAAAATATGACTAACAATTCAAGGAAATAGAATATGCTGGAAAGTGATGTACATTTGAACTCTAAATGTGTAAATACTTTCCACTCTTAAAAGTAAGCAGTTCACCTGGACCTTATGTCTTAAAACAGTTGAGCTTGGCACTAGGAAGTAAGATAGCTCAAGTGCCTATGGTCACATAACTAATGTTGTCAGTGGTGAGACTTTCATCTAGATATTCCTGATTTCTAAAGGTAAATCCTCCACTGAGTCGTGCTACCTTTCTAAGGTAATATAAATCCATGAGTTTATATGTATGTGCAAAAGCAAAATTAACTCCAAACAACATATAATTTAGGAGTTTAGAAGAAGAAGAAGGAATCACTGTGGTACTTTATTGCTTTGAGACTCAAGTTTGGTCTTGAAAGATAAAGGAAAAAGTGGAGATGAGAGGGAGTGGAGGTGAAATTATTCATTATTCAGTCAGTCGATCACTAAGCATTTATTAAGTATCTACTATGTGCTAAGCACTGTACAAAGTGCTAAGGATTCCAAAGAAATTTTTAAAGGCAAAAGGAGCTCAGAATCTAATGGGGAAGGCAACAAGCAAATATATGTGTACAAACAAACTATATACAAGATAAATAGGAAATAATGTAGGGCTCCATATCCAGACGGGATATGCCCCATGATCTACAGCAGATGACTGAAACTACAACTATTAGTGAACACTGCTGATCCTCATATATATGTACTCTCTTCCTCTGCTCCTGCCCCTTAGCTCAGTGCTCCACAGTCTACCACCACAACCCCCCTCAAAAAAAAAAAACAACCTAAACTAAAAAGAAATGATAGTTGAAGCAGAAAGATTCCCCACAGGGGTACAGATAACTTCCACAGGCAGATTTCCAATGAAAAGTTAAACCACAGACAAGGGAGGCATTGCAATTAATAGAGAAAAGGCATTAGAATGAAGAGGAATTAGGAAAGGTTCACTTTAGATGGTAGGATTTTAGCTGGGACTTGAAAGAAGCTGGAGAAGCCAGGAGGTGGAGGTGAAGAAGAAGAACAGCATTCAGGAACAAGTGAGAGCCAGAGAAAATGACCAATCAAACGATGGAGTGTCTTACTCATAGATCAACAAGGAAGTCAGTAGTATAGGAAGAATGCATGGAAGAAGGAAGAAAGATGTTATGAGCTGGAAAAAATAGAATAGAATAGAATAGAATAGAACAGAACAGAACAGAACAGAACAGAACAGAACAGAACAGAACAGAACAGAACAGAACAGAACAGAATAGAATAGAATAGAATAGAATAGAATAGACTAGAATAGACTAGAATAGACTAGAATAGACTAGAATAGAATAGAATAGAATAGAATAGAATAGAATAGAATAGAATAGAATAGAATAGAATAGAATAGAATAAGCATATATGTGAAAAAAGAAATAAGCAAAGCATGTCCAAAAGTCAGGAAAGCTTTTAATTTGTCTGAAATAGGGAATATGTTGGGGAGCACCTAGAAGTGAGATTGGAAAGATAAGTTGGGACAAAGTATTATGATTTCAAGGTTATTTAGTAGACAATTGGGAACACAAACATTTTTGAGCAGTGGAATAAACTCAATGAAAATGGTGTTTTAGAAAGATGGCTCTAGCACCACAAATGGTCAAAGGATATAAACAGGCAATTCTCAGATGAAAGAATTAAAACTATCTTTAGTCATATGAAAAAAATGCTCCAAATCACTATTAATTAGAGAAATATAAATCAAAACAACTCTGTGGTACCACTTCATACCTATCAGACTGGCTATTCTGAGAAAAAAAGGAAAATGATAAGAGATGTAGGAAAATTGAGACACTGATCCACTTTGGTGGAAGTGTGAACTGATATAACCATTCTACAAAGTAATTTGGAACCATTCCCCAAAGGGCCATAGAAAAGTGTATGTCCTTTGACAGAGCGATACCATTACTAGATCTGTATCTCAAAGAGATCGAAGATGAAGGAAAAGGACCTACTTGCACAAAAAATATTTATAGCAACTCTTTTTGTGGTGGCAAAGAACTGGAAACTAAAAGGATATCCATCAATTAGGGAATGACTGCACAAGTTGTGATATATTGTTGTCATGGAATACTATTCCATAATACTATAAAAAAAATTGAAAAGACCTGGAAAGACTTATATGAAGTGATACAAAGTAAAGTGAATATAACCAGGAGAAGATTGTACTAAGTAACAGCAATAATATATGATGATCAGCTGTGAATGACTTAAGTGTTATCAGCAATTCAAGGATCCAGAACAATTCCAAGATACTGATGACAAAAATTCGTTATGCATCATCATAGAAAGAACTGGTGGAGTCTAAATGAAGTGTGAAGCATGCTATTCTTCACTTTATTTCCTCCATGATTTTTTCTCTAGTGTAAGCAATAGTGCCTTTTTCATAACATGACAAATATGAAAAAATGTATTGTATGATAATACATATACAACCTATATCATATTACCTACCATCTTGAGGAAGACGGAGTGGTAAGAGGGAGGGAGAGAACATGGATCAAAAAATGTTAGAAAATGGTTATTAAAATTTGAATCAATAGCAAAAAAGAAGAAAGAAAGAAAAAGTTTAGTTAAAAAAATATGATTCCAGTAACAGATGGAAAGATAGATTGAAGATGAGACAGTTAGAAAAAGGGAAATGAGCTGAAATTATATAATATAATATAGGTGATCTCTTATTCCACTTACTCATAAGGCTACATCTGAAAACAGCAAATATAAAGCATTCTAACCTTGAGCCTCAGGTTTCTCCTTTATGAAATGTCCTTTCAAAACCTATGGGTTTCAGTCAAAGCAGTACTAAGGAGTAAATTCATATCCTTGAGTGCAAATATTACCAAATTAGGGAGAGGGCAGAAGTCAAAAATTGGGCATGCAAATTAAAAAAACTTGAAAGGGAACAAATTAAAAATCCCCATATGAAAACTAAATTAGAGAACCTAAGAATTAAAGGAAAAATTAATAAAATCAAAAGTAAAAGAACTATTGAATTTATAAGTAAGACTAGAAGTGGGTACTTAGAAAAAACAAATAAAATAGACAAAGTACTGGTCAACCTAATTAAAAAAAGGAAAGAAGAAAACCAAATTGATGGTATCCAAGACGAAAAGGGAAACCTCACCTCTAATGAAGAGGAAATTAAGGCAATCATTAAAAACTATTTTTCCCAATTATATGACAAATATATGGCAATCCCAGTAATATGAATGAATATTTACAAAAATATAAATTGCCTAGATTAACAGAAGAAGAAATAGAATACTTAACCCCATATCAGAAAAAGAATTTGAACAAGCCATCAAAGAACTAAATCCCCAGGACCTGATGAAGGACTTCTACCAAATTCCATTTATGATACAAATATGGTACTGATTCCAAAGCCAGGTAGATCAAAAAGAGAGAAATTAAACTACAGGCCAATCTCCTTAATGAACATAAATGCAAAAATCTTAAATAGAATACTAGCAAAAAGACTCCAGCAAGTGATCACAAGGGTTATTCATTATAATCAGGTGAGATTCATACCAGGAATGCAAGGATGGTTCGATATCAGGAAAACCATTCACGTAATTGACCATATCAATAACCAAACCAACCAAAATGACATGATTATCTCAATAGATGCAGAAAAAGCCTTTGACAAAATACAACACTCATTCCTATTGAAAACACTGGAAAGTAAAGGAATAGATGGGCCTTTTCTAAAAATAATAAACAGTATCTATCTAAAACCATCAGCAAACATCATCTGCAATGAGGATAAACTAGAAACATTCCAATAAGATCAGGAGTGAAACAAAGATGCCCATTATCACCTCTATTATTTAACATTATACTAGAAACACTGGCAGTAGCCATTAGAGAAGAAAAAGAAATTGAAGGTATTGAAATAGGTAATGAGGTGACCAAGCTATAACTCTTTGCAGATGATATGATGATCTACATAAAGAATCCTAGAGAATCTACCAAAAAGCTAGTGGAAATAATCAACAACTTTAGCAAAGTTGCAGGAGACAAAATAAACCCACATAACTCATCAGCATTTCTGTATACTTCCAACTCATCCCAGCAGCAAGAGAAATTCCATTTAAAATCACCCTAGACAATATAAGATACTTAGGACTCTATCTGCCAAGACAAACACAGGAACTATTTGAACACAACAACAAAATAAACAAACAAAAAATCCACACAATTAAAACTAGATCTAAACAATTAGAAAAACATTAATTGTTCATAGGTAGAATGAGCTAACATAAAAATGACAATCCTACCCAAACTAATTTGCTTATTTAGTGCCATACCCATTAAACTACCAAGAGACTTTTTTACTGAATTAGAAAAAACAATAACAAAGTTTATTTGGGAAAACAAACAATCAAGAATATCAAGGGAAATAATGAAAAAAAATGCAAAGGAAGGTGGCCTTGCAGTCCCAGATCTCAAACGATACTATAAACAGTGGTTATCAAAACAATATGGTACTGGCTAAGAGACAGAAGGGAGGATCAGTGGAATAGACTTGGGGTAAGTGACCTCAGCAAGACAGTCTATGATAAACCCAAAGATCCCAGCTTTGGGGGCAAAAACTTATTATTTGACAAAAACTGCTGGGAAAACTGGAAAAAAGTATGGGATAGATTAGATCTAAATCAACATCTCACATGCTACTCTAAGATAAACTCAGAATGGGTGAATGACTTGAACCTAAAGAAGGCAACTATAAGTAAATTAGGTGAACACAGAATAGTATATATGTCAGATCTTTGGGAAGGAAAAGATTTTAAGACCAAGCAAGAGTCAGAAGAAATTACAAAATGCAAAATAAATAAATTTGATTGCATTAAATTAAAAAGGTTTTGTACAAACAAAACCAATGCAATCAAAATTAGAAAGGAAGCAACAAATTGGGAAACAATCTTTATAACAAAAACCTCTGACAGAGGTCTGATCACTCACATTTATAAGGAGCCAAGCCATTCTACAATTGATAAATGGATAAAGGGACATGAATAGGAAATTTTCAGATGAAGAAATCAAAACTATTAATAAGCACATGAAAAAGTGCTCCATATCTCTCATAATCAGAAAAATACAAATCAAAATAACTCTGAGGTATCACCTCACACATAGCAGATTGGTTAATATGACAGCAAAGGAAAGTAATAAATGTTGGAGGGGATGTAGCAAAATTGGGACATTAATGCATTGCTGGTGGAGTTGTGAATTGATCCAACCATTCTGGAAGGCAATTTGGAACTATGCCCAAAGGGCACTAAAAGACTGCCTACCCTTTGATCCAGTCATATCACTACTGGGTTTGTACCCCAAAGAGATAATAAGTAAAAAGACATGCACAAGAATATTCATAGCCACACTTTTTGTGGTGGCCAAAAAATTGAAAAATAAGGGGATGCCCTCTGATTGAGGAATAGCTGAACAAATTGTGGTATATGTTGGTGATGGAATACTATTGTGCTCAAAGGAATAATAAAATGGAGGAATTCCATATGAATTGGAATGACCTTCAGGAATTGATGGAGAGTGAGGAACAGAACCAGGAGAACATTATGCACAGACCACATCCAGAGGAAGAACTGTAGGAAAAGAAACACAGAAGAAAAACGACTGCTTAATCACATGGGTCGGTGGGGCTATGACTGGGAAAGTAGACTCTAAAAGATCACCCTAGTGCAAATAATAATATGGAAGTAGGTCTTGATCAATGACACATGTTAAATCCAGTGGAATTGTGTGTCAGATACAGGAGGGGGTAGGGGGAGGGGAGGGACAAATGAGTCTTGTAACCATGCAAAAATATTCTAAATAATCTAATTAAATAAAATTTTCAATAAATAAATAAAAATGCAATAGACTTGATGATCTATAAAGTTCTTTCTGTTCTAAAATTACAGGATTTTAAATTTTAAGTCTCAGGTACCTTAGAAGAAATAAAAACTTTAAAAAGCTATAACAGCATCAGATGCATTATTTACTGCAAAGGAACACCTGGTCAGTGTCAGGCAATCCATTCAGATCCTACCACTAATCTTGGGCAAGTGATTTAACATATCTGAGCCTCGGTTTTCTCATTTGTAAATGATCAAGTTGGACTAGCCAATGCTTATCATTAAAGTCCCTTCTGAGTCTTCCAATCCCTTGGATACCTTTTGTTTGGAATCACAGCTGTTAAACACTAGAAAGTAAACATCTCTATATCACTGTATATAGGAAGATGGTCTCTTTGTAATTAGTCACAATGCCAAATTTGTTCCAATAAATAGAATATAGTGTCAAGAAATATAACCTTCAGAAATAACATGAGCAGGGTTTGAGTTGGGGGTTTTTGCTTTTCTCTAGGGCTTGGAAACCTATCAGTGCTCAGCTGGCCTCTTAATCCACATGACATTTTTATGACAATTAAAATATCACCCCAAGGAGGTCCTTTTTTTCTCCATTTGACAGATTTTATGAAGCTAGTGTAAGTTAATGAAGCAGAATAAAATTATGCAAATAATATTACATTTCAAATGTAATTTAAAATTTTATTATAAGTTAGGTTCCATATGGAGAATATCCTGGGTTTTGGTGTCAGCTAAACAAAAATGAGGCATACTGAAGTGTATCTCATTATGAAATTTGATCTAAAATAATTTCTTAATTTCACTCAAGATTTCATCTCCCAAAGATCATGTGGATTTTAAATGCAACTAAAAGTCACCCGATATATTTGTTTAATCAAGTGAAGCCATCTGTAGAGTATTTCTAACTACTGTCAAGAGAACATTACATTTATTTTTGTGATTGATCAGTTTTCTTTTTTGTCCTTCCTTTCATAATGCTTCACTGATTTTGTCCTTCTCTCCCCAAATCTTTGACTTTTCTCATTTCTGTTCAATTGTCAGTTATAATTGACAAATGACTCTACAGATCCATCTTAAAGAGACACATCCTATTTTGTTATAGTCTATATAAAGAGTTTATAACCCATGTTTTAATTCCAGGGTTCCTTTTTTTGGTTTTGTTTTTTTACAGGGATTATTTGTGATCGAGTGCTTGAACTTTCCTTCTTTAAGAAGGTAAACCTAAGAAAATATAAGAATGATTTCATCAAATACTGAAGCAAAGAAATTGCTTAGGTTTTGAAACCTCCTGCCCATTATCATGATTTACTCCCTGCTGGTATTTTCAAATGTAGTACAGATCAATATAGGGAAATCAAATAGCAATATTTCTCAAATCTCATCAAAATTGTTCATATAGGCTTATTGTTAATGTCATTGGCATCAGATGGGTCCAATGAATCTAGTTCTATTCAATTATTTCCTTTTAGAGAACAATCATTTTGTGGCTATTACTTTCATCAAAATTTCACCCCTGCTGTTTTTTCAAACATTACACATCTTACAGATCTGTGCAGGAAGCCAGTCTACAAAAGGGACAACTGATTGCTTTACACATCATTTTCTACCTTTAGCTCCAACAGTTCAAATCTCTGAGGTACGTATACAACCTGAACATTTTCAGATGTCACCAAAGACTCACACTGGTTCAGTTTTCACATAAGTTATAGACATCAATCGCTGTGAATAAGTAAAATGAGAATCTGATGCCAGATTATTCAGTAAATGCTAGATTATCAAGTAAGAGCAATAGGCATGTGCACTTGGTTGCCCAACCCACCACTCTCCATGTATGGACAGGTCAGGACCAGATGAGGTGGATTTGGGCTACAGATTATCAAAGAATTTGGGTTATTCATTAAGCAAAGAAGCAAAGAAGATCTTATGTTTTTGACTGGTGAAACCAACCAAGTTTGAATACAAAGCAGACAAAACTGAGGGTATCAATAAATTAGGTCATATGGTAAATGTGGTCAAAATCCAAAAGTGGAGAGAGAGAAAAATGAAAGGAAGGAAGGAAGGAAGGAAGGAAGGAAGGAAGGAAGGAAGGAAGGAAGGAAGGAAGGAAGGAAGGAAGGAAGGAAGGAAGGAAGGAAGGAAGGAAGGAAGGAAGGAAGGAAGGAAGGAAGGAAGAAAGGCATTCCTGTATAAAATCTAAAAGCTTGAATCAATGAATAGAGTAGGAGAGTTGGATTCAGGAAGACCTGGTTTCAAATCCCTTATCTTATAATTACTAGTAGTATAAAACTTGGCTAGTCACTAATTTCTAAGTACCTTAAGTAATTCTATAGAATTTGTAGAATAATTCATAATCCATTTACAGAATCAAGGAATAAACAGTCTTCATCTCATCTGTAATGGTTTTGAAGTGGATTTCAAACACTTTTGCAGATTTCTTATTATAATAGGGTTTTTTAGTTTATTTCTATTTAGAATATTTTTCCATGGTTACATGATTCATAATCCCCCCCCCTCCCACTCTCTCTTCTCCCCTCCCAAAGCCAACAAGCAGTTCCACTGGGTTATACATGTATCATTGTTCAAAACTAATTTCTATGTTAGTCACATTTTCAGTAGCACAATTTTTTAACAACAAAACCCTAATCACATCCCTATAGAACTATGTGATCGAGCATATATTTTTCTAAAGCAATTCTAGTTCCACAGTTCTTTCTCTGGACATGGATAGCATTCTTTCTCCTAAATTCCTCTGCTAGTAGAGGTTCATTACATTCGATTGTGCCACAGTGTATCAGTCTCTGTGTACAATGTTCTAGTTCTGTTCCTTTTGCTCTGCATCAATTCCTAGAGTTCACATGGAATTCCTCTATTTCTTTATTCCTTTCAGCACAATAATATTCCTCAGCAACATATGTCACAATTTGCCCAGCCATTTCCCAATTGATGGACACCCCTCATTTTACATTTTTTTCATAATTTATCTATTTTTAAATTATTATTATTTTTAATTTTATTTCATCAACTTAGAACATTATTCCTTTGTTACAAAAATCATATTCTTTCACTCCTTCCTCTACCCCCCTTCCCACAGCTGATGCACAATTCCACTGGGTATTACATGTGTCCTTGATCAGAACCTATTTCCATGTTGTTGAAGTTTGCACTAGAATGTTCATTTAGAGTCTACATCCCCAGCCATGTCCCCTCAATCCATGTAGTTAAGCAATTGTTTTTCTTCTGTGTTTCTACTTCCTCAGTTTTTCCTCTGAATGTGGATAGTGTTCTTTCTCATAGATCCCGCCACGTTGTTCAGGATCACTGCATTGCCACTAAGGGAGAAGTCCATTACATTCTATTGTACCACAGTGTATCAGTTTGTGTATAATATTTTCCAATTTTTTGCCACCACAAAGAATGTGGTTATAAATATTCTTGTACATATCTTTTTCCTTATTATCTCTTTGGGGTATAAACCCAGCAGTGCTATGGCTGGACCAAAGGGCAGACAGTCTTTTAGTGCCCTTTGGGCATAATTCCAAATTGTCATCCAGAATGGTTGGATCAATTCACAACTCCGCCAGCAGTGTATTAGTGTCCCAATTTTGCCACACCCGCCTCCAAAATTTATCACTTTCCTTTCATGCCATGCTGGCCAATCTGCTAGGTGTGAGGAGGTAACTCAGAGTTGTTTTAATTTGCATTTATCTAATCAGGAGAAATTTAGAACACTTTTTTGTGTGCTTATTGATAGTTTCGATTTCATCATTTGAAAACTGCCTATTCATGTCCCTTAACCATTTGTCAATTTGGGAATGCCTTGATTTTTTGCAAATTTGACTTAGTTCCTTATATATTTGGGAAATTCAACCTTTGTCAGAGAGTTTTGTTATAAAAATGTTCTCCCGGTTTGTTATTTCCTTCTAATTTTGGTTGCATTTGTTTTGTTTGTAGAAAAACTTTTTTAATTTGATATCATGAAGTCATTCATTTTATATTTTGCAATGTTCTCTATCTCTTGCTTGGTCTTAAATTACTTCCTTTCCCACAGATCTGAGAGGTCTGATTTCACTCTTTATATTTCAGTCATTTACCCATTTTAAATTTATCTTGGTATAGGATGTAAGATGTTTATCTAATCCTAATTTTCCCCATACAGTTTTTCAATTTTCCAAGCAGTTTTTATCAAAAAAGTGAGTTCTTGTCCCAAAAGCTGGGGTCTTTGGGTTTATTGAACACTATCTTGTTGAGGTCACTTACCCCTAATCTCTTCCATTGATCCACCCTTCTTTCTCTTAGTCAGTACCATATTGTTTTGATGACCACTGCTTTATAGTAGTTTCAGAACTGGTACTGCTAGGCCCCCATCCTTCACATTTTTTTTCATTATTTCCTTTGATATTCTTGATCTTTTGTTCTTCCAGATGGACTTTGTTATAATTTTTTCTAACTCTATAAGAAAGTTTTTTGATAGTTTGAGATGTATGGTGCTGAATAAGTAGATTAATTTGGGTAGGATTATCATTTTTATTGTGTTAGTTTGTCCTACTCAGGAGCAATTAATGTTTTTCCAATTGTTTAGATCTAGTTTTAATTGTGTAAAAAGTGTTTCATAGTTGTGTTCATATAGTTCCTGTGTTTGTCTTGGCAGCTGGATTCCTAAATATTTTATATTGTCTAGAGTAATTTTAAAATGGAGTTTCTCTTTCTAACTCCTTCTGCTGAGTTTTATTGGAAATATATAGAAATCCTGATAATTTGTATGGGTTTATTTCATACCCTGCAACTTTGCTAAAGTTGTTCATTATTTCCACTAGTCTTTTACTTGATTTTCTGGGGTTCTTTAAGCATATCATCATATCATCTGCAAAGAGTGATAGTTTAGTCTTCTCACTGCCTACTTTAATCCCTTCAATTTCTTTTTCTTCTAGGAAGGAAAGAGACCTAGACATGGAACTCTACCCAATTTATATCCTGTCTAGGTCAGCATGTAATGACAGAAGTGAGTAGGGTGCTAGGAATAGTAGTTTTGCTGGGGATCATAGTTTTTAGGGTAACAGATTCAAATAACACACTGTCATCCTCTCAGTTCCCCTTCCCTTCAATTACCCCCACTTCTCTTGTCTTGTTCCCCTTCTACTTTTCTGTAGGGTAATATAGAATTCTATGCCCCACTAAGTATATTCATTTTTCCCTCTCTGAGTTAGTTACAAAGAAAGTAAAATTTAAGCATTGCCCATAACCATCCTTATCCTCTCTTCTATATATAGATTTTTCTTGCCTCATTATGTTATATAATTTGCCCCATTGTTTCTCTCCCTTCCTTTTTCTCTCAGTGCAGTCCTCTCTTTTGGCCCTTGGTTGATTTTCTTACATAACATTTATATGCACACATCTCATATAATATATATATATCGTTCCATATCATTACATTTACATATACATCATATCATCATATACATCATATTATCATAATCAGCTTACTTTTCCACCCTCTTTCTGAGCAAATTCTTTCTATCTTCTCTACTACTAAGAGTAATTTTTGAGAATTACAGAGATCCTCTTTCCATGTAGACATATATACATTTTTACCTTCATGAGTCCCTTAAATTTTCACTTTATTTATCTTTCTAGGCTTCTCTTGTGTATTGTATTCGGCCTTTAATTTTTTGTTTAGTTTTGGCTTATTCCTTAGGAATGCTTGGAAAATGTCTATCTTATTGAATGACCATCCCCCCCCCAAAAGAATATACTCAGTTTTGTTGCATAGGTGACTCGGGGTTGTAAACCCAAATCTTTCACCTTTCTGAATATCCTATTCCATGCCTTCTGATCCTTTAATGTAGAAGCTACTAGATCCTGAGTGATCCTGATTGTAACTCCATGGTAATTGAATATTTTCTTTCTGGCTGCTTGGAGTACTTTTTACTTGGCTTGGTGGCTCTTGAATTTGGCTATTACATTCCTGGAAGTTGTCAATTGAGGATTTCTTTCTGGAGGCAATCTGTGAATTCTTTCAATTTCAATTTTATTTTCTTTTTCAAAGAACTCTGGGCAGTTATCTTTGATAATTTCTTGTATTATGGTATCTATGATTTTTTCTTCATCATGGCTTTCAGGTAATCCAATAATTCTCAGATTGTCTCTCCTAGATCTATTTTCAAGGGCTAATGTTTTTTTCAATAAAATATTTCATGTTTTCCTCTTTTTTTCATTCCCATGATTCTGCTTTGTTGTTTCTTGATTTCTCATGAAATCATTGGTTTGTAGATGGTCAATTCTTATTTTTAAGACCTGGTTTTCCTCTGTCATTTTTTTATTCTCCTTTTTCAATTGGCCCATTTCCTCTTTCATCACTTTCATTTCTTTTCTCCACTTTTTCTCTTCCTCTATTAATTGGATTTTGAAGTCTTTTTGAGCTATTCCACAATCTGTGTCCAATCCATAGTGGTTTTTTTTGGACTTTGGGTATGTTTCCTTTACTTTTGCTATCCCTTTCTCTGTCAATACCTTGCTCTTTGTCTCCATTAAAAAGTCTTTAGATTTAGGTGCTTTTTTGATTGCTCATTTTTCCAATCTAAGTATAGTTGGCTTTATTTTCTGGGAAGTTGGGGTACCCTCTTGAACTTCAGTCCTTCCTTGATGTTATTTTCGGCTTATTTTCTGAGTTGTTACTAGTTTACCAGATGGTCTAAGGGCTGAGAGCTCTGAGAGTCCCCTCCCCCTGCTGATTCAATTGACCCTTGAGATGCTTATAGCTAAAAGACTTTCCTCAGGATTGGATGTAAGCTTTTGATCTTAGTCTGAACTTGATCGGGTCAGGTACTGATCAGATTCTAGCCCCCAGGCATAGGCTCATGCTTTTGGTCTCAAAGTGTTCTTGATTCAATCAGACACACCTTGATTATTGCCCTGACCTGTAGCTCCACCCTTAGTTATGGGCAAAAAGATTCCCGGAAGGTTCCCCCTGAGAACTGTGTCCTTACTCCAAACTGTCCCAATCCCAGACTGAGATTCCTGGCTTTTTTTCTGGACCCATATGGATCGGTTCCCTTCAGTCCAGATTGCCTTGGGCTGGGACTCTGGACTTCTCCACAGGTTTGCAGTTTCAAGGGGTGTTAGTTGGCTTGGGCCTCTTTTTTCCTGGCAGGATCTCAGGATTTGACTTAGCTTAATCTTAAATTTGGAACCTGTGAAAGCAGATGTGTGGGGCAATGGGGGTGTGGTTTGCTCTTGGCTTGCTCTTCGCTCGCTGCTATGCCCCCTGCTAGCTCCACGACCCGCTCACCTCAGTTCACCAAATGGTCTCTGCCTACCTTTTGGGTTTTCCTTTTATTTTTTTAAGGTTGTTTCCCTCCGTCTCTTGGTTGGTTCTTTCACTCCTGTATTTGTTTACTGGCGATATTTTACTCTTGGTATGAGAGGATTTTCGTGGTGAAACAGCGAGCTACTGCCCTAGTTACTCCTCCATTTTGGCTCCACCAATAATAAAGTCTTAAGCAAAGAAGCAAGAGAGAACTTGGAGTTGATCTAAACCAACTCTTCCATTTTATTGATGAGAATGGGTTAAGTCCTGAGATTGCTCAAAGTCACAAAAGCAAGTTCATTTCAGACCGAGGAAGAGAACACGTCTCCAATGTTTCCCCCTAAACTATGTTTTTACTCTATAAATTGGCCCAGACATCATAGTATATCAGAAGGCTAGTGTTGGTATTCCCTGACTATAAATGAAATTAAGTCCAGTAAATAAGCATTGATCCTAAAGGTCCATAATGCAGTTGTATACAGAGACCCCAAAAGGCAACATAGTATAGGGCAAAGATGTCAAACCCATGGCCTACATTAAGCCCATAATACTGCTGAGTACATTCAGAACAAAATCAAAATGTAATTGAGAAATAAAAATACAGTGGAACATGGATAACTTTAACATGTAATTTTCAAGGTCGATATGCAGTACCAAAGATCCTTATATGTGGTTTAATGGCCTCAGTTTCTATTTCTGCATTGCAGTAGGTAGTGGAAAGAGTACTAGTCTTGAAAAGAGGAAGACCTTTGGCACTAACAATGTAATTTAAGGTACCTAACCATCAAGCAAGTCTCTAAGATTCTAAATTTTGAATGAGTTGCCATTCTTCATTAGTGGAAGAAGCTTACACAGTGGAAATTCCCAACCAAATAAAATCACAAGATCCAGATCACCCAGTACAAAATATTTTTTTTTAATTAAAAGCCAACAATCTGATGGGTAGAAGAATTCTAAATGAAGCATTACATTAATGAATCATATACAGGAGCATTAGCTCTGGAAAGAGATGTTCTTTTTTTAAAGTATGAACTTAAGGCAAGCTAGCTGGGAAAGGTATTTTATTACAGAATTTTATGTCTGTATTCTGTCTTTATTTGTCTGTATTTTTGATCTCAGATTAAGATTGTTTTAGGGATTTGGGTTTTGTTTTTTATACACTTAGACAGTATCTGTAAAGATGCTGTGATACTGTGGGGAGCATGTCTGTAATTAACAATTCACAATTCACTCTCTAATGTCAGACATCAGACAGAAGTGGAAACTAGTTTCAGAATAAATACAAGGTCACACATTTTCTTCCTGTATGAAAATCCTGGCCTAGAGTGAATGATTATGTTGGATTCAGGTGGTCTGTGTTCTATGCAGAAAAGGGTGCGTTAGTGGAGTTGTGAACTGATCCAAACATTCTGGAGAACGTTTTGGAACTATACTCAAAGGGCTATAAAACTGCACATGACCCTTTGACCCAACAGTATCACTACTAGGTCTGTATCCCATAGAGATAAAAAGGGGGAAGGGAAAATAATCTATTTGTGTACAATATTTGTAGCAGTTCTCTTTGTGATGGTAAAGAATTGGAAACTGATGGGATGCCCATCAGCTGGGGAATGGCTGAACAAGTTGCAGGATAATATTGTCGAGGAATATTATTATGCTATAACAAATGATAAAAAGAAAGATTTGAAAAACTTGGAAATACCTACATGAACTGATGCAGAGTGAAGTACGCAGAATCAGGAGAACACACACAGCAACAGCAGTATTATACAATGAACAAGTGTGAATGGCTTAAGGATTCTTAGCAATACAATGATCCAAGACAATGCCAAAGGGTTTCTTATGAAAAAATAGTAACCAACTCCAAAGAAAAAGCTGAAGGAGTCTCAATGCAGATTGAAGCAGACCATTCTTTATTTTCTTCTTCTTTTTTGTGTGTCTTCTTCCATAACATGACAAATATGGAAATATGTTTGTATCATAGCATATGTATAACCAGTAGCAAATTGCTCACCCTCTTAGGGGAGGGGAGGAAAAAGAAAAAGAGAGAGAGATTATGTTACCCAAAATGTCAGAAAATGAATGCTAAAAATTGTTTTTATGTGTAAATAGGAAAAAATAAAACATTACTGTAAAGCAAAAAATTTTAATTAGAAGAAAAGAAAACAGAGTGTGAAGGAAGAGATAACTTTTTAAAAAACATGTTTGCCAAGCGCAGATTGGCAAGACTGAAACAGCTTGGATCAGTCTGTAAAGTTGGGTCAAGTTATCTTCAGTTTGTCCTGAACAAAGTACGTGTTAAAGCTGTTTGGTATCATGAGGAATAAATTCCACACTTGTTCCTTAGGGGAAGCATGAGCCTTCTCAACTATTCAGGAAAAGTGGCAATATTTCTCTTCATGGCAACCTCTCAGAATGGGCAGAAGACATTCATTAGGCATTGTCAGAGGCCAACAGATGCTGACACATATAATGTGGCAGCTGTACATACCAGTAACTAGGTGTTATTTCCTATAGGAAAAAATAATGGGTCCTTATTCCCCAGCAGGCACAAACCTATTACCTGGATTTTATGAATTGATCATTCTGTTTGTCTTAAGTGAATGGTGATGCAATATATTCCCAACCAGAAATAGGGCTTTTTTTTCATGGTTTCCAAGTATTTTCCATAGAGGCATGTTTTTGATTTAAAAGTCAGTATTAAAAAATTAGTCTCCACAGCATTTTTGCCTACAAGTCCACTTCACTACATGCAATGAATTTTTTTTCTAATGGATATATGCTTGAAGTCATATAAATGTAATTTCTGTTAATCAAATCACATTTTAAATGTATGAGAGAAATTTGCTATTCAAAGGAAAACAGGTCCATCATCTGTAAAGCAAAGAACATTTTATGAGGGAGTAGAAACAATCTTAACAATTAGTGAAGCTTTTTAATATTTGATTTGCTTTTAGCAATAAATGTATTCTTTGATATGGTGGGGGAAAGGAAGGGGGCAATTAGTAAAGCATTTCACAGTATCAGAGAATTTTATCAATTAACCAAAAATATTAAGTACTTATCTAAGTCAGGCATTATGCTAGACGCTAGGGGTACAAAAATGAAAATGAAATAGTCCTTGTCCTGGAGGAACATGAGAGACAAAACATACAGATGTAATTATATTCAAAATATAAATAAAATAAATACAAAATAAACTTTTGGATAGGCTCACCAGCACTTGGAGTCAATCCTAAAAGATATCGTGTTTTTTGGTAGCATTTGAACTGAACATTGAACAAAACTGAGAATTCTAAATGAGATGGGAGATGATGTTATGTGAAAGAAATAGTCAGTTTAATCAAATATAGAATCAAACTATAGAGTGAATAAAAATGGGGATATACTGGTAGCAATATCCCAAAATTACCACTTAGGCAGCATTTCCCTTAAAAAGGTATTGAAATTGAGGACATCTAAGTGGTTCAGGGAATAGAGAGCCAGACTTTAAGACAGGAGGTTTTGGATTCAAATCTGAACTCAGACATTCCCTAGTAGTATGACCCTGGGTAAATCACTTAACCCCAATTGCCTAGTCCTTATAGATTTTCTGTCTTGGAATTGATCTTTAGTATCAGTTCCAAGACAGAAGGTAAGGATTTTTTTAAGGTATTGAAATTGTAGTTGAGATTTAATCTGCTCTGGGCACTAAGCCTTCAACATAGTTTCCTGGTCTTCTTGTATAAATACTTAGGACCTGGAAGGGTGAGACCCTTCCATGAGGGCTTTAGACTATAGACCAGATAGAGATGAACAAAAGTAAAAAGCTGGGCTCACCTGAATCAATGCTTTATTCTGCATTAACATCCCTTCCCTGCTCAGAATATCCTAAGTAAATTTCCTTTGGTTTATTCTTAGGTATTTCATGAGTTTCTCATTTCATTCCAGTTTGGGACCTAAATTTGAGCAGCGCAGCACCAGTCAGGCAAAGAAGATTATAGAAATATTTTATAATAACCAAACTGCAAATGTAAGAAGCCACGTTGGCTTTAAAGGCCAAGGAGTTGACATTTAATGATAGAAGTAATAGTGAGACATTAGAATTTCCTGAGCAAAGTAGTGACAAGAACCAACCTCAGCTTTAAGAAAAACCACTTTGACAGCTGGGTATAGAAAGAGGAGAAATTTGAGGTCTGGAAAGCAATTCAGAGATTATTGCAATAGTCTGGGTGACAGGTGAAATAGACTAGGTGACAAGAGTCTTTTAGATAAAGAGAAGAGCAAATGGAAGAAAGATATCACATTGGGACAATCAATTAGATGACAATTTAATAGATATTGTGAACTTTAGATTACTCCACCCTACTTAGTCTAACAAAAACAGGAATGTCTACGCCCATACTTAAGGATTAAGTACTTAGGAGGATGCCCTATGACAGACATGTGCTAGCAAATGACAAACCAGAAACAACTGATAGACCCCTGGGCTGTCCTAAGTCAAGCTTGAGCTACCATTGGTACATGTGAGATGCAGGAAAGTGATGTAAAAACCTTCTATATATTTTGCATGACTTCCTCTCTCAGGGCTCTTTCCACAGAGAGGTGGCTCTGGCTACCAGCATGCTGAGCATTGTAGCATCTTGGCAGGGCGGCAGCTATTGTCCAGGTTTGTCAGTGAGTTTTCCTTGATACTATACTGGAAGAAGCTTAGTAGCCTAGTTCACGTGAGGCATCTTTACTGAGCTCTCTCAGAGTTTAGGCTGATTCTTTCTCCTTTACCTTCTGAACATTATCCTCTTAGAAAGCCTCTAATCTTCTTCAGAGGCCTCATGGCAGAGGTCTTTGAACTTCTCCTGGAACAGGCCAGGTGGTAGAAATCCTATACCCTCCTTCTCTCTCTTCTCCTTAATTCCTTTCCTCTATATTAATTAAAATCACCATAAGTTTCCAACTGACTTGGGTATTTTATATTGGGATTTTCTCTGGTGACCAAATTAATTTAGATTAGGTCACAACCCTAAAATTATCCTTTCACAAATAACTAACAATAAGAGAAATCCAAATGAGACCTCAATGCTAAAGTCTTACCCCATGCCTATGATTTGTCAAAGATGACAAAACATAGGCATATTCAATGTTGGAGTGGGTTTGGGGAAGAAAGGCATTATTGGTGACCCCATGGATCAGGACAACTATTTTAGAAAGCAACTTGAAACTATGATAATAATAATAAACTGACCATAGTCTTTGACTTGGAAGTGTCGATACTAAACTTATACCCAAAGAAAGTGATTGATAAGAATAAAGTCCCTAGATACACTAAAATTTTATAGCAGTGCTTTTAGAGTTAGCAAATAATTGAAAAAAGTACATGCCCATTAACTGGAAAATAGCTAAATAAATGTATTTATTAGGATATTACTATGTTGTAAGAAATGCTGCACATTAAAAAAAAGAAGAAAGAAATATGGAAAGATCTATAGGAACCATTATAGAGTGTGGTAAGAAAGACCAAGAAAACAATAAACACAATGCATATAAAAATGTAAATGGAAAAAAACACAGAAAATAATCAAAAGTGAATATTACAAAATTATAAACAACATGCATAACTCAAAATAAGAGAAATGAGAAGGCATCCTAACCCCTTCACAAAGGTGGGAGGTATAATGCAAATATTTCTATACTTTTCCCATGTATTAATCAATTTTGCTATTTTCCCCTCTTTTTCTTTTTTCTCTTTTGTCTTAAAAATTACTAATTTTTATATGGAATGTATCTTTGAAATGGAGGAGAATTCTGGACAAAATTCAGATGATAAAAGAAATACCAATAAAAACTTATTATTACATGTTTTAAACTGTTAGATAAAATAATGAACAGCAGTCTCCCAGTGACACAAATAATCTAAATTTAAAATGAAGGAAAGGGCAATGGAGAGAAATAGAATGTGCATTAACACAGGATCATAGAGAGATGGAGGATACCTTATAGTTTGTTGTATTAAAATTTAAATTCTCTGGAGCCTACATCTTAATTTATATGCATTTATTAAATAATTTTAAAAGTGAGTTGGAGAAAGAAAAGACCTCTAGCCATGTGTAGCTGGAAATCCCCTTCCCTACCCTTCTCCCAAGTTGAGTCCATAAGCACCTTCTTGCTCACCAAAAAGATCCAATTTCTTCACAAGACCCAAAATTTATACTCTGAATGACATCCCATTTTCAAAGACCTCCAATTGGAGGGCTCCAACTTTACTCAGGGCAAGAGGACAGTCTTCAGGATGTCAGGGAGCCACAAGGCCTCTGGCATTCCCCCCCTACTCCCCAGAGGACACATGTGTGTGTCTTCCACTAGTTTGTTTGACAGATAAGTTTAGACGGGTATAAGCACTAGACTTTGTCCTTAATTCAGTCAAAGAAAGGTGCTAAATTACAACTTAAATTAGTCAGAGAATAGGCTATTTTCCTCTTTTAAACTTTGAAGTCAATCTTAGAGTAGAAGTTAAAAAAAGGTACAGGCTGGAGTTAATTTTTCACAGCTCCCCATCTGGTTCATTGGGGAGACATACTAGTCTCCCCAGTGAATCATTCCATATATAATATCTATACATTTCAGGATTGTCTCAGCAGGATACATAAGGGCTCAAAGGTATTATACATTCCATGAAAGGTCTAATTACATTTGGGTGTTTCTTAACATATTTAAAATGATTGATAGACACATTGAAAAGGAGCCATTCGGGGCATTTCCCTTTTCTGTCACAAGGGTTTAATCAAAATAAAATATCAGCACATGGGAAGGACAGAAGGAGAAGGAGGACCCAACCTGACAGTTCTCTTTGCTCTGCCTAAAGACTCACTTAGAATTTCATAATGTAGTGTCTGATTTCTGGGGACATCTATTGCTGTCAACATTTTAGTACATATGAGATCATGATGGTCTTCATAGCATTTTCTCCAAGAGATCTGCTTTCCTGGGCCATAGTAATAGCAATATTTTTCCCTAAAATTGCTTTTTTTCTAAATCTTATTCGATGAACTTTTAGGATAGCTCCACAATCTTCCCAACTCCAGGCAGATGGGACCTTGCCGAGGATCTAACATCACATACAAGCATATACATAACTTGAAGGTAACATAACCAACATGGTGTATGTCCTTTTACAACAATAATAGACTTGTTATAAGATGTATAGCTAGGTTAATCATTTAAGAATACATTAAATAAGTTACCCAAATAATATATTAATCACATTTCCAAAAATAAGAAATATATATATGTATATAAATTTTAAAAATTATAACAAGTTCCTGATACTCATGGTCTAGTGTGGATAATTTATGTTTTATAATCATGTAGGTTAAGTGAAACTATATTGCAGTTACCCACTATCTACCATGACTAAAGAAAATTGCCATATAAAAGAAAAAATGACAGAATGACAAAGAGGGGAATGTGATCCCCTAGTCTGATTTCTACTCTATTCAAGAGCCATAGGAATAGCAAGCCAAAGTCCTAGCAAAATAAGAATATTCTCCACAAAAGATTTCCTACCAGGATAAATCATGAGTCCTACCTCAGAGTCTTTGCAGAATAGTTGCTCTTTCAACCCTCCTCTAAGAAAGTTCTCCCCACCTTGGCTCACAAAAATTGATCTAGAAGCCTCTGGGTGAAAGAGACAACGATAATAAGTGTCCCCAACCTTGAGGATCATATGAGGCTCTTTACTAGGGGCATGAGAGCAGACTAGAATAATGGGGAATAGAGTATCATGAGGAAGAAAGGAAAAATCACCACATTCAGACTTCAAAGTCCCTTCCCCTCCCTCATACTATCATAAATCATAATTCTTCTGGCATTCCCCACAACAACTACTGTTCCCTTGAGGAACAGTATGGTTAGTATCAGGAGAAGCATCAGCCCTACTAGAGCCATTATTATTATTCTAGATTCTATTTCTAAACTCCTGATTCTTCTTCCTATAATTTATTGCTACATGAACTGGCCTGCCATAGGAAAAAAAAAAACAACGTATTGAACCCCTAGATTTTGGGGTGTTATTAGTTGCATGAGTCAGTGTTTTTGTGGCATCTCATAAGGGAGCCATGAGTTCCTCAACTGCAGATGTTAAAATAGGAGCCAAAATAGATGTTTCTCTTGCTTTGTCTTATTTGATTTTTTTACAATTTCTCCTTTTTACCTTTTTTTCTCTCTCATACCCTTCAAAAACATATATGTCTATATATTTCAACTGCTCTATATTCAGAATAGCCTAGTCTGGGCAATGTTTGTGAAAATATTCTTTTATTTTCAGAGAGGAGTGAGATACAAAATGACAATGTGCCATACAAGCTTCATTGTATTTAATGGGGTCTAAACCTGTAAATCTCTTAGATGTTGTGTATACTCAATCATAAAACTGATGGGGACACTCATTATCTTCTTAAGTAACACATTGAAATGTATAACAATTTTCTGGCTAAATTGAGCAGGCCCTCATTCCCTTTAGCAAAGCCCACCTAGCAACACATAACCTCAATAGTCCTCAGAATTACTAGAATCCCATTGTGATTCCTGTAATGGCCTCTGTTTCCCATTCTCATTCTGAGGATAATTGGTGGCATCAAAAATTGCCTATCTTTCTCCCTCAGAGTGTAAGGTATACATTAGAACCATTACATTACTTCAGCTCATATTAAAACTCTGAAAAAAAGGACTCAAATTATATGAAGACAATAATTGGATCACAGTCAAAGCTAGGCATATCTCATTTTCAAATGCTAAGGTCTGTGGGACGGAATGGAACAAAATATATTAACATTACCACGTTAACTCTTCTCCCATGGGTAACAACTTCCCTCAGATGAAACATGCCCTTAGAAGAGTCATTATTTATTATTATTGATCCTAAAGTCTGTGTGGAGGCTGAGCAGAGAGGACCAGGAGGAAATGAACCTCCTCCATTTCAAGGAGTCTAGGAAGGATCTCCCAGTGGTCAAAGAGGGGCTAAAAATGAGGAGGTTGGGGATGGAGCTGAGTGAAGAGGTGGGATCAGAAGGGGCTGGACACACCTGAAGTGGTGGGAAGAAATGGAAATGTCAAGGGCTTAAAGGGTATGGTAGAGTGAGAAGGCCAAGGATGAGAAGATGAGAAGGTCCAGGGAAAGAAACAGAGAATGGGTATGGGAGTGAGTAAAATGAATGTGTGAGGAAGGGAGGTACAAAAAATACTTTGGGAAGGGTACCAAAAAAGAGAGAAGGGGAAGCCACTAAGGCAACAAGGGAAGGTGCCATAGGATAAGCAAGATATGAAAAAGCTATGGAAGACTTAATAGAAATTTAGCTACTTCATTGAATCTTTGTAGATTCATCAAGAAGTACATATAGCTCAAAGTTAACAGTAATTTAATTCCTTGGGGTTTTTATTTCCAACAGCTAAATTTAATTCTCTTAATGTCTTAAATGTTTTAATGTCTTAAAGTCAAAAGACATAAAAAGGGCCAAAGTGGGTCTATAGCTGGTGGTAGTAAGTTTTAAATAGTTTCTAACAAAAGTTAGTGGCTTGTTTTTTTTGTCCTTCTTAGTTCTATTGGCAGTTCTCTTGTTCTAGTCAGATGAGCAGCCTATGTAAAGATCAAGGGACAGGATTCTTACTGCCTGAACTTCCCATTTGCACAAATAAGTTTAAAAAGCCAAAAATGAACAAAAATAACATGAAAACTGTAGATCAAACAAAAAATAAATTAGATACTGTTAGTTACTACCTGTCTCCCTATAAGCTGCATAGTTCTATTGAACTGCCTATGCATAGCTTAGTTTTTGTTTGTTTGTTTTTTAAATGAGGAGTAAAGAAAAAAAAAGGAAGAAAGAAACCTGAAGGTTGTCTGTCTCTTACTCCTATACAAGTGATGGGGAACCTTTTAAAGACCAAGTGCCTAAAACTGCACCCTCACAGGAGAGGGAGGAAGCATTCATTGGGCTGCTGCTAGGCAGAGAAGCCAGTAATGAGAGAAATGTCCTCAGACACATTGGAAAGGGGGAAAGGAGCAGGCCCCCTCTGGCAGGTGTGCCATATGTTCACCAACACAACCTTATATCCTTAAAGCTAAATTATGTTGTTTATTTTGAAGACTTTTCTACTTCTCTCCCTAACCAAAAAAGAGCCAGAAATAATTTGCAAACACACACAAAAAACAGTAATCTTACCCAAAGTTTCTCCTTGATGCTCTGAGCTTCACAAGAACCTGGAAATTATATATAATTTTTTAAAATGTCTACACGAGTTAAGTCAATCCATGTGACAAGAAAAAAAATAAGACAAAAGGCAAAAGAGAAGAGAAGGAATTCAGATTCCTGCTTTGAGGTTGCCAGAACTGTTGAAATTAAAATTCTCTGAAGAGTTTATCTTAATTTATATGTATTCATTAAATAATTTTAAAAGAGAGTCAGAACAAGGAAAGTTCTGTTATGTGGCAAGAGGTCCCCTTACCTAGCCTTCTCCCAGGCTGAATCCATGAACATCTTCTCCCTCTTAATTCCTCACCAAAAAGCAAATTTCCTCTCAGGATCCAAAATTTATATATACTCTGAATGACATCCCCATTTCAAAGCCCTCCAAATTGGGGCCCTCTGTCCTCAGTCAGGGTAAGAAGCAAGTCTTCAGGACGCCAGGGAGCCACAAGTTCACTTTCTTAAGAAGTTTGTTGGCAGATAAGCACCAGGCTTTGTTCTTAATTAATCAAAGGGTGGGGCTGAATTACAATTTAATAGTCAGAGGATGAGTTATTTTCAAACTCAATAGGAAACTTTCCCCTTTTAAACTTTTATAGTCAATCTTTTTTTTAATGAATTTATTTTTTTTAAATATTATTTTATTTGGTCATTTCCAAACATTATTCATTGGAAACAAAGATCATTTTCTTTTCCTCACCCCCCCCCCCACCACCACCACCATCTCTCCCATAGCTGACCGCATGATTCCACTGGTTATCACATGTGTTCTTGATTCGAACCCATTTCCGTGTTGTTGGTATTTGCATTAGAGTGTTCATTTAGAGTCTCTCCTCAGTCATGTCCCCTCAACCCCTGTAGTCAAGCAATTGCTTTTCATCGGTGTTTTTACTCCCACAGTTTATCCTCTGCTTGTGGATAGTGTTTTTTAGATCCCTGAAGATTGTTCATGGACATTGCATTGACCCTAATGGAGAAGTCCATTACCTTCAATTGTACCACAGTGTATCAGTTTCTGTGTATAATGATTTCCTGGTTCTGCTCCTTTCACTCTGCATCACTTCCTGGAGGTTGTTCCAGACTCCATGGAATTCCTCCACTTTATTATTCCTTTTAGCACAATAGTATTCCATTACCAACATATACCACAATTTGTTCAGCCATTCCCCAATTGAAGGGCATCCCCTCATTTTCCAATTTTTGGCCACCACAAAGAGTGCAGCTATGAATATTCTTGTACAAATCTTTTTCCTTATTATCTCTTTGGGGTACAAACCCAGTAGTGCTATGGCTGGATCAAAGGGCAGACAGTCTTTTATCTCCCTTTGGGCATAGTTCCAAATTGCCCTCCAGAATGGTTGTATCAATTCACAACTCCACCAGCAATGAATTAGTGTCCCTACTTTGCCGCATCCCCTCCAGCATTCATTTGTTAGCCAGTCTGCTAGGTGTGAGGTGATACCTCAAAGTTGTTTTGATTTGCATCTCTCTGATTATAAGAGATATAGAGCACTTTTTCTTGTGCTTATTAATAGTTTTGATTTCTTTGGCTGAGAACTGTCTATTCATGTCCCTTGCCCATTTATCAATTGGAGAATGGCTTGATTTTTTGTACACTTGATTTAGCTCTTTGTAAATTTGAGTAATTAAACCTTTGTCAGAGGTTTTTATGAAGATCGCTTCCCAATTTGTTGCTTTCCTTCTGATTTTAGTTACATTGGTTTTGTTTGTACAAAAATTTCTTAATTTGATGTATTCCAAATTATTTATTTTGCATTTTGTGACTCTTTCTAAGTCTTGCTTGGTTTTAAAATCTTTCCCTTCCCAATGGTCTGACATGTATACTATCCTGTGTTTGCCTAATTTTCTTATAGTTTCCTTCTTTATGTTTAAGTCATTCATCCATTCTGAGTTTATCTTGGTGTAGGGTGTGAGGTGTTGATCTAAACCTAATCTTTCCCACACTGTCCTCCAATTTTCCCAGCAGTTTTTATGAAATAGTGTATTTTTGTCCCCAAAGCTGGGTTCTCTGGGTTTGTCGTATACTGTCCTGCTGAGGTCACTTACCCCAAGTCTATTTCACTGATCCTCCTTTCTGTCTCTTAGCCAGTACCAAATTGTTTTGATGACCGCTGCTTTATAATATAGTCTGAGATCTGGGTCTGCAAGGCCCCCTTTCTTTGTATTTTTTTTTTCGTTGTTTCCCAGGATATCCTTGATCCTTTGTTCTTCCAAATGAACTTTGTTATGGTTTTTTTCTAAATCAGTAAAAAAAAATTTTGGAAGTTCAATGGGTATGGCACTAAATAGATAAATGAGTTTGGGTAGGATGGTCATTTTTATTATATTGGCTCAATCTTAGGGTAAAGTTAAAAAAAAAAGGAGCAGGTTAGTGTTAATTTTTCACAATTAAGTTAACCCCCTTACTTTTCAGAGGAGGAACCTGAGATGCAAAGAAGTTAAGGGGCTTGCCCAATATAGCCAGTAGGGTAGATTCAAATTCAAGTCAAAGTAATACTTCTGGGGACAGGTAGGAGGCTGAGTGATAGAGAGCCCAGACAAGAGATGGGAGGTCCTAGGTTCAAATATGACCTCAGATACTTCCTTGCTGTGTGACCCTGGGCAAATCATTAGCCATCATTTCCTATTTTTTATTTTTCTTCTGCCTTGGAACTAATATACAATATTGATTCTAAGAGAGAAAATAAAAAAAATTTTTTAAAGTGAAACTTCTGGGGACACAGTATATATGATCCTAATTCCAAGAAAATAAATTGTAGCTTCTAACTTGTATAAGGCTTCCAGGAAATCATCCAAATGTTTCCTTGTTCTCCCATTCCCACAGCAGCTTTCATAATAATGAGCCCTACATTGGCTTTTACCCCTGTGAGCACCTCCTCTCTGCATCCAGTTTGTGGTTGGATACTAGACTCCTTCATTCTACCCTAGTCTTGCCAAGGTAAAGAACACTTCACCCTCTGCCCATCTCAATTTACCAACCTAAAAATTGGGCAAAATCATAATTGCCCTGAATTTGACTTTTAGAGACCATAGTCCCAATTGTCTATAGTGCATATTGGTATCTCCTTGGAAAAGGGTACTATATAAACATGGCGCTACTAATGCTCTCATAGAATTTCAGGAATTGTGAGTTCAAATGTAGTGATTTGGTCTCTCTTGCCTGTTGCCTTGAAGTTAGACCAAAGGGCATGCACTTGGTTTTCTTCAACCTCAAATGAATGAGGATTTTGTTTAGGTTTGTTTGCCTGCCAGATTCAAAACCATCTATTTCAGCTCATGCACAGATTCTTTGTATGGCTAGGCTTAGACGTTATGCCTTTGCACTGGCTGGATAGGAAAATCATTGAAGGACCCCATAATTTCATATCCTGCCTTTATATAACATAAACACAAACTAGAAGAAATTTATGTTCAAAATGCAAAGTCACTGATGTTTGAATCTGCCCTAGCACAGCCTCCTCACAGCTATTGCCAGTCCACTTGGCACAGGACCTCCACATTTATGATAACACTCTTCTCATTCACCGGGTCTCTTCATTTGCATCTTTACTATTTTGTTTAAGCTTGGATTTTTAGCTTCTTAGCAAGCTAATGCCTGCCCCAAACCAACTGAGGATGTGCCTTATGTTTATAAGCCAAAAGACAGAAGGCGACTCAAAGGGTAAAGTGTATCAAATGTACTTGGTCACACCTCAGTTTCTGAGTAAGAGAGTAAATGGCCCAAGAGAAGGGTTCTTGGTTCTCTAGGCTCATGGGTGTGACTTTTGAAGTCCACAAGGCAAACCTGATTAAAACTAGGAATTATATGGTATAAAAAATTGGAAAGGTTTGATTTCAAGAGAATAACAATATCGCATGCCTCCGTATCTCAAAACCCTTGTGGGATCAGGGGAGGTACCGGAAGAGGGGGTAAGGGAGGGAATTTCAGAAAACCAAATGATGTGAGAACAAATGAGATTTTGAGAGTAGCAAAAATTGAGAAAAGAAAGGGTAAGATTTAAAGATGTAAACTTCTAGAATTGTATTGAACTGAAGGTCCAGTTCTATGGAGTCCTTAAAAAAAGTAATAGGCAATTAATCAACCACCATTATTAAAGGGCCTACTATGTGCCAGGCACAGTGATAAGCCCTATGGAATCAAAGATAAAATTTTACAACCCATTGGAGGCAACAAAGTGCATATATAAAATCTGAATAATCGCTGATGCATTTCAGGTTCTGGAATAGATAGGTTAGCAGAGGGCCTGGAACATAGTAAGTACTTAGTAAATAATCAGTGATAGATTGATAGTCTTGGGAATGCATCCTTTCAATGGCAAGAGTGCTCATTTTTACACTTAATGAGATTCAACAAAAATTATATAGAATTAAGGGAAATGGGATGCAAAATCAGAGCCAGTAATGACTTCAGTCATACAACTCCCTGTGCATCTTTCTGAACTCCATGGTTGCCCTCTTCCCAGATCCTAGTAACAGCACTAGATGGAGCCCCACAAGGGCAGAGAAGCATGGAACATGCAAGATGCTGTGTAAATCCAACAATAGTTGTGACAATTTTCAGAATACAATCTACATGGCTTATGGCTTCATGTCACTCCTAGAAGGAGGTTAATTATTTTTTCTTATCATGTACCTCTTTGACAATCTGATGAAGTCTTTATATCCCATCTCAGAACAACATTTCAAAATTTATAAAATAAAATAATGTTGTTTATCCTTTAAAGTGGATCGATGACATCAGGAGGCTGAGGTGATCAGGCTATGGATGATCAGTCCAATATGAGCTTCAAAGGTTCTACCACAGGTTGAGCATTAAAAACACTTGGGGAGGAGGGGGGGATTGGAGAGTGGTAACTGGGTGGCTCAGAAGATTGAGAGCCAGGCCTAGGGATGGGACACCCTGGGTTGAAAGCTGGCTTCAGACACTTCCTAGCTGTATGATTCTGGGCAAGTCACTTAACTTCCTTTGTTTAGCCCTTACCACTCTTCTGTCTTGGAACTCAGTATGATTCTAAGACAGAAGGTAAGGGTTAAAAAAAAAAACACTTGGAACAGAGATGTCTCTGGACTTGCAGATCTCATTCTTTATGCTACTGTGATTCTGCTTTGTTCATAGAGCATAGCACCTTCTTTCAATTGAGCACACCTGACTTCCATGGGTGGAGCCAAGATGGTGAAGTAATTCAGAGCAGCTCTGTGCCACCATAAGAATCCTCTCTGACCAAGATTAAAGGAATACAGAGGTGAAACAACTTTTAAGAAAAGAAAAACCCAAAAGGTAGGCAGAGACCATCTAAGGTGCTGGGGTAAAAGAAGAGCAGAGACAGAAAGAAGCTGTAGAGTAAGGGTAAATTTTAGGGTTAAGACTGAATATAAATTTAATTGGTCTCCAGGGATCAAGTCAAATCCCAAATAAAATACTCAAGTCAGTTTGAAAATGTTATGGTGGTTTAATTAATATAGAGGGAAGGAATTAAGAAGAAGAGAGAGGGAAAAGGGTATACAATTTCTCTGGCTTAGCCTGTGCCAGGGGGAATTCAAAGATCTCTGCCACAAGGCCTCCTCAGAAGATTAGGGGCTTCCTAAGAGGATAGTGTTTTGGAAGATAAAGGAAAAAGGAATCAGCCTAAACTCCAAGAGAGCTCAGTAAAGATGCCTCACCTGAACTAGGCTACTAAGCTTCTCCCAGTATATTATCAAGGAAAACTCACCGCCAAACCCAGACAATAGCTGCCACCATGCCAAGATGCCAAAACGCTCAGCCAGAGCTACCTCTCCACGGAAAGAGCCCTGAGAGAGGAAGTGACATGAAATATATAGACAGTTTTTAACATCACTTCCTGTGTCTCACATGTACCAATGGTAGCTTAAGCTTGACTTAGGACAGCCCAGGGGGACTGTCAGTTGTTTCTGATTTGTCATTTGCTAGCACATGTCTGTCATGGGCCATCCTTCTCAACACTTAATCCTTAAGTAGGGGTGTAGACATTCCTGTTTTGTTAGACTAAGCAGGGAGTAAATCTAAGATTCACAATCCCCCCTGATGATGATTGGGAGATTAGTCTCCCCAAATGATCACTAAACATAATCATCCTGCACCTCTAAAATTTCTAACTGCAGGTGCATACAAAATTTCACCTTCTAAGAAGAAACTACAATAGCTAGATAGGAGAGGGAAACAGAAGAAAGACAGACAGCAAAACCAGGTTGCTGGGCGCATTGACAAAGACCAATTAGGGGGAAGTCACCTTTTGGCATAAAAGTATACATTCAAATAAATGTTCAATAAAACTTGAGTTCAATCAACCACATCCAAAGTTCATTCTGGATCTTCTTGATGTAGTGTAGGTTTTCTGGCATCTTTCTGCAACAGTTCATTCTCTGGATTTAGGAGTTAGCAAGCTTCTTTCCTTGAAGATCTTTCTCGAACAAAAAATTTAAATATTGGATTTTTATTAAAATACAATCCCCCCCCCCGAAGTAAGTGTTGAGAAACATCCAGTCCAGCTCAGGATGCATGGTTAAGTTATGGGGTTGTATGAGTCAATTATCAAAAGAAGAGAAAAAAAAACCCAAAAACATAAAGAAAAAAATGGGAGAAAGTTAAACTTTTGGGAGAAAGAAAAAAATTCAAAATCAGAATCAAAATATCAAAATCTATATATATAAAATGTTGAGTAAATAAGAATAAATTCATAATAACCCCTTATTTGGGCTTAATAACTTTCTAACAGGCCCTTGTATTAAGGTCCAATTAAAGTAATTTCTAATCCCATAAATCTGTAGGACAGAATGCAGTAATATTTCACTTACCCATTTTCAGCCAAGACTACAGGAAATTGCCATACTATGAGAAAGAAAAAGAACTAGAATTTTATTTTGATAGGGAAGTGTCATTCCCTGTTCTGATTTTTTTGTCATTCTCAAGGATATGGGGAGCCAGGATGATAGCCAAACTTTGATACTTGTCTGTATTTCACAAAGAGTGTAGATACAAGAAAGTTCTACAACTTAACATATGTCAAGCGTCGCAACCTCAAGTCTCACATTAAGTTCAAGTCCTTTTCTGATGGCTTAGAAGTGCATCAATCCTACCTGGATTGGTTTCTTTCTTTTTGACCTGTGTGCTCTTTTTGGCACTATTCAGGTTAAGTCTGTGCTCCTTGTTTTCATCCTATTTCCTAGAATCAGACACAAACATTAATCACAGTCCCATTACATTTTATCAATAAATGGCAGGTTCCCATAGTTTAAAGCTTTTGGGGTATACATTAATATTATAGTATATGTACATATGAAAATTATATTACTACAAAAAATAATATTAATTGTATGTACCTTTAGTACAAGAAATGATAAAAAGGGGGAAATCAAATATTCTAATCAAAATAAAAGAAAAGCAATAATAAAATAAGGGGGAGTGGAAATTCAGGAATTCAATGTGTTCTTGAAAAACAGCATCCACTTGTCAATGGATTATTATCTCCAATGCATGTGATAGGATACAGTCAATCAGTCTCAACAGAGGTGGCATGTGCTTCAAATGCGAAAAAATGAGAGAGAAAATCAAATATTATATGGCACAAGTAAAGTGCAACAAAATAGTACAGAACCATCAATAGGGAAGAAAAACAAAAATGTTAAAAATGTATATATTTCATAATTGCAGGAGTACTGTATTTTAAAAATCCATTTCTTCCTTTATCTTCCTTCTTCCTCCTTCTTGCTATTTGGAGGGGAGACAAAACTGAAAAGGGTTAATATATACAAAAACAATACGATCCAAGAGGTATCACCTTCGTAGTATGTGGGAAGTTCCTTGGGAACCCCCCTGATGGGCACCCCCCTGAGGAGCATTAGCACCCCAAGTATTTTTTAGATGAGCACCACTTAAGTTATATTGTTGTGGAGTCATTTGGTTTGAGTTATCATTTTCCCAATATCTATTCCTATAGTCATCATTCCTAAAGTTGTGGTTTCCATTATCATTATTATAGTTATTTCTATAATTATCATTTCTATAGTTGTTATTAAACTGCATATTCTTTCTGATTGCCTTGAATAAAGTTCTACACTCTATCATTCTGTGGCTCTTCTCACAGAATTAGCAGGTAATGGATCTAGAATTAGATTCTTGGAGAGGGGCAAGTGCCATTGGCTGAGTATCATGCCCTTTTTCTAGTTTAGCAATCTTATCTGTTAAATATGTCAGTCATTTAACAATTTTCTCCATGAGATCATTATTCCCTTCCTCCTTTTCTTTGTTTCCCTTTGAAACATATAGAGCAGTTTTCCTTACAAGATCCATCTGTGGCCATCTTGGACAATGTGTTCTAAAATAATCCCTAATCACTTTGCAAGAGTTACTGACAAAGTGCCTTCTAATTTGTCTTATGCAATTTATTTAGAAAGGTCAAAATCTAGGTATTGACTCCCACACTCAATTATTCTGTCCATGAATCTGGAGGGTAACTCTTCCCCATTTTGCTTAATTCTTTCAAATTCTGTCCACTTATCTGTACTGTCTGCACACTCTCATGGCTGTTAAGATGGCCTCCCTACAATGGTATAGTTGTAAATAATCCTCAGAGTTGTTATAGTCCCATTCGGGATCCTGAGATGGCCAGTGTGCTACATTGCACCCCCAGGACTTTATTGACATGAGAAATTAGTTTATTTTTCTCACGTTCAGTTAAAAAAGCCTGTAGCAAGTTTTCAACGTCTTTGTAAAATGGATTATACTGAAAAAACATGTCTGTCATCTTTTTTGTTACCAGAAAGGGATCTTGTTCCTTGTTCGTATGTGGGAACATTTTGTATGAATTCATTTATTTCTTGGGGAGTAAATGGTATATTTTGCCTTAGAGTCACCACATCCCCATTGTGTCCTATTTCAGGTACTTCTCTTAGAGGAAAAAAACCTCTCCTTGAATTTGAGTCAGTTTGACTAGAAATAGTTTCTTTAGAAGGACAAGATTTCCTTGGGGCTGGAATTGGTTTTTGGGTAGGAGGACATTTCCTTGGGGCTGGAATTGGTTTTGGGGTAGGAGAAGGAACAAGAGAAACTGGGATTTCAGAAGTTTGGATTTCAGGAGAAGAATCTTAGGAATTAAGTTCAGCCAAGATTTGCAGATCACGAGAGAACCAGTCTGTTAGCTGAGCTTTAAGAGAGGTGCTCCATCTCCATTTCGGGGGACAGAATTTCCTCATTTAGAGGTTCAGAAGCAGATTTGTCAGGGTCAGACATGTTTTTTGGTGGGGTCAGTATTTACCAATTGATCCTGTAAGAAGCATTTTAAATTATCCAATTGCTTTTGCATGTTTTCCTTTATTTTAGCTTCAAATTTTTTCAAGGTAGCATTTCTCATCACAGTATTTAGGAGTATAAAAATGAAATTACCTAATAACATAAAAAATTGGAGGTATTTTGGAATCTTAAATGTCCCTAATTCTTCAAACAGCATACAAATGTCATAGAATGTAGTATTCATTTATATAGATTTTTTTTTAATTATTTAAAACTTTGGTTTTAGTCAGTAGATGTCGCTACTGGCTAGGGGGTTAAAATCAGGGAATGGAAACAAAAGATTTGGATGTAGTATACTTTTTTTTTTAAAAAGCCTTTTGATCCAATCAAGTCCCCTAGGCCAAAAGGAGACAGAAAACAAAGCCTTTTGCCTGAGGCTAAGACTGAGTTTTTGTTTGATTTGGGAGGGGTCACAAGCCTCCTCTACTTTACCTTTAGGGTAAAACAGTTTCTCTCTTTGAGTAAAGCCTCCACTTTTCCTAGCTGGCCTCACAGGTTTTTGTTTTTTTGTTTTTTTACTCTTCACTTAATTTTAAAACTAGAGACATGTGGGGAGCAGGACAAAGCCAAAACCTCCTCCAGGTTTTTTCACCACTAGTGAGGGTTGGCTAATTGAGTTGTTTGTTCCCTAAGGGAAAGGGGATTCTTATGTAAACAGCTCCCCCAGTCCTGCCCCTTTTAGGTTTAAAAAAAAAAGGCTGTGTTCAATTCAAATTAAGGAGAAAAGAGAAAAAAAATGTTTCATACTCACCTGATCTCACAGCTGTGTTTCAAACTGCTGGGTTAGATGTTTAAAAGACTGATTTGAGGAAGTAATAATGAGAGAAAGGAAAGGGGTTCCACAGAAATTTGAGGGTCCTGGTCACACCCTTTGTGGATTAGCCAGACTGTAAGGGTAAATTTTAGGGTTGAGACTGAATATAAATTTAATTGGTCACCAGAGATTAATTCAAATTGCCAAATGCTTGTCCCACTAATATGTAGGTACTCAATAAAGATTTGCTAACTACATGAATAATCAATATGTTGATTGATTTGAGCACCTACCTCCCTATTGACTTTGCGTTTCTAAGTAGTCTCAGACCCATCTGAAAATGTTCCCAATTTTTCTATCCTGCTTTGCTACTATGGAAGCAAAGAGCTGGAAACTGAGGGGAAATCCATCACTTGAGGAATGGCTGAACAAGTTGTGGTATATGCTTATAATGGAAATGACAAGCAAGATGATCAAAAAAAAAAAACTTGGAAAAACTTATATGAAGTGATGCAAAGTGAAGTGAGCAGAACCAGGAGAAGATTGTACACCATGACAACAATAATGTATGTTGATCAACTGTGAGTGATTTGCTATTATCGATAAGGCAAGGATCCAGGACAAATCCAAGAGACTCATGAAAAAGAAGAGGATATCTACTGCCATAGAAGAAACAAAAGGAGTCTAAATACAAATTGAAATAGGTCATTCTTTACTTTATTTCTTCCATGAATTTTTCTCTAGTGAAAACAATGTGTCTTCTTTCACAGGATGAACATGAAATTATGTATTATATGATAGTATATGTACAATCTGTATGATATTACCTGCCTGCTTGGGGAGGAGAAGAGGAGTGGGAAGGAGAGAAAGGACATAGATTGAAAAATATCAGAAAATGAATACTGAAAAAATGTATTAATATAATCTGGAAAAAAAATTATTATGACCAGAAAAAAAGTGACAAATAGTATAACAGTGAATTATATAATTAGGATAATTTCCAAATTCATTGGAATATGAATATAATGGAATGCTTGACTTCCCCCAACTCTACCCTTAGTCTCTCATTATTACCAAGACACTTTTGTGTTCCCATTTTGCTGAACTGACAAAATTCTTTCTAAAGACCTTTTTAGATTTGAGTGTTTGTCTCTCAACCAATACCCTTATGTCAAAATAAGGAAACTTGGGCCCAGAAAAGTAAAGTGACTTGCCTAAAATCATACTTGTAGTAAGGGAAAGAACTAGGATTTGGATCCAAATGCTCTGACTCCAATTCCAGCATTCTTTCCACTTCACCAAAAAGCCTTTTCAAGGCATTTCCCAGGTCTTCCCATTTTACCTGTCTACATTATTATGAAGCTATTTTGTATCCTTTTCCCTGATTCTAAATATTGACCTCACAGGTGACTAACATTATGCAATTCGTTAGAGTAAGCAGAAGAAAAAGAAGCCATCTGCCCTTAATGTGATTAGAAGATTTTGTGTCATTTCTACAGGACCTGGCAAAATTGGGAAGTCTGAGGTTTCCTCTTGGCATCTGCCACTAGACCTATCCCCTGGGCATGATGAATCACAATAACCCAGCCTCAAAATCTGGGGGGTCTTGAAAGGGCAACCAATGACTCATATAGACAGCTGGTGGGGAAAAAGAAAGTAGCATCCACTATGGGGTAATAAAACACCTGAAGTTTAAATAAATCCAATCACACTATTAAATGGTCCCCAAACTAAGAGAACAGCAGTTGGGGGAATATAGGGAGAAAACGTACCTTTCATTAAAACCCTATAAAAACCTCGTACACATTCACACTCTCTCTCTCTCTCTCTCTCTGTGTCTCTCTCTCTCTGTCTCTCTCTCTCTCTCCCTCTTTCTCTCCCTTCCCCCTTTTTTCCCTCTCCCCCCCCCTTAGGCTTCACTTTGGGATTTCTGTTGCCATTCAGTCTACCTCTAATATTCAACTATTTTTAAAAAAAGAATAATCAGAAGAAGAAATGTGATTTGTCTCAATGCCCAGCTTTCTGCAGATGACCTTATCTATTGTGTCCACATTTTTATTGTGCTTCCTTCTTGCCTCTAAATATCTGCTCTTAATAAACAACAATGTGATTGCTTTTTTTCAGTCAGATATAAATCACTGGTAAGATTTAATGAGTTGCTTTTTCATTCATTCTTTCATTCCCATGAAATTACTTTGCTTAGACCACCCTGCTAGTTCTTAAGATACAACATTTAGATAAGATAAATCCCCTGCCCTCAGGGATCTTTAAAGACTCCTAGGGTTGTAACAAAAACTCATGACTGTGATTCAAAATACAAACTAAATGTCCTAAGGAGGTATAAATCAAAATGGTAGGTGATGCTAGGGAGTTAGGGGAGAAGGTCCTTACCAAATAAGGGGATTGGGAAAGATTTCATAGAGGTGGTGGCATGAATCAGGTTTTAAAAGGTAGGAAGGAATTCAACAGGAAAAAGCAAAGTTAGTCAATATTCCTAGGAGCAAAAATAGCATGGGGGATGAGAGAACATGGTGTTTTAGGGAAAGGATATGGCACATTTTAGCAGAAGAATAGAATGTATGAAGAAGAGTAAAACTAGATAAACTGGAAAAAGTCTGGGTGATACTGAATTATGGGGTACCTTGAATTACAAGGAAAGAAGTTAAAACTTTACTCCAAAGGTAATAGAGAACCATTCATGATTTTTGAGTAAGGAAAGTGACATAAGCAGATTCACAATAAAAATCATTCTGGCAGCAATAGGAAGATCCCATGAGAGGAGGAAGAAAAAGTCAACATGATTTAGTGAAGAGAGCACTGGACTCAAGAGTCAAGCAGAAGGTCAGCTAGATAGCATAGTGGAAAGTGCCAGGCTTGCAGTCAGGTTCAAATATGGCCTCAGACACTTCCTGGCTATGGGACTTAACCCTAATTGCCTAGCTGTAAGAAATTAAATTTAGGGTTTGACTAAATATGAGAATTCTTTAGTAATATTTTGGCCGCTGATTTAAAGATATTACAACTTAAGTCAAAAATGACTTTTAGTAATTTTATTTACAAAAAGGTAGAAAGAGTGAAAATGAAAAAAGGCATCTAAAGAGATAGGTTTTAACAAGCCTACTAGCTCTTCTCCAATGAAGTGAGGCTCAACCCCACAGGGGCTTCCCCAGGTCCAACAGTTTCTTCAGCTAAAGTTCCACCAATGCAGCCTCCTCCAAAGCCAAAGCAGGAATCTCTGGAACCAATCTCTCCAAAAGCCAGGAAAGGAAGGCCAGATACTTACCCATCCAAGACAAACTCCAAAAGAGAAGACAGAAGGCCAAGTCCCAAGGAGGAGTCCTCCAACACCAAAGTCCAAAGGAGAAGATCCAGGAACAGTCCTTCAAGAAGCAGTCCAAGAGCCAAAGTCCAAAGTTGAAGGCTGAAGGTTGAAGGTTGAAGCTCCCCTCAGTAGGAAGGTCATTACTTTTTATAGTCCTTTTTCCACATCACTTCCTGTCCCTTCCTCCACTTTATGGGAACCGATTATAGTCTTATAATTTGCCTAGCACTGCAGGGCAGTGCTCTCTGGAATTGTCACCCACTTTAGTAAGCAACTTGTGAAGTGTTAAGTAGGGGTGTTTAAGTTTTTGACTGATTAATTTAAAAATTGCTAACTGATAGAAAGAAGTTTGGTTCACTCTTCACATAGCCCTTGCTGCTCTTCTGCCTTAGAATCAATACTGGATAGATAATGGGTTTAGGTTTTTTGGTTTGTTTTTATTAATAGAGAGAAAGGGAGCCAGGAATTCACAAATTCAAATCCTGCCTCAGATACTTATTTGTGGGAGCCTGGACAAATCACTTAATCTCTCTGTGCCTTAATTTCCCCATTTGTAAAACATCAACTTAGCTTATAAATTCCCTTCTAGTTCCATATGCAGGAAGACACACTAAGAGATTATTACAATATTATTATTATTCAATGGTGTTTGACTCTTAGGGACCTCATGTCACAAAGTACAACAGTACTGTCCATGGGGTTTTCTTGACAATGTGTGAAGTAAAACACCTTCATCCTGTGGCACCATAACAGTGAGTGTTACAGCGTAGTGTTATATCTAATGGCCTGGAATCCCCTGACATCCCCTTGAGTATCATCATGAGCATCATTTGCAGTGTTGGCATGGAGGGAGGAGCTGAGGGGTTTAAAATGTGAATGAGGGAGGGAGAGAGCTCTCTTTACTTCTGCTCTTGAACAGACTGACTCTCTGGACTGGTACTTGGCAAGGATCAACACAACATGGAGGTAACCATGCTGGGCTGAAACCTGGGACCTTAAAAGAAATCTATCTCTTATCTTTCTCTTTTTACTCTCTCTCTTTTTATTAATAAATGCTTATAACTCTAGCCAGACTACCCTCTTATTTGTTACAGAGAAGATATTGGAGTGGTTTGTCATTTCCTTCTCCAGTGGATTAAAGCAAATACATATTAAGTGACTTGCCCAGGGTCACATAGCTAGAAGTATTTGAGGCCAAATTTGAGCTGAGGTCTCCTTACTGCAGACCCAGCACTCTTTCCACTGAGTGACCTGGCTACTCTTGGAGGTGTTTCTAACAGAAATATCTAGATTTCTGTTCCTATATTAGGTGGTGGCAGTGGGAGCAGAAAGGAGAAGATGGACATAAGAGATATAGAAATGTAATTGACAGGATTGCGTAACTGACTGGACATGAGAGAGAGGGGGAAGAATCAAAAATAACCTCAAAGTTCCAGACACAGGACCAGAAAGAGCTAGGAGACTGCCATGCTAGCCACTGGTGGAAATAATGATATCCACATGATAATAAGTTCATTTTGAGACATGTTTAGTTTGAAGTGCTGCTGGGAGAACTGAGTGGGGGTGTTCTGTTGAGAGCTGGATATTATAAAGATTAAAATTAAGAGACTGGCTGTAAATTGATAATTTTATTAAATCAAAAGTAATAGGAGGAAAAAGAGGGAAAATAGAAGAGATATGAGGTACTTTCCTCATTGCTGCATTTAGCTGGCTATCCTAAGGCCAACATAATGGGCCTTCTAGCTACACTCACAAACAGGTCCAGCCAGCACCAGAACACAGAACTGAAGAGAGCAAAATCTCTCCTTGCCTCAGTTTATAAAAATCTGTTCTCCACCTACTAACTCCCACATGTCACACCTCTGGAGCCAACTATGGCTCTCTTTGCCTGTGCCACCTGGTGTGTGTGTATGTCATGTTTCCCCTGCCCTCTGTCCTGTGACCTTTTTAACTCTATGGCTGCCTTTTTCCTGGCTGCAATTCTCTCCTTCCTGACCTAATTTATCCTCACAAAGTCCTGGCTTCTAGGTCAAATGGGCAGCAGGAGATGAGGTCAAGTGTGAGACCCCAGAAGAGTACACATAATCCTCCCTTTGATTCTTTGGGAGACAAGCATGTTAAATCTTCTTACCTGGGGTTTCTAGGAGATTAACAAGTCAGGGCTCCCCATATGTAGTTTATATATCTAAAGATTCTCTTACTAGAGGTATATAATATATTGCACTGTACATAGAGGGAATTACAACAGTTTTGGAGAATAAGAGAAAATGAGAAAAAAAATATGATAGACGCATTGACAAAAAACAATTGGGGGCACTCCCCTTTGGCATAAGAGTTTACATACAGAATAAGTGATAATTTCAGCCTCCTTCAGTTCCTTTCATTTATCCCAAAGTTTACTCTGGATTTTTGGATGTAGTGTGTGATTTCTGTAGGCGTCCTCATAGCATCTTCTCCAGAAGATCCACTTTCTTGATTCAGAATGTTGGCAATTTTCTCTTCCTAAAATTGCTTTAAAAGATCTTAACCCTTGGATTTTAGGATAATTAAACAATCCCCCCTTAGGAGGTTGTTGACCAACACTAGAATCACCCCCAACATACATGACTGAGCTATGAAGTTTATGAATCAATTCTCAAAAAAAAAAAACCAAAAACCAAAAACCAAATAGAAGAGGAAAAAAATTAAATTTTCGATAAAATACACACACACACACACACATATATATGTATATATATATATATAAATCCTATGTGTATAAAATTATGAGTAAAGATAAAACCATAACAGGTCCTTGAATCACCAGCAAGGCCCAATTAAAGTGGCTTATTTCCTACCAGCATGCAGACAATTGCTGCAATATTGTACTTACCTATTGGCAACCAGAAGTACAGAAAATTGCCATTCTATAAATGATAAAGGGGACAAAAGTCTGAAGTAAAAGGGAAGCATGATTCCTTGGTCTCATTTTACCTTCAATCTCAGGGGAAAGGGAGCCAAAATGAAAGCCAAACAAAGGTACTTGTAGAAACCTGGAACAGGAAAGTTTAACCTCTGGATCTGCCAAACAGCCACTTCCTCAAACCTCATGTCTTGGTGCAGATCCTCAACAGTCCCACAGGTATTATTGGTCACCTTGATCTTGTGCTTCTTTGCACTGTGCAATGACTCCTTAATAATCTCTTCAGACACAAATATTATTTAAAGTCCAATAATACTGGGGACACCTGGGTAACTCAGTGGATTGAGAGCCAGACCTAGAGACAGGAGGACCTAGGTTCAAATCTGTCCTCAGACACTTCCCAGCTGTGTGACCCTGGGCAAGTCACTTGTCCCCCATTGCCTAGCCCTTACCACTCTTCTGCCTTGGAACCAATACACAGTATTGATTCCAAGACAGAAGGTAAGGGTTTATTAAAAAAAAAAAAAGTCCAATAATACTTAATAATCAATGACAGGTTTCCATAGTCTAAAGCTTGTGGGTATGCCTTGGTATTAGGGTTAATAGAGATTATAATCTTATCCTTCAAAATCAAAAACATTAATACTGATTCCATGTCCTCAAGTACAACAAAAAAAGGTAAAAAGAAAAAAATCAAATTTCCTATTGAAAATATAGAGGAAAACAATAAAAAAATCAGGTCAAGTCTGGAGGTAATACTTTTAAATCACCTGTTTGGAGGTGAGAGTTGAAGTCATGGGTGTGAATGAGGTTGCCAGGGGAGAGACTATAAAAAAGAGAAAGGGACTAAAGATAGACCTCTGAGTAATATCCATATTGATCTTCCTGGAAAAGGTTAGAACAAAAAACAAAGAAAGAGAAGGACCAACTAAGAGAACTGAAGAGAGTCAGAGAACATGATGTGTTAAAAGCAAAGTAAAAAGAAAAATTTCAGTAAGGTTCAGCTGGCAGCTATGTCAAAATAAGTTGAGATGTCAAAAATGATAAATCGTGGGAAAGGGGCAGTCATGGAAACTTCCTATTCTTCTAATTATCCTTGCTAAGTACTAAGCTTTGCTGTTTCTCTGCTAGTAAAAAGTGACAGGTACTGTGAGTGCCCTGTAAATTAGGTGTCCTAGAGGAAAGCATAATCATTCAATCAACAAGCATTTACAAATGGAATCTAAGAGACAGCTAAGTGGCTCAGAGGATTGAGAGCAAGATCTAGAGACAGGAAATCTTGGCTTTAAATCTGGTCTCAGATTTGCCTAACCTTTACTGCTCTTCTGCCCTGAAACCAACACCTGCTATTGATTTTAAGACAGAAGTAAGGGGAGACAGAGACAGACAGACAGACAGACAGACAGAGAGAATATCAATGTGCCAGGCAGCTAAATGGCACAGTGGATACAGTTTTGAGCCTGGAAGACAAATCTTCCTGAGTGCAAATCTGGCCTCCAACACTTACTAGTCGTGTGACTCTAGGCAAGTCATTTAACCCTCTTTGCTTCCATTTCCTCATTTCTAAAATGAGCTGGAGAAGAAAATAGAAAACCACTCAATCCCAAATTGGGTCATGAAGAGTTGGATGTGACCCAACAACAATGTTTTTGTTTTGTTTTGTTTTGTTTTCTCTACCATTCTATTGCTTCTCACTACAAAGAAGTTCTACCCTCTTGAACATCTAGGACCATGGGCTTTTTAAAAATGGACATTTTTTTGTTTATATATCATCTTTATATCTGTGGATATCCCTTCTTGATCTGATCCCCAATGTGCCATAATTTATAACAAATAATTTTTTAAAAAATGTACCCTATGCTAAGTTCTGGAGATAAAATTATATAAATCAGAGAGTTCTTATCCTCAAGAAGCTCATGTACTACTGACAAAGATTACAACATGTTCAAAAACAAAATCATTTTGGGAGTTGTAACAAGAGAGGTAGTCAGAAAAAACCGCTTGAAGAAGGAGCGCCTACCCTCCAATGCCAATGATGTTGATCATGATGATGACAATGATTATAGCATTTATGGAGCACTTTCAAATTTACAAAGCCCTTTACTGGGAAAAGTGAATCAAACTTTGTCTATCAATCAGCAATTTTTAAGATAATCAATCAAAAACTTAAGCACCCCTACTTAGTACCTTACCAGTCACTAAGTATGAGAGTTCACAAGTCACTTGCTAGAGTAGGTGACAACCCCAGAGGCCACTGTTCCCCTCTCCCATTCCCACAGTACTAGGCAAATGGAAAGACTATGATTGGTTCCTGTAAAGTGGGGAAGAGACAGGAAGTGATGTGGAAAAAAGGGTTATAAAAAGTCCTGAACTTCCTGTCCAAAGGACTTCTCCTTGAGGGTTCTCCTTTGGACTTCTTCTTTGGAGGTTGGCTCCTTGGGGCTTTTGAACTTCGACTTTAACTTGGAGCTTTTGGCCTTTAGACAGGAGTTTTTGGATTCTGGGCTTTCGTCTTTGGATCTTCTTAGAGTCAAGGACTTTCTTGTTGGGTTGGAGAGCTTAGCTCATGAGGGCTTTTCTGTATTGGGGCCTTGCCAATTGGATCCTGCCCAGCTTACTGGTGAATGACTAGAATTCCCACATGGAGATTGGAATTGGTCTGAGAGTGAGCTTCATTTCACCGGATCAGCATTTAGGGACTCTTTCCCTTCCACATTTTTGACTAATATTCCAATTAAACAAAATTGTTAAAAGCTGATCATAGTTTCCCTGACTTAAGGGATAATAATCAGCAACAACTTTTTATAACTCTCTTATTTAGTCAAAATCCCAATTTAGCCATTATATTACAAATATCTCATTTGATCCTCACTATAACCATTGGAGGTTTGATGCTATTATTGTCTCCATTTTACAGATGAGAAAGCTGAGACTCAGAGAAGCAGTTTACGCGGTTTGCCCAGGGTAACACTTGGGAATAAAGCATTAGAGGCAGTGTCTGATCTGCAAATCCATCCTTCATTCTGAGACAAAAGTATAGTAGGTTTGTGAGGTTTGGGCTGATAGACTGTAGCAGGAAAGCCAAGGTCTTTTTGTTACTAGATGATATACATAACAAAGGCCCAACTGTGGGCCAGGAGAATATAAGGTAATGACTGTGACCTCTTCACCCAGTTTTTGTTCTCCGTGACCCTCATTTGCATGTAAAAGAGGATTTAGAGGGCAAAAAGGCATTGTCTCCCTCCCTTTCCTGCCCCCACATTCCCTTCCCATATACCCCACCATGATGTTTGTTTGTTTGCTCATTTTGGGGGGTGGGTCAACATCCCTAATGGCTTTGAGGAACAAAAGATTCCCCATAAAGAGTTAAACAAGAGTTACAATAAATTCTTTTTTTTTCCCTGATCTTGAACCAGATTTGTGATTTCATTGAAAAGGGGAACTCCTAGTAAGGAAACTCCCTCTGTCAATGACTGCATGTATCCGCTCTGCAAATTAGAGTCCATTGAGAGGTCAAGTGACTTCTAAAGGCAGCAAAGGTCAATGGCAGGACTTGAACTCCTCCTTCTGATGGCCAGGGCAGCTCTCTCTCATTGTGTCTGTGGAGATCCCTTCTTTATCTGATCATCAACGCGCCATAGCTTGTAACAAAGAATTTTATTAAAAAGAAAAACAGGACCAAACCAAACCAAAAACAGTTCAGTTAAACTAAGCAGCAGACCTGGAGTCTGACAGTGTATGCTTGGGACCATGAGCTTCTATAATCAGCACCAGAGGCAGAAAAATAAAAAGAATTTTTTAAAAATTCTTATTTTTGATAAGTTCTATTCTGTAACCCTCAACACCCCCGAATCATCCTAGATGAGTAGATGTGTCCTAGATGGAACAATATACCTTCAAGTACCCAAAGATGGCAGCCTAGTTAGTAGTAGATCTAATCGAATCTGAAATATCCCTTTTGTTTTAGAAATTTCTCCAATTGTGTCCAGGCCTCTCCCAAGTAATTCCACCCTGGCTGCACTCCTCCTTCCTTTGTGCTTGTAGCCAATCGACCATCCTCTCTTTCCTGTGTTCCCCAAAGGGTATCTAAGCCCCCTACGTGGTTCAGTTCATTGGAAAAGAGACAGTGTTCCCAGAGTCCCAGAGCTTGCCTCTGTGTGGCGCGGTGCACCCTTTGGGGGCTTGTAGCCTCTGCCAACAAAGCAGTGAGGTGGCCTGGAGACATCTTCCCGGCTTCAAAACTGGCCCCGGGCATTTACCAGCTATGTGTCCCTGGGCAAGTCACTGTTTGTCTCAGTTTTCTCATCTGTAAAATGAGCAGGAAAGAGAAAAGGCAAACTTTAGTCCAGTATCTTTGCCAAGAAAACTCCAAAATTGGTCCCAAAGCCTGGGATAAGCCAGAAACAACTCAACAACCAGCTTCTGCTCATTGATGTTGGCTGATTCATTCAGAAGAAGGGACTTCCTATACAAGGGCAGGCCCACCGCTCTAAATAAACCCACCTCATTAAATGAGAGCAGAAAGCCGGAAACCGAGGAGCTAAAAGCCCAGCAAAGGGTCGCAGTCTATAGAGCTCAGGGGCTGAGAGATTCCCAGAAAATAGCAAGCTGGAAATATGTTTTGCATGGCCTCACAGGTAAAAGTGATCTCAAATTGTTTGCCTTCTTAAAGACGTGCAGGAAGAAGAGAATTTGGAACTCAAAACTGTTTTAAATGAAGGTGAATTTTTTTACATGTAACTGGGACATATTGAACAAAATTAATAAAAGTATTTGGGGAAGAGGTACCCATGCAGACATGCAAAAAGTGGCATGTGATGCCTGGTCAGAGATAGGACTTGCAAGGCTCTATTTGATGCCAAGCATCCCTCCAAAAATGTATGCCCTGGAACCTTTTTCCTAGCACGTTTCTCTTTATAAGTATTCTTTGACCACACACATTCCCTATGTGCACACCTTCTGGGTGTGCTCTCTGTTGGGTCAATAAACATTGATTATGCCCGGCTCTGGACTAAATGGCTGGGACCAGGTAAAGGGCAGTCTTTTTTCTCAAGGATCTCGCAGCCTAATGGGGGAGGATGGAGAGCTCTGCACAAACAAGCTTTATCCGCGCACGTGGATGCAGTATAATCTGGGAAGCACTAAAATTAAGAGGCATCATGAAAATTGGAATTTTAGCTGGGACCTGAAAAAAGCCAAGGAGCCCCCGAGGTGGAGTTCTCTGCAATGGAGAAGGGAATGTGGTTCTGGGAAGAGGGGGACGTCTTGTCTTCTCATTTTATTTATATGCTGTTTCATTAAACGTCCTTTGTTTCGAACTCATGTAACCACTGGTTTCACTCATAAAAGGAAGCACAGTAGGGCCCCCGGAGCTACGGTTTTGAGTACTTGCTGGCCCACAGAGTGCCCAGAACTTGCGGCCACTTTTTTTAGGGACTGCATAGGAGGGGTCTTCGGAGGAATCTCTACTCCAGCTACAAGTGATTTTTTTTTTGGGGGGGGAAGGGGGGTGCATTTCTAGTCTGCCTAATATCATCGAGTATAGACAGCCGACTTATAAGGCCAGCTTTGGATCTGATGGAGAAGGTAAACCAATTAGAAAGCCTCGCTATTGCTTCTTTAGAATGTCAAGGTTTTCCCTGAGGATTTCCCCTGTAAATAGCAATCACAGGCCTAAGCCGTTCTTATCTGAGTCAATAACAGCGTGTGAAGTCTACCTTGAAGGTCTAAATGCCAATTTCCCCTCTCTTTTTAATAGACCCAGAAGGGCCTCATTTGTAATCTTCTGGCTTTTCTCTTCCCCCCATAAACAGCTTCAGTGCTGATGAAGGCTGCAAGATTCTCTCCCTGGCAGCCAAGCGGAGTTTCAGAGCATTTCCTTTAAACCCTTCCCACAGTTTCGAAGGCTGGGCAAAAGATGTAAGAGAAATAGGCAGCGCAGAGGGAGGGAAATCAAAACTGGACTCCAAGAAACAGCTAACAAAGCCGCCCGTCGCCCATCTCGGGGAGCGAGCTCCTGGGATGGGTGCGAGACAGACAGGAAGGCCAGCTCGGGGAGAAGGAGGTGGGTGACAGGAAGAAGCTTCAGAGAAAGGAAGCAGAGTCAAAGACCGAGAAGCTGCTGACAGGGAGCAGTGGCTGCTGGGCTAGAAGCTTGTTTTCTGTGGTTGTGTCCAAGGAGACACGGGCCATTTTTTGCTAACCAACACGTCCATAGTTCAGATGCCAGACTGTTGGCACTTGGCGAAATTCTGTGCATGAGGATATTTGAGACTTCCAAGGTTTGTGTTCTCCGCCCTTTGGCTTTCTTTCCTCTTCTATAGGGACTCGTTCTAATCTTTTCCTTCTAGGAGAGGATAGGCAAAGGCCAGGCAGATTCTTCAGTCCCCATTACCAACATGTTAGGGCTGGGGAAATTGCAACTCTATGCAAAGACAAACAAAACTGATTTCTGGCTCTGACGTTTTATCTGGGTTATAAACTCCTAGAATCTAGAGCCCAGGGAAGAAAAGAGCTGGGAAGGGCGAACGCTTTCCGCTTCATCAGTCTGGGCATTTCTCTGACCTGACACTGAAATGACAACAGAAACGCTTCCCAGAGGCTATTGCTCTGAGGCTGGCTTCACTATGGACGAAAATAAATTAGGCTGCAGCAAAATCTTTCAGGCAAGAGGGGACAAACTGTTCCTCCCTCCTTTATTCACTGCACTTTCCCAGAGAGAAGGAAGCCTCAGGCAGGTTAGCCAAAAAGTCCAAACAGACCAGCCTGGGGATGTCTAACAGAGAACTAGGTCCTTAAAACTATAATGGAAGCCCCTTTTGCAAGTGAAAACCACGTGGATTCATTGGGCTTTCCTGCTATTCTAATATTATGCCTTAGTTTATTGAGTATTTGAATGCCACCTACTGGGCACAAAGAGCCTCCTCGGAACTGAAGCAACAATGCTAATTCATGCCCAGCAAACTGGCACCCATTGTCTATGACCTCCTGGCTGCTGAGCATTCTTTGGAGCCCAGCCTGCTCCTGGAGTACTGAGTGATGGATGGACAATGGAAGGCGTTCTTTGTCATTGTCATTGTCAAGTCCCCGATTCCCGTTTGAGTTCTGCCCACTCAACCCAAAGGAATGAATCCTGAAGTATTATAACTTCTGCCTGATAGTTAGTCAAGAAGGATTGCAGGTTAATGTCACTGAAATATGGGGCAATTGGAAAGTGCCCCTGAGCCTCTTTCTGAAATGCAGATGGCTTGCCACCAAGGTTCTTCCTCTGCAGATTGCTGTCCCCTTGAATAACCATTCAGCACAGGTAGGACTTCTTTTCGCTGCATCTTGTACATCAAACACTGAAAGGCAATGGGCCGGCGTAGGGGCAGAGGGGGGAGGACTCATGTCTTTGGGAATCAGAAAACCTGAGTTCAGAACTACGTTCTGCCACTTTCCAGGTGACCATGGTTAAATTATTTAAGCTCTCCGAGTCTCAGATGACTCTTCTGTAAAAATGGATATAATCATGTCGAGGTAGCAGCACAGAGTCGTGGAAAGAGCACAGGATTTGGCATCTAAAAACCTTGGTTTGATTCCTGACTCTGCTACTTACCTACCACCTGCCAGACTTTGGGTTTCACTTTTCTCAACTACAAAATGAGGAATTTGGATGAGCTGATCTCTAAGCTCTGAATCTCATGATTCTATGACCTAACTCAGGGACTTTGGGGAGTATTAAGTGATATAGTATAGTCGTCCTTCTGCCTTGCCAAACTGGTTGGCTCTCATTCCCTCCTTTATCATCTTCCCCTTCTAAGACTTTGCTCAAAGAAATTCTCACTCCTATCATCCATTTCTGTCTACTAAAGTCACTCCCTTCTTTAAGATACAACTTGGTCATGTTTGTTGTGGTTTATCCTTTTCAAAAGAGGATCAATGATATCACAGAGGCAAGTCTTGACTCAAGAATGAATTGGATTGGGGGCAGCTGGGTGGCTGAGTGGATTGAGAGCCAGGCCTAGAGATGGAAGGTCCTAGGTTCAAATCTGACCCCAGACAGGTCCCAGCTGTGTAACCCTGGACAAGTCACTTAACCCCCATTGCCTAGTGCCCTTACCACTCTTCAATACACAGTATTGACTCCAAGATGGAAGATAAGGGTTAAAAAAAAAACAAAGGAATGAATTGGGTTAAAGTGAGGCAAAGTTGCATAAAGTTATCAGCTTCATTCTCTCTTCCAGAGTCATCAAAATCCAGTGGCAAGACAGAAGTCAATAAAACTGGTGATCATCCCACTTCAGCTGCCTTTATGGCCATTGGAACAAGTGTTCTAGCCCACCCATTCTGCCAGAAAAAGTCTTCACATGCTCAGGGTAGGCTTGACCTTAACTTATAGATGGTTTGAAGCCTGTCAGCTACCCTCAACCTCTCTTCTGCCTTAGAATATAGACTACTGATTCTAAGATGGGAGGTAATGATTTTAAAAAACAAAACCAAAAAGCTGGTGACAATGGAAGTTAACAAAATGATTCCCAGAATTTCTTTGATTTTTCATTCATCTGTTGTTATACTACATTTTCTTTTCTTTTGAAATTTTTTTCTTTTCTATATATATATAGATATAATTTTTAATAATTATTTTCTGACATTTTGCAATCCATGTCCTCTCTCTCTCTTCTCTCCCTCATCAAGATGGCAGGTAATATGATATAGGTAGTGCATGTGTTTTTATATAATATATGTTTCCATGTTCATCATGATGTGAAAAAAGATACATTACATTTACATTAGAGAAAAATTCATCAAGGAAAAAAGTGAAGAATGGTATGTTTCAGTGGATCAATTCCTTCTAGGGTGGTAGAGAGCCTTTTTCTTCATGAGTCCCTTGGAGTTATCCTCGATCTTTGCATTGCTGATAATAAATTAGTCATTTAGAGTTTGATGATTTTATTTTATTGCTGTTACCGTGTACATGCAAGTTAGCCTGTCTACAGAAAAGATTTTACTAGGTATCTGGGCATGCTAGAGCTTCTTGGAGCCACAGGTGAGAGAAGGGAGGAAAGGAGAAATCAAAGGTGGATGAACCACCCTGAAAAGGGCCCCCCACAAGTTCTTATACCAGAGTTGTTAGTCCTCCCTGAACATCCTTTATATCCTCTAACTTGGTAGCCAACTCTAAAAGAAAATCTAGACCAAATCCCCCAACACATTTACAAAATATCTGAAAGGCACTATTTTAGGTTCAAGGAGAGAAATAAGAATGAGTTAAATAAAGTTTGCTCCTAGAGAAATGTATAATACTAGATAACTGCCAGATCATGGTGGATCGAGCCCTGGGCCTGGAGTCAGGAAGACCTAAGTTCAAATCCAATCTTGGACAGATAATAGCTGTCTGACTGGGTCAATCACTTAATTTCTGTCTGCCTCAGTGTCTCATCTATCAAATGGGAATAAAAATAGCACCTACCTGCCAATTTTGTTCATTAGCTTTACTTATAGTTTCAGTTTTCCAAACAATAACATTGTGTGAATGTTGACTAAGGAATCTGTCATCTCTGCTGATACTATCCTAGAAGGAAAAGATAAGGACCAAAATTTCACCAAGTGGAAGAGTCTAGCATCTGAAATATGGACACATTGGTTAGTAAAAAATGTCTCTTTGGATAGAAACATAGAAAACAGCCATTTGGTGTAAGGATCAATTGAGATAATATTTGTAACAGGTGCTTAGCACAGTGCCTGACACATAAGAGGCATTTTATAAATGTCTGAATGAAAGAGTTCAATAAAATCATGAATTATAGATTGTGCTAACATCTAACCCAATTTCCTTATTTTACAAATGAGAAAACGGAGGCACAGAGAGATTTCAGTATCTTGTCCAAGAACTCCTGGGTAGTAATTGACAGAATTGGGAATTGAAGTTGGGTGTCTGACTCCAAATTCAATACACTTCCCACTGCACCAGCACAATTACTGCAGGATGAACTTTCTTACTGATTGATTCTTCTCATAAAGCAGCAAGGCAACATTCACATTGACCCATGCCAAAATAAATGTGCTTACAGCAGTTGAAAAGTTAAAAAAAAACCATTTTGAATGTATTTAAAACAATAGAAATACTTTTCTGATCCAATGATTATAATCATATTTTAATCCTGGAGGTCTTAAGTTCTTCCTTGATATGTTTTTTCATACAAAGTTTCATATGCTAAATTGCACCTGAATTTAAGAGTAGAATACCTATAAAACACATCAGCAGAAATATAGGGATCCTAGAGCAGCAAGGTGACACAGTGGACTGGAGTGAGAAGGTCTCACCTTCCCAAGTTCAAATCTGGTCACAGATACTTACTGGCTGAGGGGCCCTGGGCAAGTTTCTTAACCCTGTCTGCCTCAGACTCCACCTCTTCTCAGCATTTCAGTTGTAGAGGAGAAAAGGGGCAACAGGGTGACAGTGGATAGTTTGGGGCTTAGAGCCAGGGAGACTCAACTTGCTGAGTTCAAATCTAGCCTTAGATATTTTAGCCACGAGACACTTAGTCACTAGCTATGTGACTCTAGGCAAGTCACCAAATCCTTTCTACCTCAGTTTGCTCAACTAGAAAACGAGCTAGAGAAGGAAATGGCAAACCGCTCCAGTATCTTTGAGAAGAGAATATCTCCCAAATGGGGTCCCAAAGAGTTGGGCATGTTTGAAAAACAAACAGCAACAACAAAAAGTACAAAAGACTGGCAATTGATGCAAGATAATTTTTATATAATATTTTGTTTTCCATTTGTATGTAACAACAATTTTTAACATTTGTTTTCCAAAATTCCAAGTTCCAAATTCTTTTCCTCTTTCTTCTTCTATTCCCCTCCAGAAGGAGTAAGTGTTTTAATCTAGGTATACATATGTGATCATGCAAAACATATTTCATTCCAGAAATAGCAGCCGTATTGTGGAAGAAGGCTCATATAAAACAAAAAACTAAACCAAAAAACCATGAAGAAAATAAAGTGAAAAATAGTATACTTCAATTGACTTTCAGACTCCATCAATTATTTCTCTGGATGTGGATAACATTTTTTTTTATCATGAGTTTTTTGGAATTGTCTTAGATCATTGTATTGCTGAAAATAGCTAAGCCATTCATAACTGATCATCATAGAATATTATTGTTACTATGTGCATTGTTCTCCAGGTTCTATCCACTTCCCTTCGCATCAGTTCATGTAGGTCTTTCTGGGGTTTTCTGAAATCATCCTATTGGTCATTTCTTACAGCACAATAGCATTCTATATAATCATATACCACAACTCATTCAGCAATTTTCCAAATGATGGACATCCCCTCAATTTCTAGTTCTTTGCCACCACAAAAAGAGTTTTTATAAACATTTTTATACAATAGATCCCCTCCTTTTAGAAGTCTCTTTGGGATACAGACCTAGAAGGTATGCAGACTTTTGTAGCCTTTCAGACATAATTTCTTATTAGTCTCCAGAATGGTTGGATCAGTTCACAACCCCACCAATAGAATGGAGGATAATTTTTTAAATGTTAGAAAAACTAACATTAAAATGCATTTTGTGACTTACAAAGCACTGCAGTGAAAGATGGAGTTGAATCAGATTCCTTCCAGTTTCCTGACTAGAGACATCAGAGAGATGATGTCTACCTTTCCAAAAGAGAACCAGATATTCACCATGTTCATGTATTTACCATGAACATTCATGACAGTCAACCAGAGTTGACAACAATCCATCCAGTCTGGTATGAATTACTGGGAGAGATAAATAGGAATGAACCAATAAATAAACTAAGGTGGGAAACCATCATTAGTGTCATCTTCATAAATGTCACTGAGTCTGCAGAAGTGGATGGCCTTAGTTACACTCAACTTAATGGATTTTGTAAAGGGGCCCCTGCATGCCCAGCACTGTGCTAGATGCTAGCACACAAAAATACAGATAAAACAATTCCTTTTCTCAAGGTTCTTGTAATCGACTTGGAGGGATGAATGGAATACAACTTGTACAGAAATGAGAAGGCAACATGGCAATAGTGAAAAGAATACTGGATTTGAAATAAGATGCCCTTGGATCAAATCCCAGGCCTGCCACTAACTTCTCATAAGACCTCATACAAGATTCTTAACCCCTTTGAAAAAATGAGAGTTTGGGACTAGAGAGCCTCTAGTTTGCTAAATAGTGGCAGCTGGTGGTACACAGTGCATACAATGCCCACTCTGGTGTCAGGAGGACTTATCTCCCAGGGTTCAAATATGTTCTCAGTTACTCACTAGCTGTGTGGCCACTAACCCTGTTTGCCTTAGTTTCCTCATCTGTAAAATGAGCTATTGAAGGAAATAGCAAACCATTCTAATATCTTTGACAAGAAAGCCCCAATTGGGGTCGTAAAGTGTCACATATAACTAACCAACAACAATGACCAGATCTGGAAACAGCTACCAGCTCTCTTTAAATGAAACTTAGATCTCTTAAAGGGAGAAAAATAGGATTGTATAGGGATCGGCTCCAGATGAAGAAACCTTCTCGGACTAATTAGATATGAGTTTTCTCTTGTACCTATATTCTTAGAGTTGCTGACACCACTGAGGGATTAAGTGACTTGCTCCAGGTCACACAACCATTATGTATCCAAGGTAGGATTTGAATCCAGGCCTTTAGGAACTAGCATAGGAGCTGTAAGTTTGAGAAAGGAAGAATGAAGGTCCAAGGAAACAAATACCACATCCATTGGCAATCAACCAGTAGTAAACGCATCTCCAAGAGGTAGTTACAGACCATTCATAAAAGGCATCACAAAAAATCCTCTGTTGCTGGTAAGAGTGAGAACAGCCACAGCAGTTCTACTGAGGACATATCATTCTAATGTTGTTTAAGAAGAGTGATGTGGTTCAAGGGGGAAATCCTGTATTCTCCATTATGAATGACTTTCTCCTTAGAGTTTTTCAGAGGGTTACCTAAAGAGTCTGGATGAGAGGCATGAATAAGAAAACAACCTATGTTAATCAACCAACCCGCCCCGCATACGTACCTCATAAATTTCTGCTGAAGTATTTCCCTTCTAAAAGGAATGACCCCCAAAAGCAAAGGGTGGAGGACAGAGAACAGTATGTAACAACGGGAAATTATTGAAGAAAACCACTATTTGGGTATGGAGATTTGGAAATTTGTTTTTATAGGTGAAGCATTTCCCAGTGCAGAATGGAAAATGGATCACACTAGTTAGTTAATTTTAAGATTTTATATATAGAGATATACATGGATATAGATGTGAAGTAATCTTATTCTAATGCTAACCTCTCAGAACATTCTGACCACTACCAGGTACTTCTAAATACTAATCACAAAAGAATTCACACTTCATGGCAATGATTGACCTTGGAGTTGACAATTAACTTGAAGGAAATCCTCTGTTTTTTCTCCTCCTTTAATTTCTTCTGCTTTGAACATGGGTACCAGCCAATTGCTAAGAAATTATAATTAAAAACTACTGGAATTTACTATATGAAAAGATTTTAAATTTCCTTCTAGTAAATGTACTCTAAGAAGGAAAATGATTATTTTTAGAGGATTTTCAAAGTGAATGTTCATTCATGAATGAAAATTCTTTTTTTGGCTTTATTACTGGAATAAATATTTTAATGTCATTTTTACAAGTTTTAATCATATCCTCAGTCATATTAATATCCTTCAGTTTCATGATGTCCATGTACTTTTTCTAAAACCTAGTCACCCGTATTAAAACATATGAAAATATGTGAACCCAGAAAAACAGGCGAAACCTTCAAGATTTAACCCCAGGCCATGCATGACTTTGGGTTGCTAGGAGAAGGGATGGAGTGCCAGGCCTGGCATCATTGAGACTCCTGAGTTCAAATA